>NC_091191.1:25308221-25313221 GCF_040958095.1 Procambarus clarkii | reverse complement strand
TCCCAAATGATCTGATGTTAACATCCGAAAATGGGGAATATCAAATGATCTGATGTTTTCATCATTGAAATAAAAGGAATACAGTTAAAAAAATTAATTATTACAATGAAGAAAAAAAATCAACTATACTCACGAATTGAACAGTATGGTAAACAACACAACTCAATTCCAACACAATGTCATACAAAATATTTAAATTAAAATGAAAATAAATCGAAATCTATGAAAATTCCATTTATCAATGAAATCGGAAACATTGAAATGGAATCATAACATATTTAGCTCAGCGTGAGTTGCTCCTACATGCACCAGATGGCGCTGTTTTTCAAAACAAGCATGTTGTTACCTGTCACAGGTGTGGCATCTATATTTATACTCACGAAATTGACGGTATGGTAAAAACACAGCTCATTTCCAACGCAATGTCACACAAAATATTTATATCAAAATGAAAATTAATCGAAATCCATGAAAATTAAATTTGTCAATGGAATTGGAAACCCTGAAATGGTATCATAACATATTTAGTATAGTTTGTGTGTCTCTTACGTGCACCAGATGGCGCTGTTTCTTAAAAAAACTTTTTTTACCTGTCACAGGTGTGGCATCTATAAAGTAGGTATATAAAACCACGCGAGTATTTGAATGGAACATTGTGTCAAAATTTCAGAGCAATCGGTGAAGAACTTTCTGAGCGTGTGTTGCTCTTACGTCCAGGAGATGACATTGTTTAAAAAAAAAAAGTATTTTTTCCTGTCACAGGTGAGGCATGTATATATTAGGTATAGAAAAACACGCGCCTATTCAAATGCAACGTTGTGTCAAAATTTCAAAGCAATCTGTAAAGAGGTTTCGAAGATTTCCCTCACATGAAAAACAGATGATAAACACAGTTTTTCAAAAAGCATGTTTTTTTCCCGTCACAAACATGACATCTATATACAATGTGTATAAAAACCCGCTCAGATGCGAAAGGAACGTTGTGTGAAAAATTCAAAGCAATCGGTGAACAATTTTCGGAGATTTTGAATAAACGAACATTTACATTTTTATTTTTATAGATTCATACCTTATCTCCTTTCACTTTATTCCCTCGTCATCTGCTTCTCTGTGAGGCTCGTCACATCTCCATGTTTTATATATTTCAAGAAGAAACATCCATATCCAGAGAGCCGGGGCAGAGCTGGAGCCATATATCTCCCTACAGCCTCATTGCTATCTATTGGTGTAGGATGGGGAGGCAGGGGAAAGCTTCCTGAACAACGTCCTGGGGGTAGGGAGGATACTTTAAGCCCAGCAGGAATCTATAGAGTTCTGGCGGTCAGAGATCCTGCAGATCTCTGAAGGAGATCTGCAGAGATCATCATATCACCGCTGTTATCAGTAGCTGTGTCAGAAGAATTCATTTTCATCACCAACGTCGTCAGCCACAGTAGCGGCAGTGTCAGCCACAGTAGCGGCAGAGTCAGCCACAGTAGCGGCAGTGTCAGTCACAGTAGCGGCAGTGTCAGTCACAGTAGCGACAGTGGCAGCCACAGTAGCGGCAGTGTCAGCCACAGTAGCGGCAGTGTCAGCCACAGTAGCGGCAGTGTCAGTCACAGTAGCGACAGTGTCAGCCACAGTAGCGACAGTGTCAGCCACAGTAGCGACAGTGTCAGCCACAGTAGCGACAGTGTCAGCCACAGTAGCGACAGTGTAAGCCACAGTAGCGGCAGTGGCAGCCACAGTAGCGGCAGTGTCAGTCACAGTAGCGACAGTGTCAGCCACAGTAGCGGCAGTGTCAGCCACAGTAGCGGCAGTGTCAGCCACAGTAGCGGCAGTGTCAGCCACAGTAGCGGCAGTGTCTGCCACAGTAGCGGAAGTGTCAGCCACAGTAGCGGAAGTGTCAGCCACAGTAGCGGAAGTGTCAGCCACAGTAGCGGCAGTGTCAGCCACAGTAGCGGCAGTGTCAGCCACAGTAGCGGAAGTGTCAGCCACAGTAGCGGCAGTGGTAGCCACAGCAGCGGCAGTGTCAGCCACAGTAGCGGCAGTGTCAGCCACAGTAGCGGAAGTGTCAGCCACAGTAGCGGCAGTGGCAGCCACAGTAGCGGCAGTGTCAGCCACAGTAGCGGCAGTGTCAGCCACAGTAGCGGCAGTGTCAGCCACAGTAGCGGCAGTGTCAGTCACAGTAGCGGCAGTGTCAGTCACAGTAGCGGCAAAGTCAGCCACAGTAGCGACAGTGGCAGCCACAGTAGCGGCAGTGTCAGCCAAAGTAGCGGCAGTGGCAGCCACAGTAGCGGCAGTGGCAGCCATAGTAGCGGCAGTGGCAGCCACAGTAGCGACAGTGGCAGCCACAGTAGCGGCAGTGTCAGCCACAGTAGCGACAGTGTCAGCCACAGTAGCGGCAGTGTCAGCCACAGTAGCGGCAGTGTCAGCCAAAGTAGCGGCAGTGGCAGCCACAGTAGCGGCAGTGTCAGCCACAGTAGCGGCAGTGTCAGCCACAGTAGCGGCAGTGTCAGCCACAGTAGCGCAAGTGTCAGCCAAAGTAGCGGCAGTGTCAGCCACAGTAGCGGCAGTGTCAGCCACAGTAGCGGCAGTGTCAGCCACAGTAGCGGCAGTGTCAGCCACAGTAGCGGCAGCGTCAGTCACAGTAGCGGCAGTGTCAGTCACAGTAGCGGCAGTGTCAGCCACAGTAGCGACAGTGGCAGCCACAGTAGCGGCAGTGTCAGCCAAAGTAGCGGCAGTAACAGCCACAGTAGCGGCAGTGGCAGCCATAGTAGCGGCAGTGGCAGCCACAGTAACGACAGTGGCAGCCACAGTAGCGGCAGTGTCAGCCACAGTAGCGACAGTGTCAGCCACAGTAGCGGCAGTGTCAGCCACAGTAGCGGCAGTGTCAGCCAAAGTAGCGGCAGTGGCAGCCACAGTAGCGGCAGTGTCAGCCACAGTAGCGGCAGTGTCAGCCACAGTAGCGGCAGTGTCAGCCACAGTAGCGGAAGTGTCAGCCAAAGTAGCGGCAGTGTCAGCCACAGTAGCTGAAGTGTCAGCCACAGTAGCGGAAGTGTCAGCCACAGTAGCGGCAGTGTCAGCCACAGTAGCGGCAGTGGCAGCCACAGTAGCGGCAGTGTCAGCCACAGTAGCGGCAGTGTCAGCCACAGTAGCGGCAGTGTCAGTCACAGTAGCGGCAGTGTCAGACACAGTAGCGGCAGTGGCAGCCACAGTAGCGGCAGTGGCAGCCACAGTAGCGGCAGTGTCAGTCACAGTAGCGGCAGTGTCAGACACAGTAGCGGCAGTGGCAGCCACAGTAGCGGCAGTGGCAGCCACAGTAGCGGCAGTGTCAGCCACAGTAGCGACAGTGTCAGCCACAGTAGAGACAGTGTCAGCCACAGTAGCGGCAGTGTCAGGCACAGTAGCGACAGTGTCAGCCACAGTAGCGGAAGTGTCAGCCACAGTAGCGGCAGTGTCAGCCACAGTAGCGGCAGTGGCAGCCACAGTAGCGACAGTGTCAGCCACAGTAGCGGCAGTGTCAGTCACAGTAGCAGCAGTGTCAGACACAGTAGCGGCAGTGGCAGCCACAGTAGCGACAGTGTCAGCCACAGTAGCGGCAGTGTCAGCCACAGTAGCGACAGTGTCAGCCACAGTAGCGGCAGTGTCAGCCACAGTAGCGGCAGTGTCAGCCAAAGTAGCGGCAGTGGCAGCCACAGTAGCGGCAGTGTCAGCCACAGTAGCGGCAGTGTCAGCCACAGTAGCGGCAGTGTCAGCCACAGTAGCGGAAGTGTCAGCCAAAGTAGCGGCAGTGTCAGCCACAGTAGCTGAAGTGTCAGCCACAGTAGCGGAAGTGTCAGCCACAGTAGCGGCAGTGTCAGCCACAGTAGCGGCAGTGGCAGCCACAGTAGCGGCAGTGTCAGCCACAGTAGCGGCAGTGTCAGCCACAGTAGCGGCAGTGTCAGTCACAGTAGCGGCAGTGTCAGACACAGTAGCGGCAGTGGCAGCCACAGTAGCGGCAGTGGCAGCCACAGTAGCGGCAGTGTCAGTCACAGTAGCGGCAGTGTCAGACACAGTAGCGGCAGTGGCAGCCACAGTAGCGGCAGTGGCAGCCACAGTAGCGGCAGTGTCAGCCACAGTAGCGACAGTGTCAGCCACAGTAGAGACAGTGTCAGCCACAGTAGCGGCAGTGTCAGCCACAGTAGCGACAGTGTCAGCCACAGTAGCGGAAGTGTCAGCCACAGTAGCGGCAGTGTCAGCCACAGTAGCGGCAGTGGCAGCCACAGTAGCGACAGTGTCAGCCACAGTAGCGGCAGTGTCAGTCACAGTAGCGGAAGTGTCAGCCAAAGTAGCGGCAGTGTCAGCCACAGTAGCTGAAGTGTCAGCCACAGTAGCGGAAGTGTCAGCCACAGTAGCGGCAGTGTCAGCCACAGTAGCGGCAGTGGCAGCCACAGTAGCGGCAGTGTCAGCCACAGTAGCGGCAGTGTCAGCCACAGTAGCGGCAGTGTCAGTCACAGTAGCGGCAGTGTCAGACACAGTAGCGGCAGTGGCAGCCACAGTAGCGGCAGTGGCAGCCACAGTAGCGGCAGTGTCAGTCACAGTAGCGGCAGTGTCAGACACAGTAGCGGCAGTGGCAGCCACAGTAGCGGCAGTGGCAGCCACAGTAGCGGCAGTGTCAGCCACAGTAGCGACAGTGTCAGCCACAGTAGAGACAGTGTCAGCCACAGTAGCGGCAGTGTCAGCCACAGTAGCGACAGTGTCAGCCACAGTAGCGGAAGTGTCAGCCACAGTAGCGGCAGTGTCAGCCACAGTAGCGGCAGTGGCAGCCACAGTAGCGACAGTGTCAGCCACAGTAGCGGCAGTGTCAGTCACAGTAGCGGCAGTGTCAGACACAGTAGCGGCAGTGGCAGCCACAGTAGCGGCAGTGGCAGCAGCAGCAGTGGATAAGGTCAGCAACAGATTTGGAATCAGTTCTAAACCAGAGCTGGATCAGCAGAGTCAGCAGCAGCAGAAGTACCGTCGACCAGCAGTATTATCCA
>NC_091191.1:25268221-25303221 GCF_040958095.1 Procambarus clarkii | reverse complement strand
ACAAACTTGTGACAAATACAAGACAGAACACGAAACAATGGGTATTAGTTGGATATGAGAGCATAAGAATGGAAGTAACTGCAGAGGGCCTATTGGCCCATACTTCCTCTTGATGCTTCTATATTGGTTCGGAGTCTTGAACTGGGTAGAATATAGTTGTGCATTAATCGGCAGCCAATTCATGCACACTTAATGTAGATGGGCAAATTGCCTCGGCTACCATCAGCTTTTGTCCGGTCGTGATGGTCGAGTGGATAAGGTGCCCTGTACACCAGTTGCATAGTGCTCCTGGCAGTATGGGTTTGAGTCACTTCTGGGGTGAGTTTTCAGTTGCATGTATGCCTGGGGACCATTCAGGCTTGTTCGCATTTGTGTTCCTCACGTGTGCCCCAAAGAATGAAGTGATTTGATAAAATACTATGCCCAAGATTACCATCAGAGTGACGGCGGGCTGATGGGCAAATAGCCTCGGTACCATTAACTTTTGTCCGGTCGTGATGGTCGAGTGGACAAGGTGCCCTGTACACCAGTTGCATAGTGCTCCTGGCAGTATGGGTTCGAGTCACTTCTGGGGTGTGAGTTTTTTGTTATATATATATATATATATATATATATATATATATATATATATATATATATATATATATATATATATATATATATATATATATATATATATATATATATATTTATGCGATTTGGTATATATGTGAATATATGCGATATATAAATGTTTGGAGCATATATGAGTGCCAAATTCTGAACAAAATACGATATACAAAGGCTTCAAAGCGTAACATAAGACCTAAATATTTGTACAAGAACCCAAAGTAGGCCGAGGGACCACACTGTTTTCACTGACACATTTGGTGTGTCAGTGAAAAGAGACTATCCACAGGCCACCAGAGATAGGAATCGTGGGAGAGCGACAGAACCTTCTCATTTCCATTGTTCCCTCCTTTATTAAGAAAATTCTTCAAATCCCTCAAAGGTCCTTTTTCGATAGAGTTGAAGCCCAAATTCCTTTCGCAAAGATGATTACACGTTCCAAAATCTTCGAAGTCTAGTAAGGAGGAGCCACAGCCTTCGTTGGCTGGTGCATGGGAGCCACAGCCTTGGTTGGCTGGTGCATGGGAGCCACAGCCTTGGTTGGCTGGTGCATGGGAGCCACAGCCTTGGTTAGCTGGTGCATGGGAGCCACAGCCTTGGTTGGCTGGTGCATGGGAGCCACAGCCTTGGTTGGCAGGTGCATGAGAGCCACAGCCTTGGTTGGCTGGTGCATGGGAGCCACAGCCTTGGTTGGCTGGTGCATGGGAGCCACAGCCTTGGTTGGCTGGTGCATGAGAGCCACAGCCTTGGTTGGCTGGTGCATGGGAGCCACAGCCTTGGTTGGCTGGTGCATGGGAGCC
This sequence comes from Procambarus clarkii, assembly GCF_040958095.1. Lineage (NCBI taxonomy): Eukaryota > Metazoa > Arthropoda > Malacostraca > Decapoda > Cambaridae > Procambarus > Procambarus clarkii. The sequence goes on along the minus strand of NC_091191.1, from coordinate 25,301,812 downwards.
ACAGCCTTGGTTGGCTGGTGCATGGGAGCCACAGCCTTGGTTGGCTGGTGCATGGGAGCCACAGCCTTGGTTGGCTGGTGCATGAGAGCCACAGCCTTGGTTGGCTGGTGCATGAGAGCCACAGCCTTGGTTGGCTGGTGCATGGGAGCCACAGCCTTGGTTGGCTGGTGCATGAGAGCCACAGCCTTGGTTGGCTGCTGCATGAGAGCCACAGCCTTGGTTGGCTGGTGCATGGGAGCCACAGCCTTGGTTGGCTGGTGCATGGGAGCCACAGCCATGGTTGGCTGGTGCATGAGAGCCACAGCCTTGGTTGGCTGGTGCATGAGAACCACAGCCTTGGTTGGCTGGTGCATGAGAGCCACAGCCTTGGTTGGCTGGTGCATGAGAACCACAGCCTTGGTTGGCTGGTGCATGAGAGCCACAGCCTTGGTTGGCTGGTGCATGAGAACCACAGCCTTGGTTGGCTGGTGCATTAGAGCCACAGCCTTGGTTGGCTGGTGCATGAGAGCCACAGCCTTGGTTGGCTGGTGCATGAGAACCACAGCCTTGGTTGGCTGGTGCATGAGAGCCACAGCCTTGGTTGGCTGGTGCATGGGAGCCACAGCCTTGGTTGGCTGGTGCATGAGAGCCACAGCCTTGGTTGGCTGGTGCATGGGAGCCACAGCCTTGGTTGGCTGGTGCATGGGAGCCACAGCCTTGGTTGGCTGGTGCATGAGAGCCACAGCCTTGGTTGGCTGCTGCATGAGAGCCACAGCCTTGGTTGGCTGGTGCATGAGAACCACAGCCTTGGATGGCTGGTGCATGAGAGCCACAGCCTTGGGTTCGCATAATAACTTATCTAATCAAGCTGTGAAGGTCATTTATTTATTTTTTGTACGCTGATCACCTAGTGCTTCCAGGACACTTTTCCCCTGATGTGGCTAATCACCTGGTCGTATACAGGCATCTTTCCCCTGATGTGGCTAATCACCTGGTCGTATACAGGCATCTTTCCCCTGAGGTGGCTAATCACCTGGTCGTATACAGGCATCTTTCCCCTGATGTGGCTAATCACCTGGTCGTATACAGGCATCTTTCCCCTGAGGTGGCTAATCACCTGGTCGTATACAGGCATCTTTCCCCTGAGGTGGCTAATCACCTGGTCGTATACAGGCATCTTTCCCCTGAGGTGGCTAATCACCTGGTCGTATACAGGCATCTTTCCCCTGAGGTGGCTAATCACCTGGTCGTATACAGGCATCTTTCCCCTGAGGTGGCTAATCACCTGGTCGTATACAGGCATCTTTCCCCTGAGGTGGCTAATCACCTGGTCGTATACAGGCATCTTTCCCCTGAGGTGGCTAATCACCTGGTCGTATACAGGCATCTTTCCCCTGAGGTGGCTAATCACCTGGTCGTATACAGGCATCTTTCCCCTGAGGTGGCTAATCACCTGGTCGTATACAGGCATCTTTCCCCTGAGGTGGCTAATCACCTGGTCGTATACAGGCATCTTTCCCCTGAGGTGGCTAATCACCTGGTCGTATACAGGCATCTTTCCCCTGAGGTGGCTGAGAAGACGCCTTGGCTTCATCTTTGCCCAGCTTTGTATGCTGACATTCTCGCGCAGCTTCTCCACCACTCACATAGTTTATGTGTGCTCATTCCTCGCTGCTTTGTCTGTATTGTGATTCCCTTCATTTATGTTTTCTATGTATTTCTTAGTGCTTGCTTCTCTTTGCTTCTCGGACCATTCATAATGTTCATGGTTCCATTAACCCGGATTGAAGCTAAGAGCGTATGTTCAGCTTGTCGGAACTTGTTCGTTATGGAGTTATCAAGTCTTGCACTGATTTTCCCTCTAGGATCTCTTGCATAGGTTTTGCATGTTTTTTGCGTTATATTATTTTCCCTTAGGAATCTGACATTGATGATCATATCAGTAAAACGTTGCTCGACAACTGGACTCACATCGGAGTGTGGGCTTCCTTTGACTTCGTCTGCTTTATTGACAGTCCATCATCAATGTTATTCCAGGTCATTTGGCTCTTCAATATTATCAAGTTCTCTAGACTTGCAGACACCATTGTAGGGATGGGGCGGTGTTTAGCTTGGAGAGAATGGATAGACGGTGTTGGGGAGAGTGTTGAAATCGGTGGTGGGAGAAAGCAGGAGAGTGGTGCAAAGTTAGCTCGAGTGGAATGTGTGGTTGCGTATGGGTTGAGATTGTTGGAGGGTTGAGAATTGAGAGCTTGAGATGGTAGTATGAAGTGCCTACTTAGCAGTACCTAAATAGCCTTTACCACGGTTGAGAGGTAAAGTCTGGTACTCTATAGCATACCTACTAGTTTAGTCGTACCTCGGTGCGTTCATTGACGAACCTTGCCCTGAAATGGTTGAAGTTGGCTTCCAGGACAATATATTTGAGTGCATTTCACTTGCTAACCACATGTAACGGGATACATTTTTACAATTCTTCAATTCGTTTGCATTTCCAGCTTCCATCATTGGTCGATGGATGTGTGTGTGAATATGTGCGAGTGGGTGTGTGTATGTGTTCTCACCAAGTTGTATTCACCTAATTGTGCTTTCGAGAGTTGAGCTTCGGCTCTTTGGTCCCGCCTCTCAACCGTCAAACAACTGGTGTACAGATTCCTGACCCTACTGGGTTCCATTATATCTACATTTGACACTGTGTATGGAGTCAGCCTCCACCACATCACTTCCTAGTGCATTCCATTTTACTAACCACTCTGACTGAAAAAGTTCTTTCTAATGTCTCTGAGGCTCATTTTGGTACTCAGCTTCTATATGTGTCCCCTTGTGCGTGTACCATCCGTGTTAAATAGTCCATCCTTGTCTACTCTGTCAATTCCCCCAGAAAATGTTGTATGTCGTGATCATGTCTCCTTGAGCTCTTCTGACTTCCAGCGACATGAAGAACACTTCCCTCAGCCTTTCCTCGTAACTCATGCCTCTTAGTTCCGGGACTAGCCTAGTGGCATACCTCTAAATTTTTTCCAGTTTCGTCTTGTTGTTTACAGGGTACGGCCTCCATGCTGAGGCCGCATACCCTTACATAGGTGGTATACAAGATTCTGAAAGAGTCCTTACACAGGTTTCTGAAGGCAGTTCTAATGTTAGCCAGCCTCTTTAGCCTAGATCTTTCTCTCTGTCCATTTCGTGAAGGACTTCATCTCCCATTCTGTATCTAATGTCTGGCCTCCTATTTCCTCCCCATAGTTTCATTACCTTACTTATGCTCGGATTGAACTTTAGTAGCCATTTGTTAGACCATTCATTCAGTTTGTCTAGGTCATTTTGCAGCCTTATACTATCTACCTTCGTTTTAATCCTCCTCATAATGTGTGTGTGTGTGTGTGTACTCACCTATTTGTGCTTGCGAGGGTTGAGCTCTGGCTCTTTGGTCCCGCCTCTCAACTGTCAATCAACTGGTGTACAGATTTCTGAGCCTACTGGGCTCTATCATATCTACATTTGAAACTGTATATGGAGTCAGCCTCCAGCACATCACTGCCTAATGCATTCCATCCGTTAACTACTCTGACTCTGAAAAAGTTCCTTCTAACGTCTCCGTGGCTCATGTGGGTATTCAGTTTCCACCTGTGTCCCTTTGTTCGCGTACCACCAGTGGTGGATAGTTTATCCTTGTTTACCCGGTCGATTCCTCTGAGGATTTTGTAGGTTGTGATCATGTCTCCCCTTACTCTTCTGTCTTCCAGTGTCGTAAGGTGCATTTCCCGCAGCCTTTCCTCGTAACTCATGCCTCTTAGTTCTGGGACTAAGCCCCTTGATTCTAGTTTCATACCTTTGGACTTTTTCCAGCTTCGTCTTGTGCTTGACAAGGTATGGGCTCCATGCTGGGGCCGCATACTCCAGGATTGGTCTTACATATGTGGTGTACAAGATTCTGAATGATTCCTTACACAGGTTCCTGAACACTGTTCTGATGTTAGCCAGCCTCGCATATGCCGCAGACGTTATTCTTTTTATGTGGGCTTCAGGAGACAGGTTTGGTGTGATATCAACTCCTAGATCTTTCTCTCTGTCTGTTTCATTAAGTACTTCATCTCCTATTCTGTATTCTATGTCTGGCCACCTGTTTCCACTGCCTAGTTTCATTACTTTGCATTTACTCGGGTTGAACTTCAACAGCCATTTGTTGGACCATTCGCTCAGTCTGTCTAGGCCATCTTGTAGCCTCCTACTATCGTCCTCAGTTTCAATCCTCCTCATAATTTTTGCATCGTCGGCAAACATTGAGAGAAACGATTCTATACCCTCTGGGAGATCATTTACATATATCAGAAACAGTATAGGTTCAAGGACTGATTGACAGGTGTGTGTGTGTGTGTGTGTGTGTGTTTGTGTGTGTGTGTGTGTGTGTGTGTGTGTGTGTGTGTGTGTGTGTACTCACCTAATTGTGCTTGCGGGGGTTGAGCTCTGGCTCTTTGGTCCCGCCTCTCAACCGTCAATCAACTGGTGTACAGATTCCTGAGCCTATTGGGCTCTATCATATCTACACTTGAAACTGTGTATGGAGTCAGCCTCCACCACATCACTTCCTAATGCATTCCATTTACTAACTACTCTGACACTGAAAAAGTTCTTTCTAACGTCTCTGTGGCTCATTTGGGTACTCAGCTTCCACCTGTGTCCCCTTGTTCGCGTCCCACCAGTGTTGAATAGTTCATCCTTGTTTACCCGGTCGATTCCCCTGAGGATTTTGTAGGTTGTGATCATGTCCCCCCTTACTCTTCTGTCTTCCAGTGTCGTGAGGTGCATTTCCCGCAGCCTTTCCTCATAACTCATGCCTCTTAGTTCTGGGAATAGTCTAGTAGCATACCTCTGGACTTTTTCCAGCTTCGTCTTGTGCTTGACAAGATACGGGCTCCATGCTGGGGCCGCATACTCCAGGATTGGTCTTACATATGTGGTGTACAAGATTCTGAATGATTCCTTACACAGGTTCCTGAACGCCGTTCTGATGTTAGCCAGCCTCGCATATGCCGCAGACGTTATTCTCTTTATGTGGGCTTCAGGAGACAGGTTTGGTGTGATATCAACTCCTAGATCTTTCTCTCTGTCTGTTTCATTAAGTACTTCATCTCCTATTCTGTATCCTGTGCCTGGCCTCCTGTTTCCACTGCCTAGTTTCATTACTTTGCATTTACTCGGGTTGAACTTCAACAGCCATTTGTTGGACCATTCACTCAGTCTATCCAGGTCATCTTGTAGCCTCCTACTATCATCCTCTGTTTCAATCCTCCTCATAATTTTTGCATCGTCGGCAAACATTGAGAGGAACGAATCTATACCCTCTGGGAGATCATTTACATATACCAGAAACAGTATAGGTCCAAGGACTGACCCCTGCGGGACTCCACTTGTGACGTCTCGCCAATCTGAGGCCTCACCCCTCACACAGACTCGTTGTCTCCTGTTGCTTAGGTATTCCTCTATCCACCGGAGTACCTTCCCTCTCACTCCAGCCTGCATCTCCAACTTTCGCACTAGCCTCTTGTGTGGTACTGTATCAAAGGCTTTCTGACAATCCAAAAATATGCAGTCTGCCCACCCTTCTCTTTCTTGCCTTATTTTTGTTGCCTGGTCGTAGAATTCAAGTAACCCTGTGAGGCAGGACCTGCCATCCCTGAACCCATGTTGATGCTGTGTTACAAAGTTCCTTCGCTCCAGATGCTCCACTAGTTTTTTTCGCACAATCTTCTCCATCAGCTTGCATGGTATGCAGGTTAGGGACACTGGCCTGTAGTTCAGTGCCTCCTGTCTATCCCCTTTCTTGTATATCGGGACTACGTTAGCTGCTTTCCAAATATCTGGCAGTTCCTCTGTTGCCAGTGATTTGTTATACACTATGGAGAGTGGTAGGCTCAGTTCTCTTGCTCCTTCCTTTAGAACCCAAGGGGAGATTCCATCTGGGCCTATAGCCTTCGTCACGTCCAACTCTAGTAAACACTTCCTTACTTCCCCACTGGTAATCTCAAACTCTTCCAGTGGTTCCTGGTTAGCTATTCCCTCACTTACCTCTGGAATTTCTCCTTGTTCTAAGGTGAAGACCTCCTGGAATTTCTTATTCAATTCCTCACACACTTCCTTGTCATTTGTAGTGAATCCTTCCGCCCCTATCCTTAATCTCATAACCTGTTCCTTTACTGTTGTTTTTCTCCTAATGTGGCTATGCAACAATTTAGGCTGAGTCTTTGCCTTGCTTGCGATGTCATTTTCGTATTGTCTTTCTGCCTCTCTTCTCATCCTGACATATTCATTCCTGGCATTCTGGTATCTTTCTCTGCTCTCCAGTGTCCTGTTATTCCTATAGTTTCTCCATGCCCTTTTACTTTGCTGCTTAGCTAGCCTACATCTTTGATTAAACCATGGGTTTCTCATCTTCATTTCTCTGTTTTCCTTTTGGACTGGGACAAACTTGTTTGCTGCGTCCTTGCACTTCTGCGTGATGTAATCCATCATATCTTGGGCCGTCTTTCCCCTGAGCTCTGTTTCCCATGCTATATCTGTTAGGAATTTTCTTATCCCCTCATAGTTTCCCTTTCGGTATGCTAACCTTTTGGTTTCGGTATCCCTCCTCGAGTTCAATAACCCTTCTTCAATCAAGTACTCAAACACCAGTACACTGTGGTCGCTCATTCCTACTGGGTCCTCAAAACCGATTTCTCTTATGTCGGAGTCGTTCAGAGTGAAGACTAGGTCGAGTCTTGCTGGTTCGTCATTTCCTCTCATCCTTGTGGGTTCTCCGACATGCTGGGTTAAAAAGTTGCTTGTCACTACCTCCAATAGTTTGGCTCTCCACGTATCCTCGCCTCCATGCGGTTCCTTGTTCTCCCAGTCAATCTTTCCGTGATTGAAGTCGCCCATGATGAGCAGGTGGGATCTATTTCTACAGGCAGCAGAGGCTGCCCTCTCAATTATAGTGTTAACTGCCTTGTTGTTGTTTTCATACTCTTGACTGGGTCTCCTGTCATTTGGTGGAGGGTTGTATATTACTGCTACTACTATTCTTGGTCCTCCCATTGTTATGGTGCCTGCTAAGTAGTCTCTGAACTCCTCACAGCCCGGGATGGCCATCTCCTTAAAACTCCATTCCCTTCTCATGAGTAGGGCCACTCCGCCTCCTCCTCTACCTTCCCTCTCTTTCCTTATTACTGTATTATTACTGTGTGTGTGTGTGTGTGTGTGTGTGTGTGTGTGTGTGTGTGTGTGTGTGTGTGTGTGTGTGTGTGTGTGTGTGTGTGTGTGTGTACTTACCTTACCTAATTGTGCTTGCGGGGGTTGAGCTCTGGCTCTTTGGTCCCGCCTCTCAACCGTCAATCAACTGGTGTACAGATTCCTGAGCCTATTGGGCTCTATCATATCTACATTTGAAACTGTGAATGGAGTCAGCCTCCACCACATCACTTCCTAATGCATTCCATTTGCTAACTACTCTGACACTGAAAAAGTTCTTTCTAACGTCTCTGTGGCTCATTTGGGTACTCAGCTTCCACCTGTGTCCCCTTGTTCGCGTCCCACCAGTGTTGAAAAGTTCGTCCTTGTTTACCCGGTCGATACCCCTGAGGATTTTGTAGGTTGTGATCATGTCCCCCCTTACTCTTCTGTCTTCCAGTGTCGTGAGGTGCATTTCCCGCAGCCTTTCCTCATAACTCATGCCTCTTAGTTCTGGGACTAGTCTAGTAGCATACCTTTGGACTTTTTCCAGCTTCGTCTTGTGCTTGACAAGGTACGGGCTCCATGCTGGGGCCGCATACTCCAGGATTGGTCTTACATATGTGGTGTACAAGATTCTGAATGATTCCTTACACAGGTTCCTGAACGCCGTTCTGATGTTAGCCAGCCTCGCATATGCCGCAGACGTTATTCTCTTTATGTGGGCTTCAGGAGACAGGTTTGGTGTGATATCAACTCCTAGATCTTTCTCTCTGTCTGTTTCATTAAGTACTTCATCTCCTATTCTGTATCCTGTGCCTGGCCTCCTGTTTCCACTGCCTAGTTTCATTACTTTGCATTTACTCGGGTTGAACTTCAACAGCCATTTGTTGGACCATTCACTCAGTCTATCCAGGTCATCTTGTAGCCTCCTACTATCATCCTCTGTTTCAATCCTCCTCATAATTTTTGCATCGTCGGCAAACATTGAGAGGAACGAATCTATACCCTCTGGGAGATCATTTACATATACCAGAAACAGTATAGGTCCAAGGACTGACCCCTGCGGGACTCCACTTGTGACGTCTCGCCAATCTGAGACCTCACCCCTCACACAGACTCGTTGTCTCCTGTTGCTTAGGTATTCCTCTATCCACCGGAGTACCTTCCCTCTCACTCCAGCCTGCATCTCCAACTTTCGCACTAGCCTCTTGTGGGGCACTGTATCAAAGGCTTTCTGACAATCCAAAAATATGCAGTCTGCCCACCCTTCTCTTTCTTGCCTTATTTTTGTTGCCTGGTCGTAGAATTCAAGTAACCCTGTGAGGCAGGACCTGCCATCCCTGAACCCATGTTGATGCTGTGTTACAAAGTTCCTTCGCTCCAGATGCTCCACTAGTTTTTTTCGCACAATCTTCTCCATCAGCTTGCATGGTATGCAGGTTAGGGACACTGGCCTGTAGTTCAGTGCCTCCTGTCTATCCCCTTTCTTGTATATCGGGACTACGTTAGCTGCTTTCCAAGTATCTGGCAGTTCCCCTGTTGCCAGTGATTTGTTATACACTATGGAGAGTGGTAGGCTCAGTTCTCTTGCTCCTTCCTTTAGAACCCAAGGGGAGATTCCATCTGGGCCTATAGCCTTCGTCACGTCCAACTCTAGTAAACACTTCCTTACTTCCCCACTGGTAATCTCAAACTCTTCCAGTGGTTCCTGGTTAGCTATTCCCTCACTTACCTCTGGAATTTCTCCTTGTTCTAAGGTGAAGACCTCCTGGAATTTCTTATTCAATTCCTCACACACTTCCTTGTCATTTGTAGTGAATCCTTCCGCCCCTATCCTTAATCTCATAACCTGTTCCTTTACTGTTGTTTTTCTCCTAATGTGGCTATGCAACAATTTAGGCTGAGTCTTTGCCTTGCTTGCGATGTCATTTTCGTATTGTCTTTCTGCCTCTCTTCTCATCCTGACATATTCATTCCTGGCATTCTGGTATCTTTCTCTGCTCTCCAGTGTCCTGTTATTCCTATAGTTTCTCCATGCCCTTTTACTTTGCTGCTTAGCTAGCCTACATCTTTGATTAAACCATGGGTTTCTCATCTTCATTTCTCCGTTTTCCTTTTGGACTGGGACAAACTTGTTTGCTGCGTCCTTGCACTTCTGCGTGATGTAATCCATCATATCTTGGGCCGTCTTTCCCCTGAGCTCTGTTTCCCATGCTATATCTGTTAGGAATTTTCTTATCCCCTCATAGTTTCCCTTTCGGTATGCTAACCTTTTGGTTTCGGTATCCCTCCTCGAGTTCAATAACCCTTCTTCAATCAAGTACTCAAACACCAGTACACTGTGGTCGCTCATTCCTACTGGGTCCTCAAAACCGATTTCTCTTATGTCGGAGTCGTTCAGAGTGAAGACTAGGTCGAGTCTCGCTGGTTCGTCATTTCCTCTCATCCTTGTGGGTTCTCCGACATGCTGCGTTAAAAAGTTGCTTGTCACCACCTCCAATAGTTTGGCTCTCCACGTATCCTCGCCTCCATGCGGTTCCTTGTTCTCCCAGTCAATCTTTCCGTGATTGAAGTCGCCCATGATGAGCAGGTGGGATCTATTTCTACAGGCAGCAGAGGCTGCCCTCTCAATTATAGTGTTAACTGCCTTGTTGTTGTTTTCATACTCTTGACTGGGTCTCCTGTCATTTGGTGGAGGGTTGTATATTACTGCTACTACTATTCTTGGTCCTCCCATTGTTATGGTGCCTGCTATGTAGTCTCTGAACTCCTCACAGCCCGGGATGGCCATCTCCTTAAAACTCCATTCCCTTCTCATGAGTAGGGCCACTCCGCCTCCTCCTCTACCTTCCCTCTCTTTCCTTATTACTGTATACTCCTGGGGAAACACGGCATTCGTTATGATTCCAGAGAGTTTTGTTTCAGTGAGTCCGATTACATCTGGGTTAACTTCTTGTGCTCTTTCCCTTAGTTCACTTGTCTTGCTTGTGATCCCATCTATGTTCGAGTACATCACCCTGAAACTGACTCTCTTCTGCTTCTTTTCTGGGGGGGACCTTTGGGATCTGGGGTGAGTGGGAGCTGGGGGGACCTGGCACGGGGGGATTGGTGGAGGAGGGAGGGCTTGGGGTGGTGGGGGAGAGGGGGAGGGTACAGGGGGTGGATAAGAGGGGGAGGGTACAGGGGGTGGATAAGAGGGAGAGGGTACAGGGGGTGGATAAGAGGGGGAGGGTACAGGGGGTGGGTAAGACAGGGAGGGTTGGGGAAGCATGGGGGGAGGAGAGGCTGTGGGGGATAGGGGAGATGGGGGGGCTTGGGGGAAGAGAAAAGGGTGGAGGGCTTGGGGGGCGTGGGGGAAAAGGGAGGGCTGAGGTGGGTGAGGAAGAGGGGAGGGTTTAGGGGAGTGGGGGAGAGGGGAAGACTTAGGTGGGGTGGGGGAGAGTGGGGGGCTTAGGGGGGAGGGGGAGAAGGGAGGGCATGGGGGTGGGAGAGACGGGAAGGCATGTGGGAGAAGGGAGGGCATGGGGGATGGGGGAGAAGGGAGGTCCTGGGGAGAGGGGTGAGGGGGAGAAGGGGGGTGAGTGGGGGGTGGGGGGTGGGTGGGGGGAGGGTGCCCTAGGTGGGTACTTAGTGGGGGGCTGACAGGGAGTGTGTGTGTGAGTGTGTGTGTGTGTACTCACCTAATTGTACTTACCTAATTGTGCTTGCGGGGGTTGAGCTTTGGCTCTTTGGTCCCGCCTCTCAACTGTCAATCAACTGTTTACTAACTATTTTTTTCCCCACACACACACCTCCCAGAAAGCAGCCCATGACAGCTGACTAACTCCCAGGTACCTATTTACTGCTAAGTAACAGGGGCATTCAGGGTGAAAGAAACTTTGCCCATTTGTTTCTGCCTAGTGCGGGAATCGAACCCGCGCCACAGAATTACGAGTCCTGCGCGCTATCCACCAGGCCCCCAGACCAGGTGTGTGTATATGTGTGTGTGTGTGTGTGTGTGTGTGTGTGTGTGTGTGTGTGTGTGTGTGTGTGTGTGTGTGTGTGTGTGTGTGTGTGTGTGTGTGTGTGTGTGTGTGTGTGTGTTTGTGTGCGCGTGCGTGCGTGCGTGAATGTGTTTGCGCGTGCTTTAGTGTGCGTGTATTTGCGTATCAAAATGTGAACAAAATACTGTGAAATAAAATTAAATGTTAATACTCCGCATATAGCCCCTTGATTCGAACCCTTGTCAAGAGACAGGATCCCCTGGGAGCACATCACAGCCATGACAAAACCTGCTCTACACTTGAAACATTTTCAATATAAAGATCTCAATATTCTCCTCTTCAGCCACGGGAGGAATCATAGGTGTGGGACACGACTTTCCCTCTTCATCATTTATTAAGAAAATTCTTCGAATCCCTCAAAATACATTTTCCAAATGCTTTCAAATCTAAACTCCGTATGCAAAGACGAACCCAAGTTCCAAAATCTTGAAAGGCTTCATATTACCACAGAAAACACATCTCGGCACCCGAAACCTTTCCATTCTAGTCAATCCCAACCCCACTCCATCCAGACCAACCTCATTCAACCGCACCACATCCAAAACCACCCGTACCTGGGCGTTAGACAGCTGCAACGGGCTGCTTCCTGGGGAATGTGTAACCAAAAGGAGTTCTGGTCGAGGACCGGGCCGAGCGGTCGCTACGCCCCGAAATCATCTCAAGATAACCCCACCCAACCCTGCGCCACCCCCCACCATACCCCCTGCACAAAACCCACCAACCCAGTTCCACTCTGCCAGACTCACATTGCAAGAATGATGAACTGTGGAGGCGACACCACAGGTGGTCTGCCTCAAGTTTTAGCGAAGTGGAAGCTCAGGAATCTTGAGTTAAAGGAGAAGTTGAATTGCTTTTCTCTCCCGCGGGAGATGCGCGAGGCGCCAACAAGTGTAGGGTGGTCAAGTGTGGATGAGTGATGGGTTTGGGGAGTGTAGGATTGATGGGAATGATTGGCCGGGTTAGTACTGGTGTGGAGGTGTGTGGAGTGAAGCTCTGATGTGCTGGTGACAGGTAGATTGGCGGTCTGATGAGCTTGTGACAGGTGTGGAATATCTGGTGTGCTTGTGACAGGTGTGGAATGATATCTAGTGTGCTTGTTACAGGTGTGGTATGATATCTAGTGTGCTTGTGACAGGCGTAGAATGATATCTAGTGTGCTTGTGACAGGTGTGGAATGATATCTTGTGTGCTTGTGACAGGTGTGGAATGATATCTAGTGTACTTGTGACAGGTGTGGAATGATATCTGGTGTTCTTGTGACAGGTGTGGAATGATATCTGGTGTTCTTGTGACAGGTGTGGAATGATATCTGGTGTTCTTGTGACAGGTGTGGAATGATATCTGGTGTGCTTGCGACAGGTATAGAGGAGCCACGTGTTGTGGGCTTACTGTGCCATTCCGTGTTGGGAAGGGATTATTGAAGAGATGTAAGGTTCACTCTCAAGGTTGACTCATCAGGGAGACGTTGTGCCGGAGTAACCACGACTGAATTACCCCAACACAAGCACAGTGGCGTAGTTTCAGAGAAGATAATCTTCCTAAGACTTAAGAAGTTAAATCTGAGACTTGCAATTGTTGCAACTCTTTTCATATTCATCAAATTGTTGAATATGAAACTTATAATCATAAAAATATTACAGAATATTATGATGATGATATTGATGAATCTATAACCACACACTTTATTCAGGTTTAGAGTAATGATTGTTGCCCTAATGGTCGTTAATGCTTAGGTCTTTCAGCGCCGAACTCCTATTGGTGGTCTCTAACAGTGATTTGGTGGTGCACTGTTTAGCGCCGACCCTTATCGGAGGCTGATATGGGGTCGTTGCACTGTGCTATTTTCCCGCAACTGATTGTGGTGCGCTGCTTATTGGTCATTACTGCAACAGCGTGATGTGGAGTTTGGCATAATGGTCCTAGTCTCACTTTCTCTTGTTCAGTATACTTCCTTAGTCTTCATGTACAATTTTTATTTGCTGTCTCTCTTTCACACATAAGTACTCTCTGTCTCTCTGTCTCTCTCTCTTTCTCTCTCTCTCTCTCTCTCTCTCTCTCTCTCTCTCTCTCTCTCTCTCTCTCTCTCTCTCTCTCTCTCTCTCTCTCTCTCTCTCTCTCTCTCTCTCTCTCTCTCTCTCTCTCTCTCTCTCTCTCTCTCTCTCTCTCTCTCTCTCTCTCTCTCTCTCTCTCTCTCTCTCTCTCTCTCTCTCTCTCTCTCTTCTTTCTATCTCTCTTTCTTTCTTCTATCTATCTTTCTCTCTTTCCTTACCCCTTCTCTCCATCCTATCACCTTGCCTTCAATAGGGAACGATGTCCAATAGGATGTCAATAAGGAGGGATGTCTCTCCTATTCCTGTCTCAGGGCATCCATCTTCCCGTCACTGTCTTCCCTCCGTTCTCCTCACCGTCTAGCCGCCATCCCTTCTACATAAAGACAACACAGCTTATATCATCATTCCGGACTACCTAACTACCGCTTCGGTGAACTAACCAAACAAATTTACTTAACAAAAATAAATGGATTATTGAAACATGTGCGACTGTCTCCAGACGCAGATGTTTGTGTGGGACGCGGAGCTTAAGCCGCGCCTCTGTTGCCTTCCCTTTGTTGTGTCAGTCTTCGGATTTTTGACTTGTTCTTCTGGGACGAGGAAACCTCTCATGACGGTGTTGTGTGTTGGACCTGTGTGTGGAGCACCAGCCGTGCAGGCGTCCTGTATCATCACGCGGGTGTCATGGTGGTGATGTATCATGGTGCGTGTGTCATGGTGGTGATGTATCATGGTGATGATCTATCATGGTGGTGATGTATCATGGTGATGATGTATCATGGTGGCGATGTATCATGGTGATGTATCATGGTGATGATCTATCATGGTGGTGATGTATCATGGTGATGATGTATCATGGTGGTGATGTATCATGGTGATGTATCATGGTGATGATCTATCATGGTGGTGATGTATCATGGTGATGTATCATGACGCTTGTGTCATGGTGATGATGTATCATAGTGATGATGTATCATGGTGATGATGTATCATGACGCTTGTATCATGGTGATGATGTATCATGGATGATGGTACATCATGGTGATGATGTATCGTGGTGATGATGTATCATGTCGCTTGTATCATGGTGATGATGTATCGTGGTGATGGTACATCATGGTAATGTTGTATCATGACGCTTGTATCATGATGATGATGTATCATGGTGATGACGTATCATGACGCTTGTATCATGGTGATGATGTATCATGGTGGTGATGTATCATGACGCTTGTATCATGGTGATGATGTTACGTGGTGATGATGCATCATGGTGATGATGTATGATGGTGATGATGTATAATGGTGGTGATGTATCATGACGCTTGTATCATGGTGATGATGTATCATGGTGATGATACATCATGGTGATGATGTGTCATGGTGATGATGTATAATGTCGCTTGTATCATGGTGATGATGTATCGTGGTGATGGTACATCATGGTGATGATGTATCATGGTGATGATGTATCATGGTGATGATGTATCATGGTGATGATGTATCATGGTGATGATGTATCATGGTGGTGATGAGAGGGATTCGATCATTAGTATTCGTCGTTTTTTATTAGATTGCTTTGACACCCACAACCCCCCCCCCCCCCATCCTCTAACACCAACCAGCTTTTTCTGGTAATTTTTACCGATAAATTGCATGAGTTCGACGATGAATTACGACACAGATATCACACGTGTCACAGATGACACATGTGTGACAGGTGACATATGTGTGTGACAGGTGACATATGTGTGACAAGTGACATATGTATCACAGGTGACATATGTGTGTGACAGGTGACACATGTGTGACAGGTGACATATGTATCACAGGTGACATATGTATCACAGGTGACATATGTATCACAGGTGACATATGTATCACAGGTGACATATGTATCACAGGTGACATATGTATCACAGGTGACATATGTATCACAGGTGACATATGTATCACAGGTGACATATGTATCACAGGTGACATATGTATCACAGGTGACATATGTATCACTGGTGACATATGTATCACAGGTGACATATGTATCACAGGTGACATATGTATCACAGGTGACATATGTATCACAGGTGACATATGTATCACAGGTGACATATGTATCACAGGTGACATATGTATCACAGGTGACATACGTATCACAGGTGACATATGTATCACAGGTGACATATGTATCACAGGTGACATACGTATCACAGGTGACATATGTATCACAGGTGACATATGTATCACAGGTGACATATGTATCACAGGTGACATATGTATCACAGGTGACATATGTATCACAGGTGACATACGTATCACAGGTGACATATGTATCACAGGTGACATATGTATCACAGGTGACATATGTATCACAGGTGACATATGTATCACAGGTGACATATGTATCACAGGTGACATATGTATCACAGGTGACATATGTATCACAGGTGACATACGTATCACAGGTGACATATGTATCACAGGTGACATACGTATCACAGGTGACATATGTATCACAGGTGACATACGTATCACAGGTGACATATGTATCACAGGTGACATATGTATCACAGGTGACATATGTATCACAGGTGACATATGTATCACAGGTGACATATGTATCACAGGTGACATATGTATCACAGGTGACATACGTATCACAGGTGACATATGTATCACAGGTGACATATGTATCACAGGTGACATATGTATCACAGGTGACATATGTATCACAGGTGACATACGTATCACAGGTGACATATATGCCACAAACTTAACCGATTTCGTAAACCTTTCAAACAAGTGAGAGAGAATTATATTTATATTATTGGTTATCGCTTTTTCTCTCTTCCATCATCATGACTGTAATGATGATGGTCCTCCATCATCATGACTGTAATGATGATGGTCCTCCATCATCAAGAATGTAATGATGATGGTCCTCCATCATCATGATTGTAATGATGATGGTCCTCCATCATCATGACTGTAATGATGATGGTCCTCCATCATCATGACTGTAATGATGATGGTCCTCCATCATCAAGAATGTAATGATGATGGTCCTCCATCATCATGACTGTAATGATGATGGTCCTCCATCATCAAGAATGTAATGATGATGGTCCTCCATCATCATGACTGTAATGATGATGGTCTTCTATCATCAAGAATGTAATGATGATGGTCCTCCATCATCAAGAATGTAATGATGATGGTCCTCCATCATCAAGAATGTAATGATGATGGTCCTCCATCATCAAGAATGTAATGATGATGGTCCTCCATCATCAAGAATGTAATGATAATGGTCCTCCATCATCAAGAAGGTAATGATAATGGTCCTCCATCATCAAGAAGGTAATGATGATGGTCCTCCATCATCAAGAATGTAATGATGATGGTCCTCCATCATCAAGAATGTAATGATGATGGTCTTCCATCATCAAGAATGTGAAATATTATTTTACGTGCTGATGTTTGCTGCGAATATAGATATAAATTCTTGTATTGGTTCTGTGCCAGTAGCAAAGATTGATATGAAAGGTCTAGGATTCACTGCTTTATTTAACTTTCTCATATATATATATATAAAACAAATTACTGTTTCATCGACACTCGACCTGTGTTTGATATTGCGTCGAAACGTTTGAGGTGTATTTTGCTATTGCTTCATATCCATACTTGGTCTCCAGCTGCGCTCGGGTCTTCCCCCCCCCCCCATCCTCCTCATCACCATTGCCACCTCTATCAGCTATCTCTCTTACCCTTCATCACCTTCCCTACATATTCATCACCTTCCTTACAATTCATCATCTTACCAACAATTCATCACCATACCTACAACTCATCACCTTCCCTATCATTCACTATTATTAACAACGTCCAAGGGATTCTTTGTAATTTTTGTACATGTATCAGGTGCATTTAATACTTTAATTTTTCCTTTATGGTCATCTTTGTTTAAAATTACAATAGCATTCGACTCTTTACTTTGGCAACATGTAAATTTAAAATTTTCTCTGTTTTCATCAGCATTAAAAAAAATTGTGGACAGTTTGGCAAACTAATTTTCAAACCTGAATACATCTTACTTATGCATGTATTGGCATCATCATTTGGATAATAGATGTTAATTTAAATTTTCCAAATTTCTAACCCTGTAGCTGTTTCAACACTATTTATCTTTCATGCTACACGGAAACTACGACCATAAGCGTGTGCAGTAGTTGTGTAAACTAGATAGTTTTTTTTTTAGAAAATAATGATTGGACTCGGAATGCTTATAAGAATTTTGTGATTAATTTGTTTGATCCAGGACGTGCTCTATAAGTCCAAAAAACCCTGACTATGGAACTCTGCAATTTTATGCAAATGCCGGACGCATCCCCTTCCATCCCAGACCCTGACTACCTAACAGTGCGTGTCTATGCAAATACCCTTCCACCCAATAACAACGACTACTGATACAAGCATGTTTATACATGTGAGACTTGCCCAGCATTACCTCAATTGCATCAGCATGCCGTTATCAGTAGTCATTCCTGTTATGTCCTAGTGATTACACTAGTTCTTAGTAGCACATGTAATTGGCTCTCCAGACTCTTGTACCTGGAGGCTTTTTGTCTATTTACTTTTAGTTGAAAGGGCAAATTAGCATGTCATTGTCTTCGTTACAACTGTATTAGAATAATCAAGTGAAAATAACAGTAAGTGTTATTACAGTGTGGTATATTATTGACACTATACGTCCACGTTTTCATTTTACAATACATAATGTGAATGCAGAGTAATTAGTAAAATTTCTTGTTTGCGGATATTGCATGCGCGTAATGTTACAGATAAAGTGGGGACATATGGAGTTTAGTACGACGTAGAGTGTGCGTTCGTAGGTAGGTGTTGAAGGTCAGAGGTTGGCGCACCAGTAACAGATGCGTGTGCTTGTCTGCTTGGACTAGTGGTGTGACATCACAATCATCATCCTCGATTGTCATCATTGTTAGTCCTATTTGTGCTATATAATTTTGTTTTATTGATAATTGTATTATGTACTGTGTCGTTTTACTAAATATTTTTTTTAATTATTTGGCTGTGTACGAACATTATTATATATTGGTTAGTCAAGAATGTTTATTCATGATGACTATGTAATGTTGATAGCCTCCTGGTGTGGAGGAGGGGGAGCTGCCCCCCACCCTCTCATCAGCTGTAGCTGCAGTAGTTGTAGCTGTAGCTGCTTATACGTGTAGACTCATACTCTGGAGGGCCAAGAGTTGAGTTAAATGCCTGATGAATCTTGTATTTCTTGTGTTTTGAATAATTTCTTATGTTTGAGGAGTGTGCCAGGTTCCAAGTGACTTAGTTGTGAAAAGTGATATACTGTATATTATTGTACTTCTGTGATTCAGAGCCTGTTAAGTGGATGAGGGCTGGTTCTATTCTGTATTATTTAAGATCTATCATTACAACCTCAGGCCCTAAATACATCCTCAGAGCGTACGGCTGTGTGTGTTTGTCGTAACCATCGCTATAACCATCTTGTCTACACACATCATCAGTACTTTATTGATCTTACCTATACAGTCTTCATCAGTATAACCGTCTTCACCACCCAGGAACTGCTGGGTACCACATCTTCAAATATCATATTGATACTTTCCCTCTATATCACAATTTTCTTTTCTTCACCACCTTCCCTATCTTTCACCACTTTCCCTACCCTTCGCCACCCTGAAACCCTTCACCACCTTCCCTATTCATCGCCTCCTTGCCCTTCCCCTTCCCCTCCTTCCCTCCCCTCCTTCTCTACCCTTCACTAACTTCCCTACGCTTTACGGATTTCCCTTCATTACTGTAACCATATGTACTACAGCCTTAATAAATTTGCCACCTAAGATAAATTACCAATAAATCATCACGTATAATACACTATGAATAAATCTTAGGGAGGATGTAGTTCGGTGTTTAGCTAGATTGAAAATTTGTATCATTTGTCATTTTATGCAAACAGGAGCATGGGGTCCGCCCAGCTCCGCCAATGACACACACACACGCACCCACATACACACACGCACGCGCACACGAACACACACACATAAACACACATACACACACACACACACACACACACACACACACACACACACACACACACACACACACACACACACACACACACACACACACACACACACACACACACACACACACACACATCGCGGGTTGTGGCGCTGGTTGATAAAGACAGGCTATTTAACACAAGGGGCACACGCACAAAGGGACACAGGTGGAAACTGAGTGCCCAAATGAGCCACAGAAATATTAGAAAGAACTTTTTTAGTGTCAGGGTGGTTGACAAATGGAATGCATTAGGCAGTGATGTGGTGGAGGCTGACTCCATACACAGTTTCAAGTGTAGATATGATAGAGCCCAGTAGGCTCAGGAACCTGTACACCTGTTGATTGACGGTTGAGAGGCAGGACCAAAGAACCAGAGCTCAACCCCCGCAAGCACAACTAGGTGAGTACAACTAGGTGAGTGTACACACACACACACACACACACACACACACACACACACACACACACACACACACACACACACACACACAGTGTCTCCTGCAGCACATATCAAGCGGATAACATCAGCGGCATATGCCAGGCTGGCCAACATACGAACGGCATTCAGAAACTTGTGTAAAGAATCATTCAGAACTTTGTATACCACATATGTCAGGCCAATCCTGGAGTATGCAGCCCCAGCATGGAGTCCATATCTAGTCAAGGATAAGACTAAACTGGAAAAGGTTCAAAGGTTTGCCACCAGACTAGTACCCGAGCTGAGAGGTATGAGCTACGAGGAGAGACTACGGGAATTAAACCTCACTTCGCTGGAAGACAGAAGAGTTAGGGGGGACATGATCACCACATTCAAGATTCTGAAGGGGATTGATAGGGTAGATAAAGACAGTCTATTTAACACAAGGGGAACACGCACAAGGGGACACAGGTGGAAACTGAGTGCCCAAATGAGCCACAGAGATATTAGAAAGAACTCTTTTAGTGTCAGAGTGGTTGACAAATGGAATGCATTAGGGGGTGATGTGGTGGAGGCTCACTCCATACACAGTTTCAAGTGTAGATATGACAGAGCCCGATAGGCTCAGGAATCTGTACACCTGTTGATTGACGGTTGAGAGGCGGGACCAAAGAGCCAGAGCTCAACCCCCGCAAACACAACTAGGTGAGTACAACTAGGTGAGTACACACACACACACACACACATACACACACACACACACACACACACACACACACACACACACACACACACACACACACACACACACACACACACACACACACACACACACACACACACACACACACACACACACACATACACACACACACACACACACACACACACACACACACACACACACACACACACACACACACACACATACACACACACACACACACACACACACACACACTCACACACACACACACATACACACACACACACACACACACACACACACACACACACACACACACACATACACACACACACACACACACACACACACACACACACACACACACACACACACACACACACACACACACACACATACACACACACACACACACACACACACACACACACACACACACACACACACACACACACACACACACACACATACACACACACACACACACACACACACACACACACACACACACACACACACACACACACACACACACACACACACACACACACACACACACACACACACACACACACACACACACACACACACACACACACACACACAGTGTCAGAGTGTCAGACAAACTTTTTTAGTGTCAAACTGTAACTTTTTTAGTGTCAGAGTGGTTGACAAATGGAATGCATTAGGGGGTGATGTGGTGGAGGCTCACTCCATACACAGTTTCAAGTGTAGATATGACAGAGCCCGATAGGCTCAGGAATCTGTACACCTGTTGATTGACGGTTGAGAGGCGGGACCAAAGAGCCAGAGCTCAACCCCCGCAAACACAACTAGGTGAGTACAACTAGGTGAGTACACACACACACACACACACACACACACACACACTCACACAGTGTGGTCGCGGGACCAAAGAGACAAAACTCAACCCCCACAAGCACAAATAGGTGAATACACACACAAACATACACAGGGGCCTGGTAGCCTGGTGCATAGCGCACAGGATTCGTAATTCTGTGGCGCGGGTTCGTTTCCCGCACCAGGCAGAAACAAATGGGCAAAGTTTCTTTCACCCTGAATGCCCCTGTTACCTAGCAGTAAATAGGTACCTGGGAGTTAGTCAGCTGTCACGGGCTGCTTCCTGGTGTGTGTGTGTGTGTGTGTGTGTGTGTGTGTGTGTGTGTGGTGTGGGGAAAAAGTAGTTAGTAAACAGTTGACTGACACACACATACATAATGCTTTATGTGAGAAATTTTCAGAGAGTACATTAGTCAATTTCAGAGCTAATTTTCGTGTCTAATAAGAAATATATAAATATTGAGCGATGACAAGACATACTTTTCTGCTAAACCAATTCTCTAAATAGTCTGATATGTTTAGTCTTGTCAACAACTTTGAAGCATCAAGAAGCAGAGAGAGAACAGAGTTACCCTGTAAGTTGTAGTTCTGAATATTTTCCGCCACCACAAAGCTACAAACCATTGTTAAGTGACCAGTTCTATATGTAAATTGAATATCAGAGGTGTCTAGTTAGTCAGCAAGAAAGTCAATGAGTACATAATCAAATACTTTGTTTAATAGTGTGTTTTTGTCAACAGCTCTGTAGTTACCGGTGAGGACATAGACGTCTGCAGGTCTTCGTAATGAGAACATGTACAGAGGTGACTATTACAGATAGCGAAGTATACTATGGTTCACAAATCCTGTAGGACATTCAAACAGACAGATGAACAGTTTCGGCGTTCCTGTTTTATTCAGAGTATTTGTTAAAATGGACTACCGTAACTCCCCTTTTTCTCTCTCTTAGAACTTTATCCTAAAGCAGATTCTACAGTGTGCAGGTGCAGGTGTTAACACAAGAGGCCAGGTGTATACAGGTGTTACATACAGCTGTAGTTAGATCAGTTCTAATCTCATCCAGCTCACCCCCTCCTCCTTCCCTATCTTCCAGGTCCTCCTTTTCAGGGGCAGGCCCGGGGTCACCCTTCAGGGAGCAATGCAAATGACACGAGTAAGCCAAGTGAATGATTTGTCAGAGAATGTTGGCAATGTGCCCTGCCCCCTTCTGTCTGGCAATTAGTTCAGAGTACGGGGGCACTGAAGGGTGAGATGGGATATATTAATGAAAAGTGTTACCTTCCCACCTTGCCAGAACACCAAGCACCTGATAATTGTCTGTGGAGAAACAATAAATTAAACATGTCATTAAGAACAAAATGTTTTATGTATATAATAACCAATATTATGATGCGAGGGGAGGAAGAAGGCAACGGGGAAAAAGTGAGCATAAATGGCTAAATTAGAGACATGGAAAGGGAATGCGATAAAAGAAGTTAAGAGAGAAATATACTTTTTACATAAGAATGAGAAATAGGTGGAGAGACGAAAATGGGATAAGAGGGAGATAGAGGGATGAAACAGGAGAGGCAAAGGCTGGTTAGAGCAGGAGACAGGAAGGAAGTGCAGGAACGTCATCCAACACTCACCCATCCAGGTGCTGTTGGTGATGATCTGCAGGATCCTGGCCGGATCCATGACGAAGGTGATGCTTCCTCCTTCCTCTAGCGCTGTGCTCGAGGATGACTCCAGAACCTGTGCTTCACCCAGCGCAGGTGCCAGATCTTACTGGAGCTCCATTAACTCCAGGTGACGATGCTTGTTCTCATTGACTTGCTTAAATCCTGCTAATGATAATCTTCAGATCCCTTGTAAAGACCATCACGCAGACTCTCCCAGCATCTCATAAGAAAACTACCACTATCATCGCCTTACATGTCCCATGATATTCGAGATGCGGGCCACTATATCTATGGTCAGTAATCCATTAAGTGGCACTTATGCGAACACGTTTCTTCACCGGGACATAACAAAAATGTTATATTACGGATGTCATTTTCTTAACCGGCTACAACACACCACTGTGTTTCCCCTTTGAACCGCTGTTTCAATCCCACAACATCAGAGAGTTGTTTCAGTGCCACAACATCAAAGATCTGTTTTAGTCCCACAACATCAGAGAGCTGTTTCAGTGAAACAACATCAGAGAGTTATTTCAGTCCAAATCATCAAAAAGCTGTTTCAACTACTGAAAAATATTTGTTTTCCTGAAAATATATTTCATCTGTTTAATACAGAATGGGATAAAACAGTCTGAGCAGCTGTAGTTGTGTTGGGTTGTCACATCCGCAAGTGGTTATGTCCACCTCCAGGTTCGTGAGGCAGCACGCTCTTCACCACTCATGCCAACCCCTCGATAAAATTTAAAATTCCACCATTAAACTGTGATGGATAGGACGTGAGGCAATGCTGTTCAGAATCGACATTCCTCACTGTACATACTGCCAACATTTTCACCTGCGTCAAGGACTGCTGACCTGTGATATGTGTTAATGTGTTATGCTTTCGACATTTTCAACTTTTTTGCTAATGAGAACGTCAGATATAATCCCACACAGCAATATTAATGATGAGAAAATGGTTTTATTTGTGCATTAAGCATGCGAGATATTAAGTGTTCACAAGCTAAGAATTTGAACAACATATATCGCTACGTAGAAGCACAATTGTTGACAATAACATTCGACCCAAACAACTTATTACCACAATAGTTTAGTGTGGCGGATTGAGCGGATAAACAAACTACAAAGTTTAACTAAAGAATCCCCCATGGCTATAGACACACCAAAAAACTGGCATTTTCCTCACAAGTTTTTTCCATTGTAATATTTGGTGAGGTGAATTCTTCACAAATGTTTGGTGAGGTTAAAGCTTCTTCGAACTTTAATGTTTCCAGAGGTTAAAGCTTCATTAATGTTTCGAGAGGTTAAATCTTCATAGATATATGGTGAGGCTAAATTCATATAAATGTTAGGTGATGTTAAAGACATAATGTTTGGAGATTAATGCTTCATAAATGTTAGGTGAGGTGGAAGCCTTTACCACATCCTAGCACATTGATTTTTTTTACAACTCTGACACTGACAAAATTCTTTCGAACGATAGTGTGGTTCATGTGTGTGTTTAGTTCCCCCGTGTCACCTTGTTCATGAGTTACTTACGGTAAATACTGAGTCCTTCTCTACCACATCGTTTACCTGATAATTCTGCATATGGTGATTATGTCCGATATGGTGTCTTCTGCCCGAAACGCTGCGCGTGCTAGTGGCTTTACAAGACTGTAATTACCATATTTGTATCCTCACATTCCTTATGTACATTCTTGTATATGCATAAATAAATAAATAATAAATGTCTTGAGTATACGAATTTTGGAACATTCTAAACGGCATACTGAAAAGTCATTGATCTCCGTATTGACTGTAATATAATTACGATCAGAAATTTATTCTTTAGGAATTATAAACATAATATGGAATGTAAAGCCCTTACAATAAATGGTCACAACTGCAGCACTTAACTTGCGTGTGATGAAATTAATCTTCATAACTGTTTTTATTAACTACAGGTGGTTGTATATAATATACCAATGATAATATTGCAAATCAAATCATCGTATCAAAAAACTTTATCCATAAATGTTTATACAGTTATAATTGAGTTAGTTTACACAAAACATAAGAGAAAGTAAAAAAAAACAACCAATCCTCCTGAAATGGTAGTACATATTAAAACTATAGGCCAGTTGTTGCCTGGAGTTGCGTGAGCTCCCAACCTGTCCCCTTAAAATAACGTCGCGTTTAGCCGTTTGCCCGTATGGCGGAAAGTGACGTAATATGAAAATGAAAAAAAATTGGGATTTTTTTTCAACAACAGTAACTTAAGGGTCCTTCTAGTAGGTTAGGTGGGCAGGAAATTCTCATAAAGTTTGAAACTGTTATGAAAAAGGTTAATTGAAAGTTTCCTCTCCTAATCTTGGACAGTACGTCACTTTTGTGAGTTGATTTCATTTCAAATTATGTCCAATTTTTGGCCATAGCACGCATATGAGCGAAAAGCGACGTTATTTTTAAGAGCACGGGTTGGAGGATGGGGTGCTGTTTGGCGTGTTGGCGCCATGGGGACCCCTCCTGTCCCCTGTTCGCCGGACGGTGACCGTTGGTTTGGAGTTTTCAGGCCATGCTTCATACCTTGCTCTTTAAGTTGTGTTGTTGGACATGTTACGTGTTCGAGTGGCCGAGATGTACGGGCTTCAGCTCCTGACGATCCACTGAACACTAGTGAAGTTTAACTCCTCGGCGGTGTATAAGGAGTTTGTAGCCCGCTATGATGGGAAAACATTGACCCTCCCTGGGGATCGGCGGTACGGTCGCCATTTCCGACCGTAGCTGCTCAATTACCTATGTGGTCTTGCATGGTGTGCCCTTCGTGTTTTCGGAGGGCCTGCTTCGGAGATACTTTGGCCAATATGGTATGGTGGTATCCCTCCGTATAAACTTCGTCTCTTCCGGAAGGTGGCGTGGGGTCTCCTGTGGTACACGGACTCTCGCCTTGAGATTTAAATCCCCGATTCCTTCCATGGTTACCTTGCTGGGGTACACTCTGCGGGCATTCTATATAGGGCAGCCACGCTCCCGTTTTCATTGTGGCCTTGAAGGGCATCTGACAGCCGATTGCACTGGGGTCGTGGCTGCACCTGTTAACCTGTTCAAGAAAGAGGATTTTCCCCAGTTGGTGGCACAGGACCTGTTGCCTCGTGATGAAGTGGGTGGGGGAGATTCCCCTGCTGCCTGCTGACCCGGTGGTGGTTCTGCATTCCTCGGCTGCTGGCCTGGCATGTGTGGATGGTGGTGTGCATGAAGAGGTGGTGGTGTGTGAGGCACCGCCCCCGCAGTCTGTCTCTTCACTTCCGACTGCTTTTCCACCTGTTTCTGCCTCTGCGCCTGTGCCGCCTTCGACGTCCCTGCAGGCTCCCTCACCTGTGTTGAATCCCTTCCCCTTCCCCGGTCGCACCTGTTCCTTCTCCCTGTCTCCTCTGTGGGTAGCAGTCTCGTCCTCCCGTGTCGTTGAGGCTGACATTCTGCGGGGTCGTCCTCCCCCAGTTGTGGGGCGGCCTGCCGCCGGCTCTTCTCGGGTGCCTCCTGCAGGGGGTGACAGCTCTGATGACAACCGGCCTGTGTCCAGGCATTCACCTATGGATACGGGTGCTTCGCCTTCCTCGTATGTGGGCAGAGAAATGTGAGGATGTGGCGCTGTGTTGATATTTCTCTGTGAGTTGTTCCTCTGTTGAGTGTGCAAAGATGGTGTGTCTGGTGCTGGTGTGGTTTCGGTGGATGGGGTGGGTCCTGCTGTAGGGGTGGGGGCCGGTGTGGGGCCTGTGACTCTTGATTCGGATGCGTCGCCCGCGTCGGATGCTTCCCGTTCCTCGTGGTGGGTGGTTACCCCTTTCGAGGTTGAGAGTGAGCGTGGCGACCTGGTGGTGGTGCTGAGGAAAACTGCTCGCTCTGAGGGTTCCGTGCCCCCTCCCCTGTTTCATTGGCGGCGGTTTTGCCACTCCACACGTCTCCAGCCATTTTTTCTGTGTCTCCTGCTTTGTCGGAAGTGGTGTTGCCGCCTCGGCAGCCTCCGCCCGCTGTTCCAGTATCTCCTGTTTCCTCGGCAGTGGTGTTCCTGTCTCACCTGACTTGTTCTTTGTCTTCGGTGTTCGCTGGTTGGGGGCGAACGAATCCGCCGGATTTGGTGGTCCCTAAGTTTATGACTTACCCGCGGTGTCGTGAGGGCCGTTCCCCTACCGAAAAGGAGTATTTGATATGGGAGGCTTATAAGCGGAAGTATCCATTGTAGAAGTTTGCTGAGAAATATCCCCCAAATTGATTATTGTGTGTTGTGGTGTTGTTTTCTCATGGCTGCTTGGTTGTGGGGTGGGGTTGCATGTGTGTGTCTGGGTGAGGGCGGGTTTTGTTTTCCAGTTCCTGGGTGTTCTGGGCTTTTATTTGTGGGTTTGCTTGTGTGGGGTTTGTGTGTGTTTTTGTGTGTCCGTGTCTTTCTGTATATGTTCTGTGTGGTTTTATACTTCCGGCTATGTGTGTCTTATGCATGACTGATTGTGGTATTGTGCTGCAGTATTGGTGTGTTTGGTGTAGTGATGATTTATATTATGCACTTGTGTCCTTACGGCCTTCTGGTCGTTTGCATGTGTTTTTTTGTACTTTTTGTTTGTTTTTCTACTTACGGTTCACTGTGTGGTTCTGTTCTCTGTTATTAATGCTTTGTGTTTCTTGTCCTGGTTATGTGTCCTGTTCTGATTTTTGTTCTGTATTATGTGCCTATGTTGGGGTTTGTTATATGATTTGTATCATGTGTATTTAACTTTTGATTCTTCTTGTGTTTAGGTTCTTTACATGTTGTGTTCCTGTGTCCTGCGTATCCTGTATGTATTCTTGTTTTTATTTGTATGTAGTTTTCTGTCTGTACATTGTGGTTTCTTTAAAAAAAAAATAATTAGTTGAAATTACCACCAAAAGGGATAATTTTGTACTTTAAATTTTAAGAGACAGGGAAAATAATGCTAGAACCCAAATTTAAAGTTACCTTGGCCTAATATAGCACAAATACAGTAATTAATTATTCATTATGTCTGGGACAGGAAGTCAGTAAACATATACACATGTTAGGCCTATATAGAGGTCCCCCTCTGACCCTCCCCAGATGCAACCCCACAATAAGCTGACTAACTGAGTTGTTGTCAACCCGGCGTGGTGTGCGGGCCTGGGTGTAGCTGCTGACGTGGCTTGCATGCTGTGTTTTTTCTGAGGGGACTCCAGGGGTCGTGACGGTCTGCAGAATGGTGTGGGGGGGTCCTGTGCCCCCTGTCGTCAGGCAGGACTCAATTGGCTTGGAATTGTCCTGGAATGCTTATTACCAGGTAGAGGAAGTAGTATTATTTGACATGTTGTGTGTTCCTGTGGAGGCTGTATGCGGTGTGCAGCTGCTTGTTGAGAGGCGGGCGATTGTAAAGTTCGCCTCTTCTGAGATTTACCGTGATCTCGTCACGCGCTATGATGGGCGCTCTTTCACTCTGCCATTGTGATGATGGGTCAGTGACTTTCTCTTTACGCTGTGGTACAACAACGTATGTGGCAGTGTATGGGACGCCCTTCGAGTTCCCTGAAAACCTGCTGCGTCGGTACTTTGCCCGTTTTGGGCTGGTCCGTCATGTGAGGATGAACGCCGTCCCCACTGGGAGGTGGAAGGGGGTCCTGTGTGGGACCCCACACTCTCGCCATGCATCTTAGGGATCCTATACCTAAGAATACCTATACCTCCATCATGCTGTTTGGGGGTTTCCTGTTTATGTGTTTCATGCGGGCCAGCCCAGGACATGTTTCAAGTTCAACCAACCATGCCACCAGGCTGCAGGGTGAGAGGAGCGCAGGGTCACCCCCGTTAACTTCTTCCGGGAGGAGGATTTCCCCCGTTGTCGGCCCCGGACTGTATCCAAGTGCTGGGATGTGTGTTGCTTCCCTGCCGGCTGATGTCCCGACGTTGGATCCTGCGGCTCACCTGGGTGTGGATGTGGGTGGTGGTGTAGGAGTTGACATGGGGGTTGGGGCAGCCCTGCCTGGGCCGTCAGTTCCCCTGATGCCCCAGCCTGCCCTTCTCCTGCCAGTTCCATCCCTGAATACGGTGCTTCCTGTCACTCTGGATGTCCGCAAGGGGCTGTCTCCTGCGATGTGTGGTCCGGTGCCCCCAGTTGTGGAAACTGCGGTTCTCAGGGGTCGTCTTTTGAAGGCGCGCTCGTTGGAGAGTTTTGTTGTGATGCGGGATGATGGAGGTGATAGCTCAGAGTACCAGCAACCTATTTCCAAGCGCTCGAGGCAGGTTCGGAGTGTCTTCCCTTCATGGTGTGCCTTGGGTGGAGATGGGGAAGTATGGTGCTCCGGCATATCCGGCCGTGGTTAACGGTGCTGTGGCGGGCTCTGTGCTGCCTCTTCTGTTGCCCCCCCCCCCTTACGCCTCCTGCTGTTGGCTCCCTACAGTGGGAGGTTGCCCCCTAATGATCGGGACCTCATCATGGTGCTGAGGAATCATGTGCGCCAGGGGGGCCTCTGCTCCTGTTCCTGGTAGTGGGGGCCTGGTGCGTCTGCATCCTCTGTGGGTCCCCCCAGTGAGAGGCCCGTCAGAAGCCTAGTGTGAAAACCAGTGCAAAACTCAATGCGAATCCCAGTGCAAAACCCCCTCATGTGGAACCCCCTCTCTGTGGTCACAACCTCCGGGGACATGGCCCGTGGGTCGCAGTCGTTGGACTCACTTTGAATGATCAGGTGCGTCCGATCTCGTGGTGCTCCTCTACTATTTGGGTGCCGTGGGCAAAGGGGTTTATTTATGGAGTGCTGGATTTAATGCCTCGGCCTTGTACGTCTCCTAGTCAACAGGTGCCCAATGACGTCATGCTGAATTGGGAGGCTTACTGTTTGCGCTTTCCGGCGCAGGAATTCCTGGATATATATGCATAGTACTTGGGCTTGATATGAGTACTCCTTGTATTTTTGTATATTTTGCCTTTTCTGCTATATGTATGTTGTGTATCCACGTTTTTGGCTTGTCCTGTTTGGGCGTTGTGTTAAGTTGTTTGTTTGAACTGTACTGTTTTGTTTCCTATGTGTGTTTTATATGTTATGTTTTCTGCATTGTTTTCTAGTGCTGTTGGGTGTGTGTGTGTGCTTTCTGGTGTATGTGAGTTTTGTGTTTCTTTGTCGGTTCATCGTGCTCTGGTGTTTTTTTCATGTATGTTTGGGGTGTGGTTGTAGTGTTGTTTCCCGGTTCCTGTGCGTTCTGGTGTTTGTTTTGGTTCTTGTTTGTATGTGAGGGGATGTCATTTCATTATGTTCTTCCCGGTTCCTTTGTGTTCCGGTCATGCATTACTATCTGTATTGGCCTTTTGCCATTTACATGTGGCCCTTCTGACTGGATTTATCCCTCATGCTATATAGTGTTCTTTTACCGTGTTTTCTTTGTAGCGGGCTAATTCTCTGTATATATATCATTTGTGTGTATCCTTGTTTTTCCTGTGTCATTTCAGTGTTTCTTGCTTTGTGCTTGCTTGTGTTTCAGTTTTGTGTTTCTTTTTTCTGTTGTCCTTATGCTCTTACCTTTATGCTTTCAACGGATCACTGCATATGATCCATATGTGGTTTTGTCAGATTGTTTTTATTGTATTTATTGTGCCTTATAAATAATAAAAAAAAACTAGCTGACAAACCCCTGGGTTACTTATACTACTAGGTGAAAAGGGGGCATTAGGTGATAGGAATCGCGCCCAACCATTTTTACCCCGCCAGTGTTGCTCCGGCTGTTGGTGTGTCCAGATCGGGGGCGCGGCCCTCCGGCGTTTGCTTGGCGTCATCCTGCCCCCTATCGTCCGTTTGGATACAATTGGCCTAGAATTCTCTGGCAGGGCGTCGTACTTGGGAGTGGAAGTGGTTATCCTGGATTTATTCCAGGTGAATGTGGCGGATGTGTGTGGGTGCAGCTCCTCACGAACCATCGACCGCTTGTGAAATTCAGCTCTCCGGCTGATTATCAAGATTTGGTGGCTTATTATGATGGTTGCTCCCTCCCGGCTGATGGTAGTATAGTCACTGTGTCTGATCGTAGTTGCGCCGTCACATATATGGCGCTGACTGGGGATCCCCTTCGAGGTCTCGGCAGGGCTGCTCCGTACGGTACTTCGGTAAATATGGGGCAGTGGTGTCAGGGACGGGTCAAACGGGACTCGGACCATCGCTCTCCGTCTTCAGTCTCCTATCCCCGTCAACCATCACGTTGATTGGTTACACCACACACGCATTTTATACCAGACAGCCCAGGACATGTTTCAGGTGAGGACTTGGAAGAGCACCAGGCGGCAGGACTGCATTGGTGTGGCGGCAGTTCCTGTGAATTGGTTTTGGGAGGACTTTCGCCCGTTGGTAGCTCTCGACCTTGTCGCCTTGTGAGGGTTTAGGTGGGGGAGGCTTCCCTGCCATCTGCTTTCCCCTGTGGTGTTGCCGAGTTTCTCGGCCTGCGTGCCAGAGGGTGAGGCTGGTGATGGGAGTGCTGGGGTGGAGGTGCAGGGCAAAGCTCACCCTAACGGCCGGCTCCTTCGTCGCCTCCGGCGGCGCATACCCCGTCTTCGGATGTCAGCTAGTGAAATGTGGCTTAGTGCCCTCCTTCGTACGAGGCTGATATGCTGCGGGATCGCACCCTGCGAAGTGTGGTGCGGCCGGCGGGTAGCTTTCTTCCAGTGGCTCCTGCTGGTGGTGATTGTTCCGATGATCAGCGGCCTGTGATAAAGCATTCTAGGACGGTTCGGGGAGTGTCGCCCCCTCGTGAGTGGGCTGCTGTGTGTGAATATGTAGACTCTGAAGACTATGCGGGCTCCTCCTCTGTGGAGGGCGATGTTGGTGTGCGGGGGACTGAAGCAGTCCCAGGGGGCGGTGTAAAATGCAACGGTGGTGGTGGCGGAGGTTCACGTGCCTCCTGATGGTGCTGGTGCGGGTGTCTCTGTGTCTACTCCTGCAGTGGGGTTCCCGATGTGAGGGGTGGTCCCGCCTCCTGTGACGGATGCTGCGGATGGTGGTGCGTCTCAGAGCCTTGTAGTGGTTCTCAAAAAGTATGTCCGCTGTGGGGGTTCAGTGCCGGCGCCAGGGAGGGTGGCTATTCTGGATATTACCCCTGACGTGTACTCCCCTGTGAGGCCTTCGCCCGTGGTGCTGCCCTCTTACAGGGCTGCTGCGCCTAGTTACGATGTTTAGGCCTGTTGATGTTTTGAATGTCAACAACCTGCCCTTTGTGTGGGAATGGGTGGCGCCTCTCCCCCTGTGCCCGTCAACTGTTTGGGTCCCTCGCATACATATCTTTGTGTTCCGGGATTGGGATGATATGGAGAGCCCCTGAAGGCGGTTCCCTCCTGCGGACCGATCCTGCTGTGTGGCTTCATTGGGCAGGCATACTGTGTAAGGTTTCCAGATGCGGAGTATCCGGATAAGTATTAGTTGGGATGGTGTGTGATGGAGTGGGATTCTTCCCCCTCCCCCCACCCTCGGGACCTTCTTGGTGGTGTAGGATGGCGTGTGTTGTATCCGTGTGTTGCTCCGTGTGTGTGTGCCTTCTGGTGTTTGTTTTGCGTGTGTGCCTTGTGTTTCCTTTCGCTGATTCCTACGTGTTCCGGTGTTTGTTTCTGTTTGTGTGTGTGTGGGTGTGGGTGTTTTGTCTTCCTGGTTCCTGCGTGTTCCGGGTCTCTGTTTATGTAATGTGTTTGTTTTTTGCAGCATTGTACCTGTGGCCTTTCTGGCCTGGTTTGTCCCCTAATGTTTTATATGCTTCTCTGTGTGTACCCCTTTATGCTTCCTGTGTTTCCTGTGTACATGCCTTGTTTTATGCATTGTGTATTGTGCTTGTTTTGTATTTCTTTTTGTGTTGCTCTTTATGTTATGTTGTTCTTGCCTTTATATTTTGGGCCGTGCTTGTAGCCCTGTGGATTCCCTAAAGTTCATTTGTACTGTTCTTTGTCATGATTTGTAAGGTTTTTATTGTATTTATTGTGCTCTTTTTTATATAAAAAAATTACCCCACCCAGGATTCGAACCCCGAATTCCCGATTGAGAGTCAAGAACGTACCCGACGGTGCTACTCTATTAGGCCTAAGATAGCGTGTATAGTCCTAGGATTGCTTGGAGAGGTTAAGCTTGTTACTATATTTATGGTGCCGTTAGAAACGTTCCCCATTTGGTTTAATTCTATCACACAAAGCGTGAACCTTTCGGTGGTCCACCACTACATATTGGTACTTGCGACCGAACAGTTACTAGAAGTACCTTAATTTTGGAGACTGAGTTGGAATACCAGGATAAGAGGTAATCATTATAATTACGAACAGCATAAGCTTATCAACCTGGGTGAGACTGACGTCGTTCCATTAGATACATTGAACACTTAAGACAATTTAGTCAATGCTTTTACACCTTATCAGACAATTTACAAAGGTTTCAAGGCCAGTAATAATATAGCACCAAATGACCAAATGATCAAAATGATACAATATACGTGGGAGGAAGAAGTCAGGTTAATTGTGCATCACTTGGTTCGGTGTTTCGCTTAAGAACTGTCAACTTCTCGCGAGTAATTAAG
>NC_091191.1:25243221-25263221 GCF_040958095.1 Procambarus clarkii | reverse complement strand
AGACAGGCCAGCTGGACGAAGCAGCACAGAGAGAGAGAGACAGGCCAGCTGGGCGAGGCAGCACAGAGAGAGAGAGACAGGCCAGCTGGGCGAGGCAGCACACAGAGAGAGAGACAGGCCAGCTGGGCGAGGCAGCACACAGAGAGAGAGACAGGCCAGCTGGGCGAGGCAGCACAGAGAGAGAGAGACAGGCCAGCTGGGCGAGGCAGCACAGAGAGAGAGAGACAGGCCAGCTGGGCGAGGCAGCACAGAGAGAGAGACAGGCCAGCTGGGCGAGGCAGCACAGAGAGAGAGAGACAGGCCAGCTGGACGAGGCACCACAGAGATAGAGAGACAGGCCAGCTGGACGAGGCAGCACAGAGAGAGAGAGACAGGCCAGCTGGACGAGGCAGCACAGAGAGAGAGAGACAGGCCAACTGGACGAGGCAGCACAGAGAGAGAGAGACAGGCCAGCTGGGCGAGGCAGCACAGAGAGAGAGAGAGACAGGCCAGCTGGGCGAGGCAGCACAGAGAGAGACAGGCCAGCTGGGCGAGGCAGCACAGAGAGAGACAGGCCAGCTGGGCGAGGCAGCACAGAGAGAGACAGGCCAGCTGGGCGAGGCAGCACAGAGAGAGACAGGCCAGCTGGGCGAGGCAGCACAGAGAGAGACAGGCCAGCTGGGCGAGGCAGCACAGAGAGAGACAGGCCAGCTGGGCGAGGCAGCACAGAGAGAGAGAGAGACAGGCCAGCTGGGCGAGGCAGCACAGAGAGAGACAGGCCAGCTGGGCGAGGCAGCACAGAGAGAGACAGGCCAGCTGGGCGAGGCAGCACAGAGAGAGACAGGCCAGCTGGGCGAGGCAGCACAGAGAGAGACAGGCCAGCTGGGCGAGGCAGCACAGAGAGAGACAGGCCAGCTGGGCGAGGCAGCACAGAGAGAGACAGGCCAGCTGGGCGAGGCAGCACAGAGAGAGAGAGAGACAGGCCAGCTGGGCGAGGCAGCACAGAGAGAGAGAGAGACAGGCCAGCTGGGCGAGGCAGCACAGAGAGAGACAGGCCAGCTGGACGAGGCAGCACAGAGAGAGACAGGCCTGCTGGGCGAGGCAGCACAGAGAGAGACAGGCCAGCTGGACGAGGCAGCACAGAGAGAAAGAGACAGGCCAGCTGGACGAGGCAGCACAGAGAGAGAGAGACAGGCCAGCTGGACGAGGCAGCACAGAGAGAGAGAGACAGGCCAGCTGGACGAGGCAGCACAGAGAGAGAGACAGACCAGCTAGACGAGGCAGCACAGAGAGAGAGAGACAGGCCAGCTGGACGAGGCAGCACAGAGAGAGACAGGCCAGCTGGGCGAGGCAGTAAACACGCCATAGTGGCACTTGTTGGAGTCGTTCGTCTGGAAAAACAGGACAGACAAAATATCGCGGAGCGTCCCCAAGACAACGCCCTCAAGCGGTGTGGGTTTTACTATTGTGTTTGTTATTTCTTTAGTGTGCCTGCTGGATCGAAGGGAAGGGAACTATCAGGGGAAAGCACCAAGCCATTACGACTAAATAACACTTGGAAGGGGTCAGGATATAGATTTGGGATGGGACGGCGGGAAGGACTGGTGCACCAACCACTTGGACGGTCGGGGACTGAACACCGTCCTGCATTAAGCGAGACGAGCTGCTAGCTCATAAACCTCGCTTTTCTAACAGTCTATTGTCTAATATTCTAATTTCAGTCCTATTTTTTCTTTCATGTCTACAACATAAATATTTCTCTCTCTCAAACACACACGCAAATCCTCAGGAAGCAGCCCGTAGCGGCTATCTAACTCCCAGGTACCTATTTACTGCTAGGTGAACACGTGCATCATGTGAAAGAATCTCTGACTATTGCTTCTGCCTCGACCTGGTATCGAACCCGGGCCCTTATGATTACAACCTCAGAGCACATTGTGTGTGGTCAGACACAGTGCGATTGTATTCACCTAATTGTGCTTTGCGGGGTTTAGCTCTGGCTCTTTCCGCCCGTCTCTCAACTCTCACTCAATCAGCTGTTTTTTGTTTTGTTTGTTTTTCACTCACAGGGCGCCTGACAGCTGGGTGGACAGCGCTTCAGATTCGTAGTCCTGAGGTTCCGGGTTCAATCCCCGGTGGAGGCGGAGACAAATGGGCGAAATGTTTATTTTACCCTGATGATCCTGTTACCTAGCAGTAAATAAGTACCTGGGAGTTAGAGAGCTGCTATGGGCTGCTTCCTGGGGGTGGAGGGCTGGTCGAGGACCGGGCTCCCGGGACACTAAGCCCGGAAATCATCTCAAGATATCCTCAAGATAACCACACACACACACACACACACACATTACACGTACAGTACATACATACATACAAACACACACACACACACAGAGGAAGCACCCCGTAGCAGCTGTCTAACTCCCAGGTATCTATTTACTGCTAGGTGAACAGGTGCATGAGGGTGAAAGAAACTCTGCCCAATTGTGTGTGTGTGTGTGTGCATGTGTGTGTGTGTGTGTGTGTGTGTGTGTGTGTGTGTGTGTGTGTGTGTGTGTGTGTGTGTGTGTGTGTGTGTGTGTGTGTGTGTGTGTGTGTGTGTACTCACCTATTTGTGCTTGCAGGATCGAGCATTGACTCTTGGATCCCGCCTTTCCAGCAATCGGTTGTTTACAGCAATGACTCCTGTCCCATTTCCCTATCATACCTAGTTTTAAAAGTATGAATAGTATTTGCTTCCACAACCTGTTCCCCAAGTGCATTCCATTTTTCTACTACTCTCACGCTAAAAGAAAACTTCCTAACATCTCTGTGACTCATCTGAGTTTCCAGTTTCCATCCATGTCCCTCGTTCTGTCATTATTACGTGTGAACATTTCATCTATTTCCACTTTGTCAATGTCTCTGAGTATTTTATATGTCCCTATCATATCTCCTCTCTCCCTTCTTTTCTCTAGTGTCGTAAGGTTCAGTTCCTGCAGACGCTCTTCATATCCCATCCCTCGTAACTCTGGGACAAGCCTCGTCGCAAACCTCTGGACCTTCTCCAGTTTCTTTATGTGTTTCTTCAGGTGGGGGCTCCATGATGGCGCGGCATACTCTAAGACGGGTCTCACGTAGGCAGTGTAAAGCGCCCTAAAAGTCTCCTCATTTAGGTTTCTGTGTGTGTGTGTGTGTGTGTGTGTGTGTGTGTGTGTGTGTGTGTGTGTGTGTGTGTGTGTGTGTGTGTGTGTGTGTGTGTGTGTGTGTGTGTGTGTGTGTGAGTGTGTGTGTGTGTGTGTGTGTGTGTGTGTGTGTGAGTGTGTGTGTGTGTGTGTGTGTGTGTGTGTGTGTGTGTGTGTGTGTGTGTGTGTGTGTGTGTGTGTGTGTGTGTGTGTGTGTGTGTGTGTGTGTGTGTGTGTGTGTGTGTGTGTGTGTGTGAGTGTGTGTGTGTGTGTGTGTGTGTGTGTGTGTGAGTGTGTGTGTGTGTGTGTGTGTGTGTGTGTGTGTGTGTGTGTGTGTGTGTGTGTGTGTGTGTGTGTGTGTGTGTGTGTGTGTGTGTGTGTGTGTGTGTGTGTGTATGTGCTTGTGTGAGTGTGTGTGTGTGTGTGTGTGTGTGTGTGTGTGTGTGTGTGTGTGTGTGTGTGTGTGTGTGTGTGTGTGTGTGTGTGTGTGCTTGTGTGAGTGTGTGTGTGTGTGTGTGTGTGTGTGTGTGTGTGTGTGTGTGTGTGTGTGAGTGTGTGTGTGTGTGTGTGTGAGTGTGTGTGTGTGTGTGTGTGTGTGTGTGTGTGTGTGTGTGTGTGTGTGTGTGTGTGCTTGTGTGAGTGTGTGTGTGTGTGTGTGTGTGTGAGTGTGTGTGTGTGTGTGTGTGTGAGTGTGTGTGTGTGTGTGTGTGAGTGTGTGTGTGTGTGTGTGTGTGTGAAACAGCCTGCATCAAACAGCAGTTCCTACACTAAAAGTAAGCATCAGTCAGAATCCTTTATAACTGTTATGCCAGTAACGAATGGTTCTCTCTAAGCTACATAGAATGTTGTGTGTGCTGAGCTACGTGAACGGAAGCCATTTGATTGCTTTATATATTCCAAAAAATATATTTCGCAATTTAAAGAGAATATAAATTGTTATTATCATTTATATAATTTATCATTTCCCTTAACACAGATAAGGAAAATATATCATTAAGCGCGTTTGTGTGAATTATATCATGCACTTCTGTTCTCCTCTACTGAACATAATCTGCGGTCCTGGAAAAATGCAAGAAGACCTTCATCCTTACTCGCGGCAAAAGCCTAGAAAATATATACTATTTATGTTCATGATTTTTTTCAAGCTACATTTCATGTTTGTGTTATTCCTTTGGGGTCCGTCTGGTCAAGAGAGCGTGAATGTGTGTGTGTGTGTGTGTGTGTACTCACCTAATTGTACTCACCTAATAGTGCTTGCGGGGGTTGAGCTCTGCCTCTTTGGTCCCGCCTCTCAACGGTCAATCAACAGGTGTACTGGTTCCTGAGCCTATTGGGCTCTATCATATCTACACTTGGAACTGTGTATGGAGTCAGCCTCCACCACATCTCTTCCTAATGCATTTCACTTGTCAATCACTCTGTCACTAAAAAAGTTATTTCTAACATCCCTGTGTGTTTGTGTGTGTGTGTGTGTGTGTGTGTGTGTGTGTGTGTGTGTGTGTGTGTGTGTGAGTAAGTGTGTGTTTGTGTGTGTGTGTACTCACCTAGTTTTGCTTGCGGTGGTTGAGCTCTGGCTCTTTGGTCCCGCCTCTCAACCGTCAATCAACAGGTGTACAGGTTCCTGAGCCTATTGGGCTCTATCATATCTACACTTGAAACTGTGTATGGAGTCAGCCTCCACCACATTGCTTCCTAATGCATTCCATTTGTCAACCACTCTGACACTAAAAAAGTTCTTTCTAATATCTCTGGGGCTCATTTGGGCACTCAGTTTCCACCTGTGTCCCCTAGTGCGTGTGCCCCTTGTGTTAAATAGCCTATCTTTATCAACCCTGTCGATTCCCTTGAGAATCTTGAATGTGGTGATCATGTCCCCCCCTAACTCTTATGTCTTCCAACGAAGTGAGGTTCAATTCCCGTAGTCTCTCCTCGTAGCTCATACCTCTCAGCTCGGGTACTAGTCTGGTGGCAAACCTTTGAACCTTTTCCAGGTTAGTTTTATGCTTGACTAGATATGGACTCCATGCTGGAGCCGCATACTCCAGGATTGGTCTGACATATGTGGTATATAATGTTCTGAAACATTCCTTACACAAGTTTCTAAAGGCCGTTCTTATGTTAGCCATCCTGACATATGCTGCTGATGTTATCCTCTTGATATGAGCTTCAGGGGACAGGTCTGGCGTGATATCAACCCCCAGGTCTTTCTCTCTCTCTGACTCTTGAAGTATTTCATCTCCCAAGTGATACCTTGTATCTGGTCTCCTGCTTCCTACTCCTATCTTCATTACATTACATTTGCTTGGGTTAAACTCTAACATCTATTTGTTCGACCATTCCTGCAGCTTGTCCAGGTCTTCTTGAAGCCTCAAGCTGTCCTCCTCTGTCTTAATCCTTCTCATAATTTTGGCGTCGTCAGCAAACATTGAGAGGAATGAGTCTATACCCTCTGGGAGATCATTTACGTATATCAGAAACAGGATAGGTCCAAGCACAGAGCCCTGTGGGACTCCACTGGTGACTTCCCGCCATTCTGAGGTCTCACCCCTCACTATAACTCTCTGCTTCCTATTGCTTAGGTACTCCCTTATCCACTGGAGCGCCCTACCAGTTACTCCTGCCTGTTTCTCCAGCTTATGCATCAACCTTTTATGGGGTACTGTGTCAAAGGCTTTCCGACAGTCCAAAAAAATGCAGTCTGCCCATCCTTCTCTTTCTTGCTTAATCTTTGTCATAGAATCAACCTGATCATAGAACCTGATCATAGAATTCTATCAAGCCTGTAAGGCAAGATTTACCCTCCCTGAACCCATGTTGATGGGTTGTCACGAAGTCTCTTCTCTCCAGATGTGTTACTAGGTTTTTTCTCACAATCTTCTCCATCACCTTTCATGGTATACAAGTTAAGGACACTGGCCTGTAGTTCAGTGCCTCTTGTCTGTCAACCTTTTTAAATATTGGTACTACATTAGCAGACTTCCATACTTCTGGTAGGTCTCCCGTTTCCAGTGACCTACTATACACTATGGAGAGTGGCAAGCTAAGTGCTCCTGCACACTCTTTCAATACCCATGGTGGGATTCCATCCGGCCCAACAGCTTTTCTCACATCCAGCTCCAATAGGTGCTTCTTGACCTCATCTCTTGTAATTTCGAACCTTTCCAAGGTCACCTGGTTTGCTGCCACCTCTCCTAGCACCGTGACTTCTCCCTGTTCTATTGTTAAGACCTCCTGGAACCTTTTGTTGAGTTCTTCACACACCTCTTTGTCATTCTCTGTGTACCTGTCCTCGCCCACCCTAAGTTTCATCACCTGTTCCTTCACTGTTGTCTTCCTCCTGATGTGACTGTGTAGTAGCTTTGGTTCGGTCTTGGCTTTATTAGCTATATCATTTTCATACCTTTTCTCAGCTGCTCTTCTCACACTAACATACTCGTTCCTGGTTCTCTGGTATCTCTCTCTACTTTCTGGTGTTCTGTTATTACGGAAGTTCCTCCATGCCCTTTTGTTCAGCTCCTTTGCTTTCATACATTCCCTATTAAACCACGGATTCTTCCTTTGCTTCTCTGTTTTTTCCTGTTGGACTGGGACAAACCTGCTTACAGCCTCCTGACATTTTTGGGTGACATAGTCCATCATGTCTTGTACAGACTTGGTTCCGAGTTCTGTGTCCCAATGTATATCCCATAGGAATTTATTCATCTCCTCATAGTTTCCCTTTCGGTACGCTAGCCCTTTGTTTCCCAGTTCTTTTTTGGGGGTGATAATTCCTAGCTCAACCAGGTACTCAAAGCTCAATACACTATGATCACTCATTCCCAAGTTAAGTTGGAAGCCCCTTCCAACTTAACTTCCCATATATACGACTCATTTAGGGAAAATATCAGATCAAGCAAGGCTGGTTCATCCCCTCCTCTCGTTCTTGTCGGTCCCTTGACGTGTTGACTTAGAAAGTTTCTTGTTGC
Organism: Procambarus clarkii; assembly: GCF_040958095.1. Taxonomy (NCBI): domain Eukaryota; kingdom Metazoa; phylum Arthropoda; class Malacostraca; order Decapoda; family Cambaridae; genus Procambarus; species Procambarus clarkii. The sequence goes on along the minus strand of NC_091191.1, from coordinate 25,256,116 downwards.
CACATCCAGCAGCTTAGCTCTCCATGTGTCTGGGCCTCCATGTGGGTCTCTGTTCCCCCAATCTATCTTTCCATGGTTGAAGTCTCCCATGATTAGTAGCCTGGATCCGTTCCTGCTAGCCACAGAAGCTGCTCTCTATTATATTGATGGTGGCCAAGTTGTTTCTATCATATTCCTGTCTGGGTCTTCTGACATTCAGTGGGGGGTTATATATGACTACTATTATAATTTTCTGTCCTCCAGTTGCTATGGTGCCTGATATGTAGTCACTGAAACCTTCACAGTTCTGAATTACCATCTCTTCGAAGTGTGTGTGTGTGTGTATGTGTGTGTGTGTGTGTGTGTGTGAATACGAGTGTGCGTGTGTGTGTGTTTGTAATCACCTAGTTGTACTCACCTAGTTGTGTTTGCGGGGGTTGAGCTCTGGCTCTTTGGTCCCGCCTCTCAACCGTCAATCAACAGGTGTACAGATTCCTGAGCCTATTGGGCTCTATCATATCTACACTTGAAACTGTGTATGGAGTCAGCCTCCACCTCATCACTTCCTAATGCATTCCATTTATCAACCACCCTGACACTAAAAAAGTTCTTTCTAATATCTCTGTGGATCATTTGAGCACTCAGTTTCCACCTGTGTCCCCTTCTGCGTGTGCCTCTTGTCTTAAATAGCCTGTCTTTATCTACCCTATCAATTCCCTTCAGAATCTTGAATGTGGTGATCATGTCCCCCTAACTTCTGTCTTTCAGCGGAGTGAGGTTTAATTCCCGTAGTCTCTCCTCGTAGCTCATACATCTCTCAGCTCGGGTAGTAGCCTGGTGGCAAACCTTTGAACCTTTTCCAGTTTAGTCTTATCCTTGACTAGACATGGACTCCATGCTGGGGCTGCATACTCCAGGATTGGCCTGACATATGTGGTATACAAAGTTCTGAATGATTCTTTACACAAGTTTCTGAATGCCGTTCGTATGTTGGCCAGCCTGGCATATGCCGCTGATGTTATCCTCTTGATATGTGCTGGAGGAGACAGGTCTGGCGTGATATCAACCCCCAAGTTTTTTTCTTTCTCTGACTCCTGAAGAATTTCCTCTCCCAGATGATACCTTGTATCTGGCTTGCTTGCTTCCTACACCTGTGTGTGTGTACTCACCTAGTTGTACTCACCTAGTTGTGTTTGCGGGGGTTGAGCTCTGGCTCTTTGGTCCCGCCTCTCAACCGTCAATCAACAGGTGTACAGATTCATGAGCCTATCGGGCTCTGTCATATCTACACTTGAAACTGTGTATGGAGTCAGCCTCCACCACATCACTTCCTAATGCATTCCATTTGTCAACCACTCTGACACTAAAAAAGTTCTTTCTAATATCTCTGTGGCTCATTTGGGCACTCAGTTTCCACCTGTGTCCCCTTGTGCGTGTTCCCCTTGTGTTAAATAGACTGTCTTTATCTACCCTATCAATCCCCTTCAGAATCTTGAATGTGGTGATCATGTCCCCCCTAACTCTTCTGTCTTCCAGCGAAGTGAGGTTTAATTCCCGTAGTCTCTCCTCGTAGCTCATACCTCTCAGCTCGGGTACTAGTCTGGTGGCAAACCTTTGAACCTTTTCCAGTTTAGTCTTATCCTTGACTAGATATGGACTCCATGCTGGGGCTGCATACTCCAGGATTGGCCTGACATATGTGGTATACAAAGTTCTGAATGATTCTTTACACAAGTTTCTGAATGCCGTTCGTATGTTGGCCAGCCTGGCATATGCCGCTGATGTTATCCGCTTGATATGTGCTGCAGGAGACAGGTCTGGCGTGATATCAACCCCCAAGTCTTTTTCCTTCTCTGACTCCTGAAGAATTTCCTCTCCCAGATGATACCTTGTATCTGGCCTCCTGCTCCCTACACCTATCTTCATTTCATTACATTTGGTTGAGTTAAACTCTAACAACCATTTGTTCGACCATTCCTTCAGCTTGTCTAGGTCTTCTTGAAGCCTCAAACAGTCCTCTTCTGTTTTAATCCTTCTCATAATTTTAGCATCGTCCGCAAACATTGAGAGAAATGAATCGATACCCTCCGGGAGATCATTTACATATATCAGAAACAAGATAGGACCGAGTACAGAGCCCTGTGGGACTCCACTGGTGACTTCACGCCAATCGGAGGTCTCACCCCTCACCGTAACTCTCTGCTTCCTATTGCTTAGATACTCCCTTATCCACTGGAGCACCTTACCAGCTACACCTGCCTGTCTCTCCAGCTTATGTACCAGCCTCTTATGCGGTACTGTGTCAAAGGCTTTTCGACAATCCAAGAAAATGCAGTCCGCCCAGCCCTCTCTTTCTTGCTTAATCTGTGTCACCTGATCGTAGAATTCTATCAAGCCTGTAAGGCAAGATTTACCCTCCCTGAATCCATGTTGGCGATTTGTCACGAGTGTGTGTGTGTGTGTGTGTGTGTGTGTGTGTGTGTGTGTGTGTGTGTGTGTGTGTGTGTGTGTGTGTGTGTGTGTGTGTGTGTGTGTGTGTGTGTGTGTGTGTGTACTCACCTAGTTGTACTCACCTAGTTGTGTCTGCAGGATCGAGCATTGACTCTTGGATCCCGCCTTTCGAGCATCGGTTGTTTACAGCAATGACTCCTGTCCCATTTCCCTATCATACCTGGTTTTAAAATTATGAATAGTATTTGCTTCCACAACCTGTTCCTGAAGTGCATTCCATTTTCCCACTATTCTCACGCTAAAAGAAACCTTCCTAACATCTCTGTGACTCATCTGAGTTTCAAGCTTCCATCCATGTCCCCTCGTTCTGTTACTATTCCATGTGAACATTTCGTTTATGTACACTCTGTCAGTCCCTCTGAGTATTTAATACGTTCCTATCATGTCCCCCCTCTCCCTTCTTCTTTCTAGTGTCGTAAGGCACAGTTCCCTCAGGCGCTCATCATACCCCATCCCTCGTAGCTCTGGGACAAGTCTCGTTGCAAACCTCTGAACCTTTTCCAGTTTCATTATATGCTTCTTCAGATGGGGACTCCATGATGAGGCGGCATACTCTAAGACTGGCCTCACGTAGGCAGTGTAAAGCCCCCTAAATGCCTCCACACTTAGGTTTCTGAATGATGTTCTAACTTTTGCCAGTGTAGAGTACGCTGCTGTCGTTATCCTATTTATATGTGCCTAAGGAGATAGATTAGGTGTTACGTCCACCCCCAGGTCTATTTCGCGCATCTTCACAGGTAGGCTGTTCCCCTTCATTGTGTACTGTATCTTTAGTCTCCTATCTCCTAGTCCCATTTCCATAACTTTATATTTGCTCGTGTTGAATTCCAGTAGCCATTTCTCTGACCATCTCTGCAACCTGTTCAGGTCCTCTTGGAGGATCCTGCAATCCTCATCTGTCACAACTCTTCTCATCAACTTTGCGTCATCCGCAAACATCGGCATGTAGGACTCTACGCCTATAAACTTGTCGTTAACATATACAAGAAATAGAATTGGTCCCAGCACCGATCCTTGTGGTACTCCACTTGTTACTGTTCGCCAGTCCGACTTCACGCCCCTTACCGTAACTCTTTGGCTCCTTCCTGTTAGGTAGTTCCTTATCCATGCTAGGACCTTTCCCCCCACCCCCGCCTGCCTCTCGAGCTTGAACAGCAGTCTCATGTGCGGTACTGTATCAAAGGCTTTTTGGCAGTCCAGAAATATGTAGTCTGCCCAACCATCTCTGTCCTGTCTTATCCTCGTTATTTTATCATAGAATTCCAGAAGGTTTGTTAGGCACGATTTCCCTGTCCAGAACCCATGTTGATGTTTGTTCACAAACCTAATGTTCTCCAGGTGTGCAACCAGTCGTAACCTAATTATTCTTTCCAGTATTTTACAGGGGATGCTTGTCAGTGATACAGGTCTATAGTTAAGTGCCTCCTCCCTATCACCTTTCTTGAAGATCGGCACGACATTTGCCTTCTTCCAGCAACTGGTCAATTCTCCCGACATAAGTGACTCATTAAAGATCATTGCCAGAGGCACGCTGAGGTCCTGCGCTGCTTCTTTTAGTATCCACGGTGATACTTTGTCTAGTCCAACTGCTTTAGTTGCATCAAGAGTTGTCAACTGTTTCATTACCTCCTCTGCTGTCACTTCTATATCTGATAGTCTTTCATCTAGGGTAACCCCTTCCAACAATGGGAGCTGCTCAGGCTCGGTAGTGAACACTCCATGGAAACTGGCATTCAGTGCCTCGCAGATTTCCTTGTCACTTTCAGTATAAGCCCCCTCTGTCTTCCTTAGCCTTGTCACTTGGTCGTTCACCGACATTTTTCTTCTTATATGACTGTGTAGTAACTTAGGTTGTTTTTTCGCTTTGATTGCAATATCGTTCTCATAGTCCCTTTCCGATGTTCGTCTTATGTTAATGTAATCGTTCCTAGCTCTGTTGTATCTGATCCTGTTGTCCTCTGTTCTTTGTCTTCTGTACTTCCTCCACTCCCGCCTACTGGCCATTTTTGCTTCCTGACACTGTCTATTAAACCATGGGTTATTATATTCCTTCTTATTTTTTCTCTTTACTGTTGGTATAAATCTCTCTTCGGCCTCCTGGCATTTCTGTATGACTAGGTCCATCATATCTTGGACTGTTTTTCCTCTAATTTCTTCCTCCCACTGCACTTCACCCAGATAGTCCCTTATCCTCTTATAGTCCCCTTTCCTGTAGTCAACTCTCCTTTCCCAGATCTCTTGTCCCATGGTCATAAGTTTGAATTCCATCATGTAGTCAAAGACTAGGACACAATGGTCACTGGCCCCTAAAGGTATTTCATGCTCTAAATTCTCGATATCTTCTACGTTCTGGGTGAAAATCAGGTCTAATAGGCTCTGTGCATCTCCTCCTCTTTCCCTTGTGTCTTCCTTCACATGTTGTGTTAGGAAATTCCTGTCTATAACATCTACTAATTTTGCTCCCCACGTTTCGTCCCCTCCATGGGGATTCCTTGATTCCCAATTTATCTCTCCATGATTTACGTGTGTGTGTGTGTGTGTGTGTGTGTGTGTGTGTGTGTGTGTGTGTGTGTGTGTGTGTGTGTGTGTGTGTGTGTGTGTGTGTGTGTGTGTGTGTGTGTGTGTGTGTGTGTGTGTGTTTACTAGTTGTGTTTACTAGTTGTGTTTTTGCGGGGGTTGAGCTTTGCTCTTTCGGCCCGCCTCTGAACTGTCAATCAACTGTTTACTAACTACTTTTTTTTTTTTTCCCACACCACACACACATACCCCAGGAAGCAGCCCGTGACAGCTGACTAACTCCCAGGTACCTATTTACAGCTAGGTAACAGGGGCACTTAGGGTGAAAGAAACTTTTGCCCATTTGTTTCTGCCTCGTGCGGGAATCGAACCCGCGCCACAGAATTACGAATCCTGCGCGCTATCCACCAGGCTACGAGGCCCCTACGAGGAGGTGTGTGTGTGTGTGTGTGTGTGTGTGTGTGTGTGTGTGTGTGTGCGTGTGTGTGTGTACTCACCTAGGTGTGTTTGCGGGGGTTGAGCTCTGGCTCTTTGGTCCCGCCTCTCAACCGTCAGTCAACAGGTTTACAGATTCCTGAGCCTATCGGGCTCTATCATATCTACACTTGAAACTGTGTATGGAGTCAGCCTCCACCACATCACTTCCTAATGCATTCCATTTGTCCACCACTCTGACACTAAAAAAGTTCTTTCTAATATCTGTGTGTGTGTGTGTGTGTGTGTGTGTGTGTGTGTGTGTGTGTGTGTGTGTGTGTGTGTATGTGTGTGTGTGTGTGTGTGTGTGTGTACTCACCTAGTTGTGCTTGCAGGGGTTGCGCTCTGGCTCTTTGGTCCCACTTCTCAACTGTCAATCAACTGATGCACAGAATCCTGAGCCTACTGAGCTCGATTATATCTACATTTGAAACTGTGTATGGAGTCAGCCTCCACCACATCACTGCCTAATGCATTCCATTTGTCAACCAATTCTGACACTAATTTTTTTTTCTAATATCTCTGTGGCTCATTTGGGCACTCAGTTTCCACCTGTATCCCCTAGTGCGTGTGCTCCTTGTGTTAAATAGTCTGTCTTTATCTACCTTATCAATTCCCTTGAGAATCTTGAATGTGGTGATCATGTTCCCCCTAACTCTTCTTTCTTCCAGCAAAGTGAGGTTTAATTCCCGTAGCCTCTCCTTGTAGCTCATACCTCTCTGCTCGGGTACTAGTCTGGTGGCAAACCTTTGAACCTTTTCCAGTTTGGTCTTATCCCTGACTAGATATGGACTACATGCTAGGGCTGCATACTCCAGGATTGGCCTGACATACGTGGTATACAGAGTTCTGAATGATTATTTACACAAGTTTCTGAATGCCGTTCTTATGTTGGCCAGCCTGGCATATGCCGCTGATGTTATCCTCTTGATATGAGCTTCAGGGGACAGGTCTGGCGTAATGGCAACCCCCAAGTCTTTTTCTCTCTCTGACACTTGAAGAATTTCATCTCCCAGATGATACCTAGTATCCGGCCTCCTGCTCCCTACGCCTTTCTTCATTACATTACATTTGTTTGGATTAAACTCTAAAAACCATTTGTTCGACCATTCCTTCAGCTTGTCCAGGTCTTCTTGAAGCCTCAAACAATCCTCCTCTGGCTTAATCCTTCTCATAATTTTGGCGTCGTCAGCAAACATTGAGAAAAAAGAATCTATGTTTGTGTATGTACTCACCTAGTTGTACTCACCTAGTTGTGTTTGCGGGGGTTGAACTCTGGCTCTTTGGTCCCGCTTCTCAACTGTCTATCGATTGCTGTACAGATTCCTGAGCCTATTGGGCTCTATCGTATCTATATATGAAACTGTGTATGGAGTCAGCCTCCACAACAACACTACTTAATGCATTCCATTTCTTAACTACCCTGACACTAAAAAAATTCTTGCTAACGTCTCTGTGGCTCATCTGGGTACTAAGTTTCCACTTGTGTCCCCTTGTTCGTATTCCACCCGCGTTGAAGAGTTTGTCTTTGTCCACCCTGGCAATCCCCCAGAGAATTTTGTAGGTGGTTATCATGTTTCCCCTTACTCTTCTGTTTTCCAGGGTTGTGAGGTTCAGCTCCCTTAGCCTTTCGTCGTAAGTCATTCCTCTCAGTTCCGGGACCAGTCCAGTGGCATATCTCTGAATCTTCTCTAACTTCGTTTTGTGTTTAACTAGGTATGGTATCCAGGCTGGAGGTGCATACTCCAGGATTGGTCATACATAAGTGGTATACATGTGTGTGTGTGTGTGTGTATGTGTGTGTGTGTGTTTGTGTGTGTGTGTGTGTGTGTGTGTGTGTGTGTGTGTGTACTCACCTATATGTACTCACCTATATGTGCTTGCAGGATCGAGCATTGACTCTTGGATCCCGCCTTTCGAGCATCGGTTGTTTACAGCAATGACTCCTGTCCCATTTCCCTATCATACCTGGTTTTAAAATTATGAATAGTATTTGCTTCCACAACCTGTTCCTGAAGTGCATTCCATTTCCCCACTACTCTCACGCTAAAAGAAAACTTCCTAACATCTCTGTGACTCATCTGAGTTTCAAGCTTCCATCCATGTCCTCTCGTTCTGTTACTATTCCGTGTGAACATTTCGTCTATGTCCACTCTGTCAATTCCTCTGAGTATCTTATACGTTCCTATCATGTCCCCCCTCTCCCTTCTTCTTTCTAGTGTCGTAAGGCACAGTTCCCTCAGGCGCTCTTCATACCCCATCCCTCGTAGCTCTGGGACGAGTCTCGTTGCAAACCTCTGAACCTTTTCCAGTTTCATTATATGCTTCTTCAGATGGGGACTCCATGATGAGGCGGCATACTCTAAGACTGGCCTTACGTAGGCAGTGTAAAGCGCCCTAAATGCCTCCTTACTTAGGTTTCTGAATGATGTTCTAACTTTTGCCAGTGTAGAGTACGCTGCTGTCGTTATCCTATTAATATGTGCCTCAGGAGATAGATTAGGTGTTACGTCCACCTCCAGGTCTCTTTCACGCGTCGTTACAGGTAGGCTGTTCCCCTTCATTGTGTACTGTCCCTTTGGTCTCCTATCTCCTAGTCCCATTTCCATAACTTTACATTTGCTCGTGTTGAATTCTAGTAGCCATTTCTCTGACCATCTCTGCAATCTGTTCAGATCCTCTTGGAGGATCCTGCAATCCTCATCTGTCACAACTCTTCTCATCAACTTTGCATCATCCGCAAACATCGACATGTAGGACTCTACGCCTGTAAACATGTTGTTAACATATACAAGAAATAGAATTGGTCCCAGCACCGATCCTTGTGGTACTCCACTTGTTACTGTTCGCCAGTCCGACTTCTCGCCCCTTACCGTAACTCTTTGGCTCCTTCCTGTTAGGTAGTTCCTTATCCATTCTAGGACCTTTCCCCCCACCCCCGCCTGCCTCTCGAGCTTGAACAGCAGTCTCATGTGCGGTACTGTATCAAAGGCTTTTTGGCAGTCCAGAAATATGCAGTCTGCCCAACCATCTCTGTCCTGTCTTATCCTCGTTATTTTATCATAGAATTCCAGAAGGTTTGTTAGGCACGATTTCCCTGTCCAGAACCCATGTTGATGTTTGTTCACAAACCTAATGTTCTCCAGGTGTGCAACCAGTCGTAGCCTAATTATTCTTTCCAGTATTTTACAGGGGATGCTTGTCAGTGATACAGGTCTGTAGTTAAGTGCCTCCTCCCTATCTCCTTTCTTGAAGATCGGCACGACATTTGCCTTCTTCCAGCAACTGGGCAATTCTCCTGACATAAGTGACTCATTAAAGATCATTGCCAGAGGCACGCTGAGGGCCTGTGCTGCTTCTTTTAGTATCCACGGTGATACTTTGTCTGGTCCAACTGCTTTAGTTGCATCTAGAGTTGTCAACTGTTTCATTACCTCCTCTGCTGTCACCTCTATATCTGATAGTCTTTCATCTAGGGTAACCCCTTCCAACAATGGGAGCTGCTCAGGCTCGGTAGTGAACACTCCATGGAAACTGGCATTCAGTGCCTCGCAGATTTCCTTGTCACTTTCAGTATATGCCCCCTCTGTCTTCCTTAGTCTTGTCACTTGGTCGTTCACCGACATTTTGCTTCTTATATGACTGTGTAGTAACTTAGGTTGTTTTTTCGCTTTGATTGCAATATCGTTCTCATAGTCCCTTTCCGATGTTCGTCTTATGTTAATGTAATCGTTCCTAGCTCTGTTGTATCTGCTTCTGTTGTCCTCTGTTCTTTGTCTTCTGTACTTCCTCCACTCCCGCCTGCTGGCCATTTTTGCTTCCTGACACTGTCTATTAAACCATGGGTTATTATATTCCTTCTTATTTTTTCCCTTTACCGTTGGTATAAATCTCTCTTCGGCCTCCTGGCATTTCTGTATGACTAGGTCCATCATATCTTGGACTGTTTTTCCTCTAATTTCTTCCTCCCACTGCACTACACCCAGATAGTCCCTCATCCTCATATAGTCCCCTTTCCTGTAGTCAGCTCTCCTTTCCCAGATCTCTTGTCCCATGGTCATAAGTTTGAATTCCATCATGTAGTCAAAGACTAGGACACAATGGTCACTGGCCCCTAGAGGTATTTCATGCTCTAAATTCTCGATATCTTCTACGTTCTGGGTGAAAATCAGGTCTAATAGGCTCGGTGCATCTCCTCCTCTTTCCCTTGTGTCTTCCTTCACATGTTGTGTCAGGAAATTCCTGTCTATAACATCTACTAATTTTGCTCCCCACGTTTCGTCCCCTCCATGGGGATTCCTTGATTCCCAATTTATCTCTCCATGATTTAGGTCCCCCATGATCAGCAGCTTCGCTCTCATTCTGTGGGCTAGTGTTGCTGCCTTCTGCAGTTCATCTATACATGCTTTGTTGTTGTCATCATACTCCTGCCTGGGTCTTCTACTGTTTGGTGGGGGATTGTAGATTACCATGATCACAATCTTCCTCCCATCTACTGTCAGAGTTCCATGTATGAAGCTTGTGCACTCATTGGTAACTCGATTTCCCAGGTCTTCAAACTTCCATTTCCGCTTTATTAGGAGTGCTACTCCCCCTCCCTGTCTCTGTGTCCTCTCTTTTCGTATCACCTGGTACCCTTCAGGAAAGATTGCATCTGAGATCATGTCAATAATTTTAGTTTCCACAATTGCAACTATGTCAGGATCTGCTTCACTCACTCTTTCTTTTATCTCTTCTGCTTTATTAGATACCCCATCAGCATTGGTGTACCAAACCTTGAGATTCTTCATGGAAACTCTTGTACCAGAGTTCTCCCTTTCTCTGGGGGTCTGGGGGGATCTGGGGGATGTCTGGGGGGTGACTGGGGCAGAGGGGATCCGGGGGATCTGGGGGGTGTCTGGGGGATGACTGGGGGCGGGGAGGGTCCGGGGGATGTCCGGGGGGATCCGGGGGGTGTCTGGGGGGGTCCGGGGGGTGTATGGGGGGTGAAAGAGTTCAGGAGGGGTGCTTGGGGGGCTACTGGGGGCTGGTCTTCTAGTGTGTGTGTGTGTGTGTGTGTGTGTGTGTGTGTGTGTGTGTGTGTGTGTGTGTGTGTGTGTGTGTGTGTGTGTGTGTGTGTGTGTGTGTGTGTGTGCGTGTGTGTGTGTGTGTGTGTGTGTGTGCGTGTGTGTGTGTGTGTGTGTGTGTGTGTGTGTGTGTGTGTGTGTGTGTGTGTGCGTGTGTGTGCGTGTGTGTGTGTGTACTCACCTAATTGTGCTTGCGGGGGTTGAGCTCTGGCTCTTTGGTCCCGCCTCTCAACCGTCAATCAACTGGTGTACAGATTCCTGAGCCTATTGGGCTCTATCATATCTACATTTGAAACTGTGTATGGAGTCAGCCTCCACCACATCACTTCCTAATGCATTCCATTTACTAACTACTCTGACACTGAAAAAGTTCTTTCTAACGTCTCTGTGGCTCATTTGGGTACTCAGCTTCCACCTGTGTCCCCTTGTTCGCGTCCCACCAGTGTTGAATAGTTCATCCTTGTTTACCCGGTCGATTCCCCTGAGGATTTTGTAGGTTGTGATCATGTCCCCCCTTACTCTTCTGTCTTCCAGTGTCGTGAGGTGCATTTCCCGCAGCCTTTCCTCATAACTCATGCCTCTTAGTTCTGGGACTAGTCTAGTAGCATACCTTTGGACTTTTTCCAGCTTCGTCTTGTGCTTGACAAGGTACGGGCTCCATGCTGGGGCCGCATACTCCAGGATTGGTCTTACATATGTGGTGTACAAGATTCTGAATGATTCCTTACACAGGTTCCTGAACGCCGTTCTGATGTTAGCCAGCCTCGCATATGCCGCAGACGTTATTCTCTTTATGTGGGCTTCAGGAGACAGGTTTGGTGTGATATCAACTCCTAGATCTTTCTCTCTGTCTGTTTCATTAAGTACTTCATCTCCTATTCTGTATCCTGTGCCTGGCCTCCTGTTTCCACTGCCTAGTTTCATTACTTTGCATTTACTCGGGTTGAACTTCAACAGCCATTTGTTGGACCATTCACTCAGTCTATCCAGGTCATCTTGTAGCCTCCTACTATCATCCTCTGTTTCAATCCTCCTCATAATTTTTGCATCGTCGGCAAACATTGAGAGGAACGAATCTATACCCTCTGGGAGATCATTTACATATACCAGAAACAGTATAGGTCCAAGGACTGACCCCTGCGGGACTCCACTTGTGACGTCTCGCCAATCTGAGGCCTCACCCCTCACACAGACTCGTTGTCTCCTGTTGCTTAGGTATTCCTCTATCCACCGGAGTACCTTCCCTCTCACTCCAGCCTGCATCTCCAACTTTCGCACTAGCCTCTTGTGTGGTACTGTATCAAAGGCTTTCTGACAATCCAAAAATATGCAGTCTGCCCACCCTTCTCTTTCTTGCCTTATTTTTGTTGCCTGGTCGTAGAATTCAAGTAACCCTGTGAGGCAGGACCTGCCATCCCTGAACCCATGTTGATGCTGTGTTACAAAGTTCCTTCGCTCCAGATGCTCCACTAGTTTTTTTCGCACAATCTTCTCCATCAGCTTGCATGGTATGCAGGTTAGGGACACTGGCCTGTAGTTCAGTGCCTCTTGTCTATCCCCTTTCTTGTATATCGGGACTACGTTAGCTGCTTTCCAAATATCTGGCAGTTCCCCTGTTGCCAGTGATTTGTTATACACTATGGAGAGTGGTAGGCTCAGTTCTCTTGCTCCTTCCTTTAGAACCCAAGGGGAGATTCCATCTGGGCCTATAGCCTTCGTCACGTCCAACTCTAGTAAACACTTCCTTACTTCCCCACTGGTAATCTCAAACTCTTCCAGTGGTTCCTGGTTAGCTATTCCCTCACTTAGCTCTGGAATTTCTCCTTGTTCTAAGGTGAAGACCTCCTGGAATTTCTTATTCAATTCCTCACACACTTCCTTGTCATTTGTAGTGAATCCTTCCGCCCCTATCCTTAATCTCATAACCTGTTCCTTTACTGTTGTTTTTCTCCTAATGTGGCTATGCAACAATTTAGGCTGAGTCTTTGCCTTGCTTGCGATGTCATTTTCGTATTGTCTTTCTGCCTCTCTTCTCATCCTGACATATTCATTCCTGGCATTCTGGTATCTTTCTCTGCTCTCCAGTGTCCTGTTATTCCTATAGTTTCTCCATGCCCTTTTACTTTGCTGCTTAGCTAGCCTACATCTTTGATTAAACCATGGGTTTCTCATCTTCATTTCTCTGTTTTCCTTTTGGACTGGGACAAACTTGTTTGCTGCGTCCTTGCACTTCTGCGTGATGTAATCCATCATATCTTGGGCCGTCTTTCCCCTGAGCTCTGTTTCCCATGCTATATCTGTTAGGAATTTTCTTATCCCCTCATAGTTTCCCTTTCGGTATGCTAACC
>NC_091191.1:25148269-25242721 GCF_040958095.1 Procambarus clarkii | reverse complement strand
ACACATTTGCAATGCTAACTAGAATATATACATTTTCTTTTGTCCTACACAGACAGGGTTAGAGATCTGTTAAACATACTGTTCAATGTTGAAATACAATGAAAGGTGAATTACAATGCTGACCAGCTTCCACATATCCTGTATACACATACATTCATCCATAGGGAGCCGGCCGGCCGAGCGGATAGCACGCTGGGCACGTGAGCCTGTGGTCCCGGGCTCGATCCCGGGCACCGGCGAGAAACGATGGGCAGAGTTTCTTTCACCCTATGCTTCTGTTACCTAGCATTAAATAAATACTTGGGAGCTAGTTGACTGTCACGGGCGGCTTCCTGGGGTGTGTATGTAGGGGGGGGGGGGGAAATAGTAGTAGAAACAGTTGATTGGCAGTTGAGAGGCGGGCCGAAAGAGCAGAGCTCAACCCCCGCAAGCACAGCTAGGTGAATATAGTAGTAGGCATCCATCAGTCTCAGGAGACTATAGAGTTGCGCTCTGGTGTTCGGTCTAGAGTTACCTCTCTATGGCGTAAAGCCACGGTAGGTCGATTGGCAACCGCAAAAGTGGACCACGAAAACTTAAGATAGATAACATACCAATAGACTATGTCTCTTCTTTCAAATACCTTGATGTCTCTGTCCCTTGTACCTCAACTGTAGTCAATAAGTTACATCAACAATATTGAGACAAACTCAAGGCCCTCAGAACTCTAGTGGGGTACAGCCTGAAATACGGTGTTAATATTAGAATAGCAAAAATGATGTACTTAGCATATATACAGACTTTGATAGACTATCATGCACAAGCTTTAGTCCTGCAAAATGGTAAAAGTATTGATAGACTGGAAAAAAATGCAAAATAAAGCACTCAGAATTATACTTGGCTATCCTATAACTATCATAGTTTTCAACAGGAGGAAAGAATTAAATATACCTAGCATTCGAGATAGAATATTTGAAATCAATCTTAAGATGGTACTAAAGTTTCTGCGTGATAACAAAAACTACATTGTGTCAGTTGAACTGTTAGAACACATACGAAATGGAACCAGCGAGTCAAAATGGATTCAAAGAACAGCCACTCATATTAAAATGATGGGACTGCACGATGTATATACAGATGAAAGAGTACAGCACTTCCTTCCACCCTGGCAGATAGTACCTTTTGACATCCTGACGCCTGCATACCCCACCAAGAAACTAATCACAAAGAACCCTCATGCTCACCTTGCTGCTAAATTAAACACCATGGAACACATTCACAATATTCAAACTGAAAACAACATAGCACAGACCATATACACTGAAGGATCCCTCAATACAGCTACAGGGAAAGCAGGAAGTGCTGTTATTACTTTTCAGCCCGATAGAAGTACAATTCAAAGGAATATAAGAATTAGTAACTGGGCATCCACAATCCAAGCCGAGTTGGTAGCAATACTAGTAGCACTCGAAATTATTGACAACACTGAAGTAGACAGGTTAATTATTTCCGACTCTTTTCCTCAAATCAAGCAATAAACAGTTGGCAATCAAGTAGTAACGTGCTTGTCTCAGGAGCTAGATGTAGATATATAAGCATACTTAGCAAGACGGTATATATACAAAAAGTTGTGGATTCATCCTCACATTGGCATTCAGGAACATAATAAAGTTGACGCCCTTGCTAAGGCTGCAGTAAATATAGCCAGTATTGAACGGAATCTTGAGTTATCAAATAGGTCCCTTAAAAGTGTCATTAGACGAGAACTTTTGGATGAATTTGAAGAAAGTAGAACAGTGCAAACTGGAACTAGCAGGTTCATTGTTCATCACAATGAAATGTGTGAAATAAAACATGTGTATGGGGCAAGTAACAAAGTAAGTAAACTAACAGACATTTTCACAGCTCGAATAAGCCTTGACTACAAGTATCTTTGGCAGTTCGGCTTGTATCGGGATCTAGATGAAGTAAAGTGTAAAGTGTGTGGACAAAGACAGGGACACACACTCGAACACTATATCTTGGATTGTAGTAAAATTGAACCATTTAGAGATAAATCTAAGCTCACGCTGTATGATATGGCAAACTATCTTATTACTAAGGATAAAATACCTGAAATCCTTGCACTGTATCCATATTTCGCTTCCAGTAGATAAACGACATATGAGAGTAAGAAACAAGTAGTGTATTGTGAAGACTAATAATAAACAGCAGCTCCCCAATGACTCTGTAACATCTCCATTGTTTAAACAATTATGTATTAGCGATAAGACCTACCATTAATGTATAATGACTTACTGTAAATAAATGAAATGGAACTTGAAAATGGAACATTCTTTGTAACGAGTTGACATGCAACTATAAGGTGTGAAGGATAGATTAAATTGTTTATGTAATAATCTAAGATGAGGTCTGATAAAGACCTTTTGTGCCCTCTGTAATGCTGTTTACGCTACCGCTCACAGGATAAGTATGGGGTGCACAATATACTTCCCGCTTCCGGCGGCAACAATAAAAAAAACAATACGGGGGGGAGGAGAAGCTGTCACCCATGGGCTGGACGGTAGAGCGACGGTCTCGCTTCATGCAGATCTGCGTTCAATCCTCGACCGTCCAAGTGGTTGGGCACCCTTCCATCCCCCTCCCCCCATCCCAAATCCTTATCCTGACCCCTTCCCAGTGCTATATAGTCGTATTGGCTTGGCGTTTTCCCCTGATAGTT
Source organism: Procambarus clarkii (assembly GCF_040958095.1). Lineage (NCBI taxonomy): Eukaryota > Metazoa > Arthropoda > Malacostraca > Decapoda > Cambaridae > Procambarus > Procambarus clarkii. The sequence continues at coordinate 25,240,020 of NC_091191.1, read as the reverse complement.
CCCATAGTTCCTTCCCCCCCCCTCCACTCTCCATGGCGGCGAGTGTCGCCAATGGAATGGTGAACGCCTATACGATTGGTTCCAGCACCGTCGCAGGAACTGTCAGAACGAGGTATATATATATATATATATATATATATATATATATATATATATATATATATATATATATATATATATATATATATATATAGATATATATATATATATATATATATATATATATATATATATATATATATATATCTATATATATATATATATATATATATATATATATATATATATATATATATATATATATATATATATATATATATATATATATGACAATGTCAGACCACGGAGGAAAAAAGAAACAGGAAATTTCCTTAAGTACTTTCGTATATTAAATACATCTTCAGAAGGTCCTTCTGAAGATGTATTTAATATACGAAAGTACTTAAGGAAATTTCCTGTTTCTTTTTTCCTCCGTGGTCTGACATTGTCACATTCTTAATCACGTGTTTATTTTCGTGATATACACACACATATATATATATATATATATATATATATATATATATATATATATATATATATATATATATATATATATATATATATATATATATATATATATATACATATATATCGTACCTAGTAGCCAGAACGCACTTCTAGGCCTACTATGCAAGACCCGATTTGCCTAATAGGCCGAATAATTTGTTTTATTTTCCCTAAATTGTTTCTAATTGGTTTATTTGAATTATATTATTATATTATACTAGGAACATAATTTATTGACTTAGTTATATTAGTTTAGGATAGGTTAAGATAGGTTAGGTTAGGTAGGGTAGGTTAGGTTAGGTAGGGTAGGTTTGGTTCGGTCATATATCCACGTTAGTTTTAACTCAAATTAAACAAAATGAACTCAAATAATGAAATGAATAACTTTATCATTTCCTAAGAAAAAAAATAAAAACTTATAGTCAGGAAAACTTGACTTATTAGGCAAATCGGATCTTGCATAGTAGGCCGAGTATACTGTATATATATGTCGTACCTAGTAGCCAGAACGCAGTTTTTGGCCTACTATGCAAGGCCCGATTTGCCTAATAAGCCAAGTTTTCCTGAATTAATATATTTTCTCTAATTTTTTTCTTATGAAATGATAAAGCTACCCATTTCATTATGTATGAAGTCAATTTTTTTTATTGGAGTTCAAATTAACGTAGATATATGACCGAACCTAACCAACCCTACCTAACCTAACCTAACCTATCTTTATAGGTTAGGTTAAGTTAGGTAGTCGAAAAAGTTAGGTTAGGTTAGGTTAGGTAGGTTAGGTAGTCGAAAAACAATTAATTCATGAAAACTTGGCTTATTAGGCAAATCGGGCCTTGCATAGTAGGCTGAGAAGTGCGTTCTGGCTACTAGGTACGACATATATATATATATATATATATATATATATATATATATATATATATATATATATATATATATATATATATATTATTAAATATGACCGAAAAAGTAAGATTAATAATTCTAACACGAATTTTCTCAATCTTTCGTACATTACGCTTCACTGTTGGAGGTAAATCAAAAATCACTTCTCCAAAATTCATTTTTATTTCTAGTCTGACGCGACACGGGCGCGTTTCGTAAAACTTATTACATTTTCAAAGACTTCACAAATACACAACTGATTAGAACTTACGTATCTCTGATTTTATATCTACATTTGAGTGAGGTGGGAGGGGTGATGTGGCATTAACACAAGACAGAACAAGAGGGGATATTAATAGGGTATTAAAAGAATCAACACAAGACAGAACAGAAACAATGGGTATTGAATAGAAGTGTTTGTAGAAAGCCTATTGGTCCATATTTCTTGACGCTTCTATATTGGAGCGGAGTCTTGAGGTGGGTAGAATATAGTTGTGCAATAATTGGCTGTTGATTGCTGGTGTTGACTTCTTGATGTGTAGTGCCTCGCAAACGTCAAGCCGCCTGCTATCGCTGTATCTATCGATGATTTCTGTGTTGTTTACTAGGATTTCTCTGGCGATGGTTTGGTTATGGGAAGAGATTATATGTTCCTTAATGGAGCCCTGTTGCTTATGCATCGTTAAACGCCTAGAAAGAGATGTTGTTGTCTTGCCTATATACTGGGTTTTTTGGAGCTTACAGTCCCCAAGTGGGCATTTGAAGGCATAGACGACGTTAGTCTCTTTTAAAGCGTTCTGTTTTGTGTCTGGAGAGTTTCTCATGAGTAGGCTGGCCGTTTTTCTGGTTTTATAGTAAATCGTCAGTTGTATCCTCTGATTTTTGTCTGTAGGGATAACGTTTCTATTAACAATATCTTTCAGGACCCTTTCCTCCGTTTTATGAGCTGTGGAAAAGAAGTTCCTGTAAAATAGTCTAATAGGGGGTATAGGTGTTGTGTTAGTTGTCTCTTCAGAGGTTGCATGGCTTTTCACTTTCCTTCTTATGATGTAAGTTCTAATCAGTTGTGTATTTGTGAAGTCTTTGAAAATGTAATAAGTTTTACGAAACGCGCCCGTGTCGCGTCAGACTAGAAATAAAAATGAATTTTGGAGAAGTGATTTTTGATTTACCTCCAACAGTGAAGCGTAATGTACGAAAGATTGAGAAAATTCGTGTTAGAATTATTAATCTTACTTTTTCGGTCATATTTAATAATATATGTCTACAGGAAAGACTGCTACCAAAATATACTAATATATATATATATATATATATATATATATATATATATATATATATATATATATAGATATTGAGGACGAAGGAGGGGGACGGACACGTGGTGAGCAAGGTCCTACACTTGAACCAATTTCAACGAGGATCACGATGCCTGAGCCAGCCAAGACTTGACCTGTGTAGGTATGAATACCTGCTGAAGGCCCCGGGGGTGACAAGAAGAACCGTATCTCCTTCATTCCAACACTATGAACGTTGAAAGGTGCGTTGTCTGAGCTTTGTGTATGGCGAGGCAGGTACAGTGTATGGGTGAGGGTGAGGGGAGGGTCGCCGCCGTCTCAGTGCCGCCACCCACCAGCCCCCAAGGCGGGGTACGGGGGGAAGGGGGTGTGATGGGGGAGGCTCTCGAGCTGCCTACAGTGATGTTAGTGGAAAGTTAGTGCGTTCATAAACAAATCGGTGAGTGTAGTGTTAAAAACAAAGTGCACTAGTGATTTCCCCGAGTGTTTGATAGTGTGTAACAAGTGTGACGGCGGCCTCCCTCGTGTGCCCCCCCTCCACCACCCCCGCCCGCCATCTTCCCCCACCCCGCTACCTGTGCCCTACCCAGCCAGCCGCCCATCAACACACAGCCTACCCACACACGGTGCCCAGGCCATGCCCAACTCCCCCAGGAGGGTAATGCTTGCCGTGTTACTCTCCATCTGGGAAGGAGAGGGTGCACTCAGCGGGCAGCCAGGCGTCATCACATCTAGGCATGGCACATGTCGCACCTGACACACAGCCTCTTTCCAGCCAAGAAGATGGCCACCCAAGAGGAAACTGTCAAGTGTGTGACAGACGGTACCGTCTCAATTCAAATGGAACTGTCCGCTATCATTCTCTCAATTCAGGTGGTTGTCTAGGGTCTAGGCGCCTGCCCCGGGGCAGTGACGATGGACAACCTGCTGCAGGAGCGAGGAACAATACCTCCCTCAACTTCATATCAACAGATAATCTGCTTGAAGCAATCAAAGCGACGTCCACCAGGACCTTGCCCCACATCCCCAAGGCTGCCCGTCATCAAGCAGCAGCCAAACTCACCAGTCTGCTGACAAAGGTCAACAATGCTCCTAGAACCATTGGAGCATGGCACAATCTCCTTCTATTTGGGAATGCATGCCTAGCATTACCGCCCAGGAGAGACAAGTCATTAGCAACCTCTGTAATCAGAGCTCTTAATGAATTCCCCAGAGCAGACAACCTGGTCCGCCTCCCCCCTCGTGCCAAGAACACCAGCCGCAGGACGACCAACAATAACTCATCTGAGAACCACAAAATGAGAGCACAGATCACCAGGAAAATAGAAGAGGGCAATACCACAGGTGCCATCAGAATCATGACCAGCGATGACACTATTGCCCCCAGGAACGCCACGACAGCAGAGGCTCTTCAAGACAAACACCCACCCAGAGCCCCCGACAGCAGCAGGGATCCCCAGGAAAACAATACTTGAATAGAACTCTTGACTGTTCGAGAATATGAGATGTACAAAGCAGCCATGTCTTTCCCAACAGGTTCAGCAGGGGGCTTTACAGGCCTAAGACCCCAGCACATCAAACAAATGCTGAACCCGGTGCTTGGAGATGCTGCAAAGGACCTTCTAGTGGAACTTACCAGATTCTCCAACATGTGTTTGGCTGGCGGCATCCATGAGGACATCAGGCCTGTCTTTTATGGAGCAGCACTCTGTGCTCTAAAGAAGAAGGATAGGGGTATCAGGCCCATTGCCGTTGGCAACACCCTCCGACGCCTTGTAGCTAAGGCTGCAGTGAGATCTATCAGCCAGGAAGCAGCCACCTTGCTGAAACCTCATCAGCTCGGGTTTGGGATTCCCCTAGGTTGTGAAGCTGCAGCACATGCAGCGCGGGCTTACATTGTTGATCTCCCAGACCAGAAGGCACTAGTAAAGCTTGACTTCAAAAATGCCTTCAATCAAGTCAGACGAGACGCTGTCCTCAGGGCTGTACACAACCATTTCCGTCCCCTTTACCCATTCATCCGATCGTGCTACAGTGGGGACTCTAAGCTTCTTTTTGGGGAGCATGAAATAAACTCCTGTGAAGGTGTCCAACAAGGTGACCCCTTAGCCCCCCTCCTTTTCTGCCTAGCTATCAAAGAGGTCACTGATAGTCTGACAAGCGAGCTAAACATCTGGTACCTGGATGATGGCACTCTAGCTGGAACTCCGGAAACCATTTTGGGGGATATAAGGAAAATCCAGGAGCAGGGAGCAGCCTTAGGCCTCATTCTCAATGCATCCAAATGTGAAATAATCTCCCGCAACCCAGACATCACTGGGCAAATACAAAATGCTCTTCCAGACATTCTCGTTGTCGAGCCACCGGACTGCACTCTCCTGGGTGCCCCCATTGGCCCACGAGCAATCGAGGAGGTCCTGGCTGCAAAAATCACTGACCTAAAGAGAATGCAGGACAGGATTGAAAAGATTGATGCCCATGAGGCTCTCTTTCTCCTTACAAGATGCCTGTCTCTCCCTAAGTTGACCTACTTTCTGAGATGTTCTCCATCCTACAGCAGCCCTAAGTTAAATGTGTATGACACCCTTCTGAGGTCCATGCTGGTGAAAGTCCTGAACCTGCCATTGGACGACTCTCAGTGGGAGCAAGCAACCCTTCCTGTAAGACTCGGCGGCCTTGGTGTCCGCACAGCCTCCCAAATTGCTCTACCAGCCTTCCTTTCCTCCTCTCATGCATCGCACGACCTCGTCAGAGATATTTTACCTGCAACCCTGAGAGATTCAGCAGGAATACACGATCCTGCTTTCACTGAATTTTCAAATCAGTGGGATGTTCTTGCAGCCCCAGCAACCATTATAGAGCCAACAAAACAACACAAACAGTCCGGCTGGGACCACCCTCTAGTGGAAAAAGTAGCTGATGCCATGCTAAGCGTCGCAACATCAGACAAGGAGAAAGCCCGCCTCAGAGCAGTGCGTGCCCCCCATGCAGGAGACTTCCTCCTAGCAGTACCCATGTCTGCAATGGGCACGCGCCTAGATCCAGAATCCCTTCGTGTAGCAGTGGCCCTCCGCCTTGGTGCCCCAATTCACACTGAATGCAAGTGTATTTGCAACAGGGTGGAAGCAGACCAATACGGACTGCATGGGTTGCATTGCGGAAGCACAAAGGGCTGGCATGCAAGACACAACGAGGTCAATGACATCATCAAGAGAAGCCTCGTCTCAGCTGGGTGCCCAGCGGAGAGAGAACCTCGCATCCTAGGGGTCCAAAACCTGGATTTCCCAGCACTTCGCCCTGATGGCATCACCATATACTCATGGAAGGAGGGTAGACAGTTGGTGTGGGACTACACATGTGTATCCACCCTGGCTGACACCTATGTACACTTGGGAGCTGATCAAGCAGGTGGGGCGGCCAACCACAGGGAAACAGCAAAATCACTCAAGTACAGGCGACTGGAAGGTCAATACCTCTTTGTTCCCATAGCGTCTGAGACGCATGGCCCCTGGGGCAAGAGTGCCTTGGGATTTCTCAAGGAATTGGGGTCCAAGCTCATTGACGTCACCAGAGACCCAAGGGCTTCCAGTTTTTTATTTCAGCGTCTCAGTGTGGCGATCCAGAGGGGAAATGCTTGCTGCGTCCTCGGTTCCTGTCCAGAAGCGGAGGAGCTTCAAGAGATCCATAACCTTTAGGCATTTGTCTTGTATGTTTTGTAACCTTTAAATACACAATAAAGGAAAAAAAAAAAAAGGGAAGGGGGTGGTAGGAGAAAAGCACACAGAAACTGTATTGGAGGGGACCCACATTCCCTCCAATGCGTTATGTGTGGTTTCCTCCGAGGCTATGGGTCCCCCTTCTTCCAGCCAGAGGTGGTACTCCCTTCCCTATTTAAAAAAAAAAAAAAAATATATATATAAATATATATATATATATATATATATATATATATATATATATATATATATATATATATATATATATATATATATATATATATATATATATATATATATATATATATATATATATATATATATATATTGTTTTCGGTCGCCAGTCGTCTCTCTCCGTCGGTCCTCAAATCGACATTGTTTTGTGCACCCTTGTTTCCTCAGGTCAACCGCTTGATTTCAAATTGCTGAGTTCCTTCTTATATGGCTAATTAGTAGCTTTACATATTTGTTAAAGTCAGTTTTAGAGTTCGTCTACTCCCGTGACCCAACCGGTTTGTCTACTCCCGGCATGTTAGGTGATAACTGGTTCGGTTGCATGCAGCGGATTGCTGGCAAATATTTTCATCACAACGTAGTTGATCTGGCTCTACCGGTAAGCGTATATCCAGGAGCTTCATGGAAACAAACTTTTATTCTGATGATATTTCTTGTGCTTGGGGAGAAGACGTAGAAGAGCAGTGGACTTCTCACGTTCACACAGTGTTTGGAGAGTGTTCCTGTGATCGGTCTATTTTTCACTGCCTCAGGTGCACATTTTCCCTCAGTATATTTCACTCCTCAGAGGTTGTATTTTATTGCGAGTGTTTGGAACTTGAGCAATATTCATGTGCTTATATTTTCATCTGCAATAGATCAACTGAATCTGTTAGTTGAATTTTGCTAATATTTGATATGAGAAATGCGAGTAGTGGTGCATTGACAGTGCCTTGGTGCACAGAGATTTTCCCTGTGGTCGTGTCTGAGGCTACATAGTTCCCGTCCTGTAGCCAGCTTTCCTCAATTACTTTGTTTTGTTTACTCCTACTCCTTGTAACATGTTTTTTTTCTGGAAATTTTATATCAATCGTCATATTTTGTCTTTTACTATTTTCGACCTTATCTTCTGTGCCATCACTCACTGGTCACATTGATCGAATGTCTTTGAAAAATACGTGAATGCATCACTCATTGTTTTTTATTTATGCTTCTCTGATTTTGCCAAAGCGGTTCAGTAACATTGAAGACAGGATATTACTGCTCTAAGTCCGTGTTCACCTGGGTGTTGGCGAGTAATCATAGACTCAAAGACCTTTCTGACATTAGTGCAAAAGATCTGTAGATTTTAGCCACTGCTTTTCTGCCTCCCTTGTGTATCTGCTGATTTAAGTTCCTCAAGATTCTCGTCAATATCTAAACTTAGTTTCTAAATTTCACCGAATGGTCGTGCTACTGATATTTTGCATTTCTTTAGAATTATGAAGTTGTTATAGAACATGTAAAATTGGGATGTTAGGCAGGGCATAAAGACCTAGCCTACACTCCCCTGTAGGCTCTATTAGGTCAGCACAGGTTATCACGCACACACACACACACACACACACACACACACACACACACACACACACACACACACACACACACACACACACACACAGTCACACACACACACACACACAGTCACACACACACACACACACACACACACACACACACACACACACACACACACACACACACACACACACACACACACACACACACACACACACACACACACACACACACACACACACACACACACACACACATTCTATTTAACACAAGGGGAACACACACACACATTCTATTTAACATAAGGGGAACACGCACAAGGGGACACAGGTGGAAACTGAGCGCTCAAATGTGCCACAGAGATATTAGAAAGAACTTTTTTAGTGTCAGAGTGGTTGACAAATGGAATGCATTAGGAAGTGATGTGGTGGAGGCTGACTCCATACACAGTTTCAAGTGTAGATATGATAGAGATCAATAGGCTCAGGAATCTGTACACCTGTTGATTGACGGTTGAGAGGCAGGACCAAAGAGCCAGAGCTCAACCCCCGCAAACACAACTAGGTGAGTACAACTAGGTGAACTAGGTGAGTACACACACACACACACACACACACACACACACACACACACACACACACACACACACACACACTCACACACACCCTCACACACATGATCTCCCAGAGGATCTCCCAGAGGATCTCCCTCCCACACATTCCTCTCAATGTTTGCTAACGACGCCAAAATTATGAGAAGGATTAAGACAGAGGAGGACAGCTTGAGGCTTCAAGAAGACCTGGACAAGTTGCAAGAATGGTCGAACAAATAGTTGTTAGAGTTTAACCCAACCAAATGTAAGGTAATGAAGATAGGGGTAGGAAGCAGGAGACCAGATACAAGGTATCATTTGGGAGATGAAATACTTCAAAAGTCAGAGAGAGAGAAAGACCTGGGGGTTGATATCACGCCAGACCTGTCCCCTGAAGCTCATATCAAAAGGATAACATCAGCAGCATATGCCAGGTTGGCTAACATAAGAACGGCCTTTAGAAACTTGTACACACACACACACACACACAAACACACTTACGCACACACACACACACACAAACACACTCACGCACACACACACACACACACACACACACACACACACAAAAGGAAAGAAGAGGAGATGCACCGAGCCTATTAGACCTGATTTTCACCCAGAACGTACAAGATATCGAGAATTTAGAGCATGAAATACCTCTAGGGGCCAGTGACCATTGTGTCCTAGTCTTTGACTACATGATGGAATTCAAACTTATGACCATGGGACAAGAGATCTGGGAAAGGAGAGTTGACTACAGGAAAGGGGACTATAAGAGGATAAGGGACTATCTGGGTGAAGTGCAGTGGGAGGAAGAAATTAGAGGAAAAACAGTCCAAGATATGATGGACCTAGTCATACAGAAATGCCAGGAGGCCGAAGAGAGATTTATACCAACAGAAAGGGAAAAAATAAGAAGGAATATAATAACCCATGGTTTAATAGACAGTGTCAGGAAGCAAAAATGGCCAGGAGGCGGGAGTGGAGGAAGTACAGAAGACAAAGGACAGAGGACAACAGGATCAGATGCAATAGAGCTAGGAACGATAACATAAGACGAACATCGGAAAGGAACTATGAGAACGATATTGCAATTAAAGCGAAAAAACAACTTAAGTTACTACACAGTCATATAAGAAGAAAAATGTCGGTGAACGACCAAGTGACAAGACTAAGGAAGACAGAGGGGGCATATACTGAAAGTGACAAGGAATTCTGCGAGGCACTGAATGCCAGTTTCCATGGAGTGTTCACTTCCGAGCCTGAGCAGCTCCCATTGTTGGAAGGGGTTACCCTAGATGAAAGACTATCAGATATAGAGGTGACAGCAGAGGAGGTAATGAAACAGTTGACAACTCTTGATGAAACTAAAGCAGTTGGACTAGACAAAGTATCACCGTGGATACTAAAAGAAGCAGCGCAGGCCCTCAGCGTGCCTCTGGCAATGAACTTTAATGTGTCACTTATGTCGGGAGAATTGTTCAGTTGCTGGAAGAAGGCAAATGTCGTGCCGATCTTCAAGAAAGGCGATAGGGAGGAGGCACTTAACTATAGACCTGTATCACTGACAAGCATCTCCTGTAAAATACTGGAAAGAATAATTAGGCTATGGCTAGTTGCACACTTGGAGAACATTAGGTTTGTGAACAAACATCAACATGGGTTCTGGACAGGGAAATTGTGCCTAACAAACCTTCTGGAATTCTATGATAAAATAACGAGGATAAGACAGGACAGAGATGGTTGGGCAGACTGCATATTTCTGGACTGCCAAAAAGCCTTTGATACAGTACCGCACATGAGACTGCTGTTCAACCTCGAGAGGCAGGCGGGGGTGGGGGGAAAGGTCCTAGCATGGATAAGGAACTACCTAACAGGAAGGAGCCAAAAAGTTACGGTAAGGGGCGAGAAGTCGGACTGGCGAACAGTAACAAGTGGAGTACCACAAGGATCGGTGCTGGGACCAATTCTATTTCTTGTATATGTTAACGACATGTTTACAGGCGTAGAGTCCTACATGTCGATGTTTGCGGATGACGCAAAGTTGATGAGAAGAGTTGTGACAGATGAGGATTGCAGGATCCTCCAAGAGGACCTGAACAGGTTGCAGAGATGGTCAGAGAAATGGCTACTGGAATTCAACACGAGCAAATGTAAAGTTATGGAAATGGGACTAGGAGATAGAAGACCAAAGAGACAGTACACAATGAAGGGGAACAGCCTACCTGTGACGACGCGCGAAAGAGACCTGGGGGTGGACGTAACACCTAATCTATCTCCTGAGGCACATATTAATAGGATAACGACAGCAGCGTACTCTACACTGGCAAAAGTTAGAACATCATTCAGAAACCTAAGTAAGGAGGCATTTAGGGCGCTTTACACTGCCTACGTGAGCCCAGTCTTAGAGTACGCCGCCTCATCATGGAGTCCCCATCTGAAGAAGCATATAATGAAACTGGAAAAGGTTCAGAGGTTTGCAACGAGACTCGTCCCAGAGCTACGAGGGATGGGGTATGAGAAGCGCCTGAGGGAACTGTGCCTTTCGACATTAAAAAGAAGAAGAGAGAGGGGGACATGATAGGAACGTATAAGATACTCAGAGGGATTGACAGAGTGGACATAGACGAAATGTTCACACGGAATAGTAACAGAACGAGGGGACATGGATGGAAGCTTGAAACTCAGATGAGTCACAGAGATGTTAGGAAGTTTTCTTTTAGCGTGAGAGTAGTGGAAAAATGGAATGCACTTCAGGAACAGGTTGTGGAAGCAAATACTATTCATAATTTTAAAACCAGGTATGATAGGGAAATGGGACAGGAGTCATTGCTGTAAACAACCGATGCTCGAAAGGCGGGATCCAAGAGTCAATGCTCGATCCTGCAGACACAACTAGGTGAGTACAACTAGGTGAGTACACACACACACACACACACACACACACACACACACACACACACACACACACACACACACACACACACACACACACACACACACACACACACACACACACACACACACACACACACACACACACACACACACACACACACACACTAGAGGCCTTGCGGTCAACTGGACAACGCTCAGGGGTCGTAGTCCTAAGGGTTCCGGTTCGATTTTCGGCCGAAACAGAAATAATGGAAACAAATATTCATTCACCCTGATACCCCTGTTACCTAGCAGTAAATAGGTTCGTTACAGTTAGACAGTTGTTATGGGCTGCCTCCTGGGGATGTGTGTGTGTGTTAGAGAAAATGATATGTAGTAGATGTGATGGAAGAAAAAGAAGTCGGCAGTCAGTACATTAGAAAAGTGATTGTTGGAAAGGTGGAGTCCAAGAGCTAACAGTTCGATCCTGTAGGCGCAGATAGCAAAAACATACACACACACATGCATCCACGTGAGAGGCGTGTATGAGTCCATGTTTACTCGTGCATGTGAAGGGGGGTGGGGGGTGAGTACATAGTTTGAATGTTTATTCAGCTATGTTGATGTTGCAGGGATCACTATGGGCCCCCCGACCCTCCCGGACCAGAGCCCAACAAAACATCACCCTTTAACAACTCTGGAGTTTCATATGGTTTAATTATGATATTTCTTCTTAACATTCCTCTGCTTGCTGCCGGTGCCCGGGCTAACATACCATTATGGCACCCGCAACCATCACAAATTGGCCCTGGAATTATGGGTAGGTGAAGTTGAAATTTATTAACCTATTTTAGGCTCTCCGAGCTAACTTGGGAGGTTGTTAAGTTCGTGGATAGGAGTTGGAAAGTATGAGACGCAGCACGTAATTATATATATTTTATACAAGAGCGCTGAGCTGAGAGAGCTTAGTAGTGGAAAATTTGACGGCTGGTAGAGCTAAGTTGAGTACCAAGAGCCATGACTGGGAAAGCTAAGCTGAGTACCAAGAGCAATGGCTGGGAAAGCTGAGTACCAAGAGCCATGGCTGGGAAAGCTAAGCTGAGTACCAAGAGCCATGGCTGGGAAAGCTGAGTACCAAGAGCCATGGCTGGGAAAGCTGAGTACCAAGAGCCAAGGCTGGGAAAGCTAAGCTGAGTACCAAGAGCCATGGCTGGGAAAGCTAAGCTGACTACCAAGAGCCATGGCTGGGAAAGCTGAGTACCAAGAGCCATGGCTGGGAAAGCTGAGTACCAAGAGCCATGGCTGGGAAAGCTGAGTACCAAGAGCCATGGCTGGGAAAGCTAAGCTGAGTACCAAGAGCCATGGCTGGGAAAGCTAAGCTGAGTACCAAGAGCCATGGCTGGGAAAGCTGAGTACCAAGAGCCATGGCTGGGAAAGCTGAGTACCAAGAGCCATGGCTGGGAAAGCTAAGCTGAGTACAATGAGCCATGACTGGGAAAGCTGAGTACCAAGAGCTACGGATGGGAAAGCTGAGTACTAAGAGCCATGGATGGGAAAGCTGAGTACCAAGAGCCATGGATGGGAAAGCTGAGTACCAAGAGCCATGGCTGGGAAAGTTAAGCTGAGTACCAAGAGCCATGGATGGGAAAGCTGAGTACTAAGAGCCATGGCTGGGAAAGCTAAGCTGAGTACCAAGAGCCATGGATGGGAAAGCTAAGCTGAGTACCAAGAGCCATGGCTGGGAAAGCTGAGTACCAAGAGCCATGGCTGGGAAAGCTGAGTACCAAGAGCCATGGATGAGAAAGCTAAGCTGAGTACCAAGAGCCATGGCTGGGAAAGCTAAGCTGAGTACCAAGAGCCATGGCTGGGAAAGCTGAGTACCAAGAGCCATGGATAGGAAAGCTGAGTACTAAGAGCCTTGGCTGGGAAAGCTAAGCTGAGAACCAAGAGCCATGGATGGGAAAGCTAAGCTAAGTACCAAGAGCCATGGCTGGGAAAGTTAAGCTGAGTACCAAGAGCCATGGATGGGAAAGCTGAGTACTAAGAGCAATTGCTGGAAAAGCTGAGTACCAAGAGCCATGGCTGGGAAAGCTGAGTACCAAGAGCCATGGCTGGGAAAGCTGAGTACCAAGAGCCATGGCTGGGAAAGCTAAGCTGAGTATTAAGAGCCATGGATGGGAAAGCTGAGTACCAAGAGCCATGGCTGGGAAAGCTGAGTACCAAGAGCCATGGCTGGGAAAGCTAAGCTGAGTACAAAGAGCCATGATTGGGAAAGCTGAGTACCAAGAGCCATGGCTGGGAAAGCTGAGTACCAAGAGCCATGGATGGGAAAGCTGAGAACCAAGAGCCACGGCTGGGAAAGCTGAGTACCAAGAGCCATGGCTGGGAAAGCTGAGTACCAAGAGCCATGGATGGGAAAGCTAAGCTGAGTACAAAGAGCCATGATTGGGAAAGCTAAGCTGAGTACCAAGAGCCATGGATGGGAAAGCTAAATACCAAGAGCCATGGCTGGGAAAGCTAAGCTGAATACCAAGAGCCATGGCTGGGAAAGCTGAGTACCAAGAGCCATGGATTGGAAAGCTAAGCTGAGTACCAAGAGGCATGGCTGAGAAAGCTGAGTACCAAGAGCCATGTGTGGGAAAGCTAAGCTGAGTACCAAGAGCAATGGCTGGGAAAGCTAAGTTGAGTACAAAGAGCAATGGCTGGGAAAGCTAAGCTGAGTGCCAAGATCCATGGCTGGGAAAGCTGAGTACAAAGAGCCGTGGCTGGGAAAGCTAAGCTGAGTACAAAGAGCAATGACTGGGAAAGCTAAGCTGAGTACCAAGAGCCATTGCTGAGAAAGCTAAGCTGAGTACAAAGAGCCATGACTGGGAAAGCTGAGTACCAAGAGCTATGGATGGGAAAGCTGAGTACTAAGAGCTATGGATGGGAAAGCTGAGTACCAAGAGCCATGGATGGGAAAGCTAAGCTAAGTACCAAGTGCCATGGCTGGGAAAGTTAAGCTGAGTACCAAGAGCCATGGATGGGAAAGCTGAGTACTAAGAGCCATGGCTGGGAAAGCTAAGCTGAGTACCAAGAGCCATGGATGGGAAAGCTAAGCTAAGTACCAAGTGCCATGGCTGGGAAAGTTAAGCTGAGTACCAAGAGCCATGGATGGGAAAGCTGAGTACTAAGAGCCATGGCTGGGAAAGCTAAGCTGAGTACCAAGAGCCATGGATGGGAAAGCTGAGTACCAAGAGCCATGGCTGGGAAAGCTAAGCTGAGTACCAAGAGCCATGGCTGGGAAAGCTAAGCTGAGTACCAAGAGCCATGGATAGGAAAGCTGAGTACTAAGAGCCTTGGCTGGGAAAGCTAAGCTGAGAACCAAGAGCCATGGATGGGAAAGCTAAGCTAAGTACCAAGAGCCATGGCTGGGAAAGTTAAGCTGAGTACCAAGAGCCATGGATGGGAAAGCTGAGTACTCTAAGAGCCTTGGCTGGGAAAGCTGAGTACCAAGAGCCCTAGATGGGAAAGCTGAGTACTAAGAGCAATTGCTGGAAAAGCTGAGTACCAAGAGCCATGGCTGGGAAAGCTGAGTACCAAGAGCCATGGCTGGGAAAGCTGAGTACCAAGAGCCATGGCTGGGAAAGCTAAACTGATTACTAAGAGCCATGGATGGGAAAGCTGAGTACCAAGAGCCATGGCTGGGAAAGCTGAGTGCCAAGAGCCATAGATGGGAAAGCTGAGAACCAAGAGCCACGGCTGGGAAAGCTGAGTACCAAGAGCCATGGCTGGGAGAGCTGAGTACCAAGAGCCATGGATGGGAAAGCTAAGCTGAGTACAAAGAGCCATGATTGGGAAAGCTAAGCTGAGTACCAAGAGCCATGGATGGGAAAGCTAAGTACCAAGAGCCATGGATGGGAAAGCTAAGTACCAAGAGCCATGGCTGGGAAAGCTAAGCTGAATACCAAGAGCCATGGCTGGGAAAGCTGAGTACCAAGAGTCATGGATTGGAAAGCTAAGGTGAGTACCAAGAGGCATGGCTGAGAAAGCTGAGTACCAAGAGCCATGTGTGGGAAAGCTAAGCTGAGTACCAAGAGCAATGGCTGGGAAAGCTAAGTTGAGTACAAAGAGCAATGGCTGGGAAAGCTAAGCTGAGTACCAAGATCCAAGGCTGGGAAAGCTGAGTACCAAGAGCCGTGGCTGGGAAAGCTAAGCTGAGTACAAAGAGCCATGACTGGGAAAGCTAAGCTGAGTACCAAGAGCCATTGCTGAGAAAGCTAAGCTGAGTACAAAGAGCCATGACTGGGAAAGCTAAGCTGAGTACAAAGAGCCGTGGCTGGTAGACCTGAGCAAAGACACAAGAGCCACGTCTGGCAAGAGCCTCACTAAGTGGACAAGATGCGACGCGTCCATCTCCAGGGTGTGGCCGCTACGTCCGAGTAAGAAAGATGAAGGAATGTGTTATAGCGAGTGATGTTGTCCAGGTGGGCTTCACGACGCCTGGCTTGGCTTACTTCTCTCCACACATCGTGAAGCTACACACACGGGCTTCAGGACGTCTGTCTATCTCCTTCAGTGTGTGTATGTCTCTCTCTGTCTGTCGGTCTCTGTCTATGTGCGTATGTGTCTTTCTCTCTGTTTCTCTTATAAAAACAATGATTGTCTGTCAGTAAGGTATGGGTGGCCCCAGTGAGAGGAACTTAGAGGTCTGAAATACTAAAAATATAATAGTAACCCACTTTGCTCTGTTTTGCTTTCCAACGATATGAGGGAACAATGTCATACATTACTATAAGAAACATTCTTATAAATGTTAGTTTTAAAAATATTTATCTGAGTAGCCGACGGGCAGTGCCAAACATCGTCGTGGCGGGGGTCTGAACGAGGCCCTGGCACGTTGTTCTCTTTATAATTCTGGTGACCCCCAACTAGCCCATGTTCATGATGCTTCCCAGGCCTTTCTCTCCATCAATTTGTGTGAAGCTAGCCCAAAGCGTCTGGTCTCCAGTTTTGGAAAGACAAACAGACAGACGAAAACACATTAATCTCGAGAGGTATATATATATACATAACTGTATTCAACGCTCATTGAGTTCATGCTTCAGTAACAGAGTCATCAGATACGAGACATACAATTACTGGGGTGGTGACGTGAGAAGAGTGCAACTGTACGAGATCATCCAGCGGTAGAGTGGGTAGCGACCCGACAGTTTGTTATGGTCCCCCCGCATGCCAGCGGCCACCAGCGTATCATAGGAGATTGGGCATACAGTTTAAGACACTGGGAGGCTGGTCGAATAATGTTATGAGTTCTGAAAGTTCTTCCAAGGGCATGTGGTAACAAATAAAAACAATTGAAATTTGACTATTATCGCACAATTGAACTAAATAGTTTAATTTTTTTTAATAGGCCCCATTTTGAACTATTTGCGTACCCACTAGATAAGTCACTGACAGCTGGCGCAAGAAAGCCATGGAGAGACACTTGCAGGCACCTCAGACTTGCAAGGGAACATTTGTTTCACCAAACTCAGCCACAGGAACCTTCAGCCATCGAGAGGCCTACAAAGCCAGCCATAGAACCCATTAGACATTGAGAGGCATAAAAGGAAGCTCTCGTCCACAAAGCCAGCCATAGAACCCATTAGACATTGAGAGGCATAAAAGGAAGCTCTCGTCCACAAAGCCAGCCATAGAACCCATTGGACATTGAGAGGCTTAAAAGGAAGCTCTCGTCCACAAAGCCAGCCATAGAACCCATTAGACATTGAGAGGCATACAAGGAAGTTCTCGTCCACAAAGCCAGCCATAGAACCCATTAGACATTGAGAGGCATAAAAGGAAGCTCTCGTCCACAAAGCCAGCCATAGAACCCATTAGACATTGAGAGGCATACAAGGAAGCTCTCGTCCACAAAGCCAGCCATAGAACCCATTAGACATTGAGAAGCCTACAAAGAAGCTCTCCTCCACAAAGCCAGCCCCAGCAACCTTCAACAAGAGACGGGCCCTAGATGGTCACGTGGCTTACCTCGTGTTGACACCTGAATTTAATTAAAACTCGTCAGGTAAAAACCCCAACACCACTCAGACAATATTGCCTGGACTTGCCTCACTTCTTGCACGAAAATCCTCCCTAACTTCAAACAATACGCGCTCTTCTTAGCTCTTCTTATCTCTTCTCAGCATTTTGAAAATACGAAATGCTGGAATTGACGAAATTTTTTGAATTGAATTCGTGATTCTTTTGGTCTTCCTGGGTATAATAGCGATCTTTATGTACGTGATGCTTTGTTGTGTCGTGTATTGTATTGTGTCGTGTTGTATTGTGTCGTGTTGTATTGTGTCGTGTTGTATTGTGTCGTGTTGTATTGTGTCGTGTTGTATTGTGTCGTGTTGTATTGTGTCGTGTTGTATTGTGTCGTGTTGTATTGTGTCGTGTTGTATTGTGTCGTGTTGTATTGTGTCGTGTTGTATTGTGTCGTGTTGTATTGTGTCGTGTTGTATTGTGTCGTGTTGTATTGTGTCGTGTTGTATTGTGTCGTGTTGTATTGTGTCGTGTTGTATTGTGTCGTGTTGTACTGTGTCGTGTTGTATTGTATCGTGTTGTATTGTGTCGTGTTGTATTGTGTCGTATTACATTGTGTCGTGTTGTATTGCGTCGTGTAGTATTATGTCGGGTATTGTATTGTGTCGTGTTGTATTGTGTCGGGTATTGTATTGTGTCGTGTTGTATTGTGTCGGGTATTGTATTGTGTCGTGTTGTATTGTGTCGTGTTGTATTGTGTCGTGTTGTATTGTGTCGTGTTGTATTGTGTCGTGTTGTATTGTGTCGGGTATTGTATTGTGTCGTGTTGTATTGTGTCGTGTTGTATTGTGTCGTGTTGTATTGTGTCGTGTTGTATTGTGTCGTGTTGTATTGTGTCGTATTACATTGTGTCGAGTTGTATTGTGTCGTGTTGTATTGTGTCGTGTTGTACTGTATCGTGTTGTATTGTATCGTGTTGTATTGTGTCGTGTTGTATTGTGTCGTGTTGTATTGTGTCGTGTTGTATTGTGTCGTGTTGTATTGTGTCGTGTTGTGTTGTGTCGTGTTGTACTGTATCGTGTTGTATTGTATCGTGTTGTATTGTGTCGTGTTGTATTGTGTCGTGTTGTATGGTGTCGTGTTGTATTGTGTCGTATTATATTGTGTCGTGTTGTATTGTGTCGTGTTGTATTGTGTCGTGTTGTACTGTATCGTGTTGTATTGTATCGTGTTGTATTGTGTCGTGTTGTATTGTGTCGTGTTGTACTGTAACGTGTTGTATTATGTCGGGTATTGTATTGTGTCGTGTTGTATTGTGTCGTATTACATTGTGTCGTGTTGTATTGTGTCGTGTTGTATTATGTCGGGTATTGTATTGTGTCGTGTTGTATTGTGTCGTGTTGTATTGTGTCGTGTTGTATTGTGTCGTGTTGTATTGTGTCGTGTTGTATTGTGTCGTGTTGTATTGTGTCGTGTTGTATTGTGTCGTGTTGTATTGTGTCGGGTATTGTATTGTGTCGTGTTGTATTGTGTCGTGTTGTATTGTGTCGTGTTTTATTGTGTCGGGTATTGTATTGTGTCGTGTTGTATTGTGTCGTGTTGTATTGTGTCGTGTTGTATTGTGTCGTGTTGTACTGTATCGTGTTGTATTGTATCGTGTTGTATTGTGTCGTGTTGTATTGTGTCGTGTTGTACTGTATCGTGTTGTATTGTATCGTGTTGTATTGTGTCGTGTTGTATTGTGTTGTGTTGTACTGTATCGTGTTGTATTGTATCGTGTTGTATTGTGTCGTGTTGTATTGTGTCGTGTTGTACTGTATCGTGTTGTATTGTATCGTGTTGTATTATGTCATGTTGTATTGTGTCGTGTTGTACTGCATCGTGTTGTATTGTATCGTGTTGTATTGTGTCGTGTTGTATTGTGTCGTGTTGTACTGCATCGTGTTGTATTGTATCGTGTTGTATTATGTCGTGTTGTATTGTGTCGTGTTGTACTGCATCGTGTTGTATTGTGTCGTGTTGTATTGTGTCGTGTTGTATTGTGTCGTGTTGTACTGCATCGTGTTGTATTGAGTCGTGTTGTATTGTGTCGTGTTGTATTGTGTCGTGTTGTACTGTATCGTGTTGTATTGTATCGTGTTGTATTGTGTCGTGTTGTATTGTGTCGTGTTGTATTGTGTCGTGTTGTTGTATTGTGTCGTGTTGTATTGTGTCGTGTTGTATTGTGTCGTGTTGTACTGTATCGTGTTGTATTGTATCGTGTTGTATTGTGTCGTGTTGTATTGTGTCGTGTTGTATTGTGTCGTGTTGTATTGTGTCGTGTTGTTGTATTGTGTCGTGTTGTATTGTGTCGTGTTGTATTGTGTCGTGTTGTACTGTATCGTGTTGTATTGTATCGTGTTGTATTGTGTCGTGTTGTATTGTGTCGTGTTGTATTGTGTCGTGTTGTATTGTGTCGTGTTGTATTGTGTCGTGTTGTTGTATTGTGTCGTGTTGTATTGTGTCGTGTTGTATTGTGTCGTGTTTTACTGTATCGTGTTGTATTGTATCGTGTTGTATTGTGTCGTGTTGCATTGTGTCGTGTTGTACTGTAACGTGTTGTATTATGTCGGGTATTGTATTGTGTCGTGTTGTATAATTGTGTCGTATTACATTGTGTCGTGTTGTATTATGTCGGGTATTGTATTGTGTCGTGTTGTATTGTGTCGTGTTGTATTGTGTCGTGTTGTATTGTGTCGTGTTGTATTGTGTCGTGTTGTATTGTGTCGGGTATTGTATTGTGTCGGGTTGTATTGTGTCGTGTTGTATTGAGTCGTGTTGTATTGTGTCGGGTATTGTATTGTGTCGTGTTGTATTGTGTCGTGTTGTATTGTGTCGTGTTGTATTGTGTCGTGTTGTATTGTGTCGTGTTGTATTGTGTCGTGTTGTACTGTATCGTGTTGTATTGTATCGTGTTGTATTGTGTCGTGTTGTATTGTGTCGTGTTGTACTGTATCGTGTTGTATTGTATCGTGTTGTATTGTGTCGTGTTGTATTGTGTCGTGTTGTATTGTGTCGTGTTGTTGTATTGTGTCGTGTTGTATTGTGTCGTGTTGTATTGTGTCGTGTTGTACTGTATCGTGTTGTATTGTATCGTGTTGTATTGTGTCGTGTTGTATTGTGTCGTGTTGTATGGTGTCGTGTTGTATTGTGTCGTATTATATTGTGTCGTGTTGTATTGTGTCGTGTTGTATTGTGTCGTGTTTTACTGTATCGTGTTGTATTGTATCGTGTTGTATTGTGTCGTGTTGCATTGTGTCGTGTTGTACTGTAACGTGTTGTATTATGTCGGGTATTGTATTGTGTCGTGTTGTATTGTGTCGTATTACATTGTGTCGTGTTGTATTATGTCGGGTATTGTATTGTGTCGTGTTGTATTGTGTCGTGTTGTATTGTGTCGTGTTGTATTGTGTCGTGTTGTATTGTGTCGTGTTGTATTGTGTCGGGTATTGTATTGTGTCGGGTTGTATTGTGTCGTGTTGTATTGAGTCGTGTTGTATTGTGTCGGGTATTGTATTGTGTCGTGTTGTATTGTGTCGTGTTGTATTGTGTCGTGTTGTATTGTGTCGTGTTGTATTGTGTCGTGTTGTATTGTGTCGTGTTGTACTGTATCGTGTTGTATTGTATCTTGTTGTATTGTGTCGTGTTGTATTGTGTCTTGTTGTACTGTATCGTGTTGTATTGTATCGTGTTGTATTGTGTCGTGTTGTATTGTGTTGTGTTGTACTGTATCGTGTTGTATTGTATCGTGTTGTATTGTGTCGTGTTGTATTGTGTCGTGTTGTACTGTATCGTGTTGTATTGTATCGTGTTGTATTATGTCATGTTGTATTGTGTCGTGTTGTACTGTATCGTGTTGTATTGTATCGTGTTGTATTATGCCATGTTGTATTGTGTCGTGTTGTACTGTATCGTGTTGTATTGTATCGTTTTGTATTGTGTCGTGTTGTATTGTGTCGTGTTGTACTGTATCGTGTTGTATTGTATCGTGTTGTATTGTGTCGTGTTGTACTGTATCGTGTTGCATTGTATCGTGTTGTATTATGTCATGTTGTATTGTGTCGTGTTGTACTGCATCGTGTTGTATTGTATCGTGTTGTATTGTGTCGTGTTGTATTGTGTCGTGTTGTACTGCATCGTGTTGTATTGTGTCGTGTTGTATTGTGTCGTGTTGTATTGTGTCGTGTTGTATTGTGTCGTGTTGTATTGTGTCGTGTTGTACTGCATCGTGTTGTATTGTATCGTGATGTATTGTGTCGTGTTGTATTGTGTGTGTTGTATTGTGTCGTATTATATTGTGTCGTGTTGTACTGTATCATGTTGTATTGTATCGTGTTGTATTGTGTCGTGTTGTATTGTGTGTGTTGTATTGTGTCGTATTATATTGTGTCCTGTTGTACTGTATCGTGTTGTATTGTGTCGTGTTGTATTGTGTCGTGTTGTATTGTGTGTGTTGTATTGTGTCGTGTTGTATTGTGTCGTGTTGTATTGTGTGTGTTGTATTGTGTCGTATTAAATTGTGTCGTGTTGTATTGTATCGTGTTGTATTGTGTCGGATATTGTATTGTGTCGTGTTGCATTGTGTCGTATTGTATTGTGTCGTGTTGCATTGTGTCGTATTGTATTGTATCGTGTTGTATTGTGTCGGATATTGTATTGTGTCGTGTTGCATTGTGTCGTGTTGTATTGTGTCGTGTTGTATTGTGTGTGTTGTATTGTGTCGTGTTGTATTGTGTCGTGTTGTATTGTGTGTGTTGTATTGTGTCGTATTATATTGTGTCGTATTATATTGTGTCGTGTTGTACTGTATCGTGTTGTATTGTGTCGTGTTGAATTGTGTCGTGTTGCATCGTGTCGAGTTGTATTGTGTCGTGTTGTATTGTGTCGTGTTGTATTGTGTCGTGTTGAATTGTGTCGTGTTGCATCGTGTCGAGTTGTATTGTGTCGTGTTGTATTGTGTCGTGTTGCATTATGTCGTGTTGTACTGTGTTGTATTGTGTTGTGTTGTACTGTGTTGTATTGTGTTGTGTTGTACTGTGTTAAATTGTGTCGTGTGGTATTATTTTGTGTTTTATTATCTCGTGTTGTATTGTGTCATCTTGGTGTTGTATTGTGTCATCTTGTTGATGTGTTGAATCAACTTCTTTTTGTGTTGAATCATCTTAGTGTTGTGTTGTGTCATCTTGGTGTTGTGTCATCTTGGTTTTTGTCATCTTGGTGTTGTGTCATCTTGGTGTTGTGTCATCTTAGTGTTGTGTCATCTTGGTGTTGTATCATCTTAGTGTTGTGTCATCTTGGTGTTGTATCATCTTAGTGTTGTGTCATCTTAGTGTTGTGTCATCTTGGTGTTGTATCATCTTAGTGTTGTGTCATCTTGGTGTTGTATCATCTTAGTGTTGTGTCATCTTAGTGTTGTGTCATCTTGGTGTTGTATCATCTTAGTGTTGTGTTGTGTCATCTTAGTGTTGTGTCATCTTAGTGTTGTGTCATCTTGGTGTTGTATCATCTTAGTGTTGTGTTGTGTCATCTTGGTGTTGTGTCATCTTAGTGTTGTGTCATTATAGTGTTGTGTCATCTTGGTGTTGTGTCATCTTGGTGTTGTGTCATCTTGGTGCTGTGTCATCTTAGTGTTGTGTCATCTTGGTGTTGTGTCAACTTGGTGTTGTGTCATCTTGGTGTTGTGTCATCTTAGTGTTGTGTCATTATAGTGTTGTGTCATCTTGGTGTTGTGTCATCTTAGTGTTGTGTCATCTTAGTGTTGTGTCATCTTGGTGTTGTGTCATCTTAGTGTTGTGTCATCTTAGTGTTGTGTCATCTTAGTGTTGTGTCATCTTAGTGTTGTGTCATCTTAGTGTTGTGTCATCTTGGTGTTGTGTCATCTTAGTGTTGTGTCATCTTAGTGTTGTGTCATCTTAGTGTTGTGTCATCTTAGTGTTGTGTCATCTTAGTGTTGTGTCATTATAGTGTTGTGTCATCTTAGTGTTGTGTCATCTTAGTGTTGTGTCATCTTAGTGTTGTGTCATCTTAGTGTTGTGTCATCTTAGTGTTGTGTCATTATAGTGTTGTGTCATCTTAGTGTTGTGTCATCTTAGTGTTGTGTCATCTTAGTGTTGTGTCATCTTAGTGTTGTGTCATTATAGTGTTGTGTCATCTTAGTGTTGTGTCATCTTAGTGTTGTGTCATCTTAGTGTTGTGTCATCTTAGTGTTGTGTCATCTTAGTGTTGTGTCATCTTAGTGTTGTGTCATTATAGTGTTGTGTCATCTTAGTGTTGTGTCATCTTAGTGTTGTGTCATCTTAGTGTTGTGTCATCTTAGTGTTGTGTCATCTTAGTGTTGTGTTATCTTAGTGTTGTGTCATCTTATTGTTGTGTTGTGTCATCTTGGTGTCATCTTGGTGTTGTGTCATCTTAGTGTTGTGTCATCTTAGTGTTGTGTCATCTTGGTGTTGCGTCATTTTAGTGTTGTGTCATCTTGGTGTTGTGTCATCTTAGTGTTGTGTCATCTTGGTGTTGCGTCATTTTAGTGTTGTGTCATCTTGGTGTTGTGTCATCTTGGTGTTGTGTCATCTTAGTGTTGTGTCATCTTAGTGTTGTGTCATCTTAGTGTTGTGTCATCTTAGTGTTGTGTCATCTTAGTGTTGTGTCATCTTAGTGTTGTGTCATCTTAGTGTTGTGTCATCTTAGTGTTGTGTCATCTTAGTGTTGTGTCATCTTAGTGTTGTGTCATCTTAGTGTTGTGTCATCTTAGTGTTGTGTCATCTTGGTGTTATACTGCAGCGTTCTGTCGTGTCATGATGGGTAATGGTGTAGTGTGTTGTGTTCAGTAATGTTGTTGTGAGTGTTAATGAGTAATGCTGCAGTATGTTGTGCTGAGTAATGCTGCAGTATGTTGTGCTGAGTAATGCTGCAGTATGTTGTGCTGAGTAATGCTGCAGTATGTTGTGCTGAGTAATGCTGCAGTATGTCGTGCTGAGTAATGCTGCAGTATGTCGTGCTGAGTAATGCTGCAGTATGTTGTGCTGAGTAGTGCCGTGGTGGGTCTTGTTCCCTAGTTAATATGAGACCAGTATAGCAACACTGCAAAATCATCCCGTCCTCACTACTTAACAACCATGCAATTTGCAGAAGTTTATCCTCACCATGAGCCTACAAGGCTACACCAAGCCCCCTTACCTATCAAGACTGATTCTCATTAGTCTAACAATGTAAACAAGACGAGTCGCTTAAAGTCTAGTGAAGCTCAACATTTTGCACACAGGTGTTGATAGCGTCTAAGCTGAGGTTCAGTAAGAGTGAACACGTTGATTTATTTGTAAGGTTTTGGGGCCCAAGAGCCGAAGCTCATTTCCCGACAACATTAGTTGGTGAGCGGAAAGTTGCGCACGTAAGACAAAACTTACCAAAACAAAAATTTCTCGCCTTCAATACGCTTAATGGCCAGGGATCCCGAGTCTTCTCATTTACCCGAACTACTGCCTCCTACTGGGTATGAGAAGGGGAGGGGGAAATGGAATTGAAGTATGGGGAATGGATGGAATGGAGAGGTGTACGGAAGGGGTGTTTGGAAGGGGTGGACAACTATTTAATTGCCACCATTAGTTTGCATCTGCATATCTTTCATTCATGTTAAAGATCTGTCTGAATCGTCTTTTAATTATAAGTATCTTTTGATATTTTTCCCGCCCTTTTTTTAAATTGCCTAAAAATTTGGAAATGTTGCTGTTCCATTATATGTCTATTACGTTTGTATATGTAAACATCAGTTTACATATACAGCTCCATGAGAGACCCTTGGCGCACTCCACCTACGACGGTTTTCCACTCAGACAAAACTCCATTTATGCTAACTCTGTTTTCTCTGAAATACCCTAGCTTGCTCTCCTCCAGTATAGGATAAAAGTTCCAGTACAATACGACTCAATCTTTCTAATGGGTCTTTCGTAAGACAGAGTATCAAAGGCTTTGCTAAAGTCAAGGTATAAGATGTTGCAATCCTTTCCGCTTTAAACTGTCAGAAAAATGCTGGAAAGAATATGAAAACAAAAATGAGCGGACCTTAGTAAGCCATGTTGTGAAACCTTCATTATTCTATGTTTTCAGAGATGTAAATGAATTACCCGACAGGTCATGGTTTTCAGGAACTTTATTATAGTTGATGTTACACTATTTGTCCGAGATTTTTGTCGAAAGTGATTTATTACTTTCGTTAAAAATTTCAACACTGTGCTTGCTCAACTCTGTTTGCTTGTACTCAAGTTCAAGTTCAAGTATGTTTATTGAGACAAGAAAGAAATACATCTCAAAGTTATAGAGTAGCTTAAGCAATTTCTACCCCCCTGCTTGTATTCTGTTCGACACTAATGATATACACATGACCATGTCATGGCCTAGTTGACTTAGGCGTGTGCGTGGGAACACCTACCGCTTAGGTTCGATTCTTCATCAGGGCTCCTTCGGATTACGAACGATATATTAAACATGGAAGACAAGGGGTCACTAAACTCATTATTTTGATTCTATACGAACACTGGTAAGACCTTGTATGGTCTTGGCGACATTTCAGGTTTAAAATGTCATTTTTGTCTCCTAACTTCCTCCCCGGTAACAGCTATACTAGTCAACGTGTCCTCCTTATCCTCGACGTAGGTTTGTGAAGCTGCCGAGAAAATATCAAGTTTTTCTCTTGCAAATACAGAAACAAAAAGTTTTCTTTCAGAACTCCATCAATTTCTTTGTGATCATCAGTTTCTCGACTTGTATCTTTATCTTAATGAGTTTGTACATCGGTTTCTTTTTCTTTCCGATAAGGTTTTTCAGGTTATGTTTAATCATTTAGGCTCATTATTATCCTATTACTATGACTTACATGTTCCTGGGCTCCAATTAGAAAACTTTAAGTAATATTTTTCATATTAATCATAATACAGTGACATGTTACCTGCGTGTAGAGGGGTCACAGGCAGTGGATGGCTCGCATCTCATGCCCCATCAACCCTCCCCAACATAACCCATTAACCCCTTACAGACAGGTCGCCCTAACTCTGGTGTGTCCGAGTGTATACAAATTCAGATGTTTACTATCAGGCCTTGTTGATTATTTTCATGTAATATTTTGGTGAAATATGAAGACATTTGGCCCAGCTTTGACATTGTGAAAGGCAAATATTATTTAAAGGTTAAGTGACTGTTGATCAATTGAACTGCCAATAATAACATTTTAATTTAGGTGCCACATTTAACTTGAACAATTAAAGTTCGTGGCATGGTTCAGTCCTGCAATTTGAACTTAAAAACATTCTAATAAGTTGTTTGGAAGATGCAAGACGCCCTTCATGAACCTGGCTGTCACCACCACCAGGATCATTGTCTTAGTCTAAAATTAGGCAGTGTGGAGATAACTGCGAGTATTACTAAATTATAAATTTATATCTTCTCTTAAGATATAATATTTTGCAGGATACAGAGTCGGAACAGCCCCTTGCAACATTTTTTTATCAATTTAAGACAATTAGGCAACCCCTAAAGAGGTCCGATTTGCCACTGGACTGTCTCTAGGACTCATAAACGTCTCTAGGACTCATAAACGTCTCTAGGACTCATAAACGTCTCTAGGACTCATAAACGTCTCTAGGACTCATAAACGTCTCTAGGACTCATGGACGTCTATAGGACTCATGGACGTCTCTAGGACTCATAAACGTCTCTAGGACTCATAAACGTCTCTAGGACTCATGAACGTCTCTAGGACTCATGAACGTCACTAGGACTCATGAACGTCTCTAGGACTCATGAACGTCTCTAGGACTCATGACCGTCTCTAGGACTCATGACCATCTCTAGGACTCATGAACGTCTCTAGGACTCATGACCATTTCTAGGACTCATGAACGTCTCAAGGACTCATGAACGTCTCTAGGACTCATGAACGTCTCTAGAACTCATGAACGTCTCAAGGACTCATGAACGTCTCTAGGACTCATGACCGTTTCTAGGACTCATGAACATCTGTAGGACTCATGAACGTCTCTAGGACTCGTGAACGTCTCTAGGACTCGTGGACGTCATTACTACTAATGAACGACTCTAGGACTCATGAACGTCTCTAGGACTCATGGACGTCTCTAGGACTCATGAATGTCTCTAGGACTCATGAACGTCTTTGGGACTCATGGACATCTCTGAAACACAGCCACAGCTATGCTACAAATTGTTCATTAAACATTTTACATACTTTAATATTCATAAACTGAACAAAAAAGTAAATTTATGATTATATTATACAAAAAAAAACCAGGAGGGTGTAAGTCTGTGTTACAAAGAGGGTCAATACTGTTGTGTTACAAGAAGGAAGCACACTGCTGTATGTGTTACAGCATATATATAATATATATAATACAAAAATCTGTTGTAATTCGGAAGGTTGAAGTCCATTTTGAATGATCGTGGAATTAGCGTGGTTTTAGTGCGTGCATGTTTGTGTGTACTCACCTAGTTGTGCTTGCGGGGTTTGAGCTCTTACTCTTTGGTCCCGCCTCTCAACTGTCAATCAACTGGTGTACAGGTTCCTGAGCCTATTGGGCTCTATCATATCTACACTTGAAACTGTGTATGGAGTCAGCCTCCACCACATCTCTTCCTAATGCATTCCATTTGTCAACCACTCTGATATTAAAAAAGTTCTTTCTCATATCTCTGTGGCTCATTTGGGCACTCAGTTTCCACCTGTGTCCCCTAGTGAGTGTGCCCCTTGTGTTAAATAGCCTGACTTTTTCTACCCTATCAATTCTTTTGAAAATCTTGTATGTGGCGATCAGGGCCCCCCTAACTCTTCTGTCTTCCAGCAACGTGAGGTTTAATTCCTGTAGTTTCTCCTCATAGCTCATACCTCTCAGCCCGGGTATTAGTCTCTTAGAAAACAATTGAATCTTTTCCAGTTTAGTCTTATGCTTGACTAGATGTGGACTCTATGTTTGAATTGCATACTCCAGGATTGGTCTGGAGTATGGAGTATATGTGGTATTCAACGTTTTGAATGGTTCCTTATACAAATTTATAAAGTTCATATGTTAGCCAATCTGGCATATGCCGATAATGTTATCCTCTTGATATGAGCTTCAGGGGACAGGTCTGATGTGATATCAACTCCCAGGTCTTTCTCTCTCTTTGACTCTTGAAGTATTTCATTTCCCAAATGATACCTTGTATCTGGTCTCCTGCACCCTACGCCTATCTTCATTACATAAGGAATCATGTGTGTGTGTGTGAATGTGTGTGTATGTGTGTGTGTGTGTATGTGTGTGTGTGTGTGTATGTGTGTGTGTGTGTGTGTGTGTGTGTGTGTGTGTGTGTGTGTGTGTGTGTGTGTGTGTGTGTGTGAATGTGTGTGTATGTGTGTGTGGGTATGTGTGTGTGTGTGTATGTGTGTGTGTGTGTGTGTGTGTGTGTGTGTGTGTGTGTGTGTGTGTGTGTGTGTGTGTGTGTGTGTGTGTGTGTGTGTGTGTGTGTGTGTGGTGTGTTTGTGTTTGTGTGTGTGTGTGTGTGTGTGTGTGTGTGTGTGTGTGTGTGTGTGTGTGTGTGTGTGTGTGTGTGTGTGTGTGTGTGTGTGTGTGTGTGAATGTGTGTGTATGTGTGTGTACTCACCTATTTGTACTCACCTATTTGTGCTTGCGGGGGTTGAGCTTTGGCTCTTTGGTCCCGCCTCTCAACTGTCAATCAACTGGTGTACAGATTCCTGAGCCTACTGGGCTCTATCATATCTACATTTAAAACTGTGTATGGAGTCAGCCTCCACCACATCACTGCCTAATGCATTCCATCCGTTAACTACTCTGACACTGAAAAAGTTCCTTCTAACGTCTCTGTGGCTCATGTGAGTACTCAGTTTCCACCTGTGTCCCTTGTTCGCGTCCCACCAGTGTTGAATAGTTTATCCTTGTTTACCCGGTCGATTCCTCTGAGGATTTTGTAGGTTGTGATCATGTCTCCCCTTACTCTTCTGTCTTCCAGTGTCGTAAGGCGCATTTCCCGCAGCCTTTCCTCGTAACTCATGCCTCTTAGTTCTGGGATTAGTCTAGTGGCGTACCTTTGGACTTTTTCCAGCTTCGTCTTGTGCTTGACAAGGTACGGGCTCCATGCTGGGGCCGCATACTCCAGGATTGGTCTTACATATGTGGTGTACAAGATTCTGAATGATTCCTTACACAGGTTCCTGAACGCTGTTCTGATGTTAGCCAGCCTCGCATATGCCGCAGACGTTATTCTTTTTATGTGGGCTTCAGGAGACAGGTTTGGTGTGATATCAACTCCTAGATCTTTCTCTCTGTTCGTTTCATTAAGTACTTCATCTCCTATTCTGTATCCTGTGTTTGGCCTTCTATTTCCACCACCTAGTTTCATTACTTTGCATTTACTCGGGTTGAACTTCAACAGCCATTTGTTGGACCATTCACTCAGTCTGTCTAGGTCATCTTGTAGCCTCCTACTATCGTCCTCAGTTTCTATTCTCCTCATAATTTTTGCATCATCGGCAAACATTGAGAGAAACGATTCTATACCCTCTGGAAGATCATTTACATATATCAGAAACAGTATAGGTCCAAGGACTGACCCCTGCGGTACTCCACTCGTAACGTCTCGCCAATCTGAGACCTCACCCCTCACACTGACTCGTTGTCTCCTGTTACTTAGGTACTCCTGTATCCAACGGAGTACCTTCCCTTTCACTCCAGCCTGCATCTCCAGTTTTTTCACTAGCCTCTTGTGTGGCACTGTGTCAAAGGCTTTCTGACAATCCAAAAATATGCAGTCTGCCCACCCTTCTCTTTCTTGCCTTATTTTTGTTGCCTGGTCGTAGAATTCAAGTAACCCTGTGAGACAAGACCTGCCATCCCTGAATCCATGTTGATGCTGTGTTACAAAGTTCTTTCGCTCCAGATGTTCCACTAGCTTTCTTCGCACAATCTTCTCCATCAACTTGCATGGTATGCAGGTTAGGGACACTGGTCTGTAATTCAGTGCCTCCTGTCTATCCCCTTTCTTGTATATCGGGACTACGTTAGCTGCTTTCCAAATTTCTGGCAGTTCCCCTGTTGCCAGTGATTTGTTATACACCATGGAGAGCGGGAGGCACAGTTCTTCTGCTCCTTCCTTTAGTATCCAAGGGGAGATTCCATCTGGACCAATAGCCTTTGTCACATCCAATTCTAGTAAACACTTCCTTACTTCCTCGCTGGTAATCTCAAACTCTTCCAGTGGTTCCTGGTTAGCTATTCCCTCTCTTATCTCTGGGATTTCTCCTTGCTCTAAGGTGAAGACCTCCTGGAATTTCTTATTCAGTTCCTCACACACTTCCTTGTCGTTTGTTGTGAATCCTTCTGCCCCTAACCTTAATTTCATAACCTGTTCCTTTACTGTTGTTTTTCTCCTGATGTGGCTATGCAGCAATTTAGGCAGAGTCTTTGCCTTGCTTGCGATGTCATTTTCGTATTGTCTTTCTGCCTCTCTTCTCATCCTAACATATTCATTCCTGGCATTCTGGTATCTTTCTCTGCTCTCCAGTGTCCTGTTATTCCTAGTTTCTCCATGCCCTTTTACTTTGCTGCTTAGCTAGCCTACATCTCTGATTAAACCATGGGTTTCTCATCTTCATTTCACTGTTTTCCTTTTGGACTGGGACAAACTTGTTTGCCGTATCCTTGCATTTTTGCGTGATGTATTCCATCATATCTTGGGCCGTCTTTTCCCTGAGCTCTGTTTCACATGCTATATCTGCTAGGCATTTTCTTATCTCCTCATAGTTTCCCTTTCGGTATGCTAACCTTTTGGTTTCGGTATCCCTTCTCGAGTTCAATAACCCTTCTTCAATCAGGTACTCAAACACCAATACACTGTGGTCGCTCATTCCTACTGGGTCCTCAAAACTGATTTCTCTTATGTCAGAGTCGTTCAGGGTGAAAACCAGGTCGAGTCTCGCTGGTTCGTCATTTCCTCTCATCCTTGTGGGTTCACTGACATGCTGGGTTAAGAAGTTTCTAGTCGCCACCTCCAGTAGTTTGGCCCTCCACGTATCCTCGCCTCCATGCGGTTCCTTGTTTTCCCAATCAATCCTGCCGTGATTGAAGTCCCCAATGATGAGCAGGTGGGATCTATTTCTACAGGCAGAAGAGGCTGCCCTCTCAATTATAGTGTTAACTGCCATGTTGTTGCTTTCGTACTATTGACTGGGTCTTCTGTCATTTGGTGGAGGATTATATATTACTGCTACTACTATCCTTGGTCCTCCCATTGTCATGGTGCCTGCTATGTAGTCTCTGAAACCCTCACAGCCCGGGATAGCCATCTCCTTAAAACTCCATTCCTTTCTCATGAGTAGGGCCACTCCTCCTCCTCCCCTACCTTCCCTCTCTTTCCTTATTATTGTGTACTCCTGGGGAAACACAGCATTCGTTATGATTCCAGAGAGTTTTGTTTCAGTGAGTCCAATTACATCTGGGTTCACTTCTTGTGCTCTTTCCCTTAGTTCACTTGCCTTGCTTGTGATCCCATCTATGTTCGAGTACATTGCCCTGAAACTCTCTTCTGCTTCTCCTCTGGGGAGAATGTGTATGTGTGTGTGTGTGTATGTGTGTGTGTGTGTGTGTGTGTGTGTGTGTGTGTGTGTGTGTGTGTGTGTGTGTGTGTGTGTGTGTGTGTGTGTGTGTGTGTGTGTGTGTGTGTGTGTGTGGTGTGTTTGTGTTTGTGTGTGTGTGTGTGTGTGTGTGTGTGTGTGTGTGTGTGTGTGTGTGTGTGTGTGTGTGTGTGTGTGTGTGTGTGTGTGTGTGTGTGAGAGTGTGTGTTTGTGTGTGTGTGAGTGTGTGTTTGTGTGTGTTTGTGTGTGTGTGTGTGTGTGTGTGTGTGTGTGTGTGTGTGTGTGTGTGTGTGTGTGTGTGTGTACTCACCTAATTGTGCTTGCGATGGTTGAGCTCTGGCTCTTTGGTCCCGCCTCTCAACCGTCAATCAACTGGTGTACAGATTCCTGAGCCTATTGGGCTCTATCATATCTACATTTGAAACTGTGAATGGAGTCAGCCTCCACCACATCACTTCCTAATGCATTCCATTTGCTAACTACTCTGACACTGAAAAAGTTCTTTCTAACGTCTCTGTGGCTCATTTGGGTACTCAGCTTCCACCTGTGTCCCCTTGTTCGCGTCCCACCAGTGTTGAAAAGTTCGTCCTTGTTTACCCGGTCGATTCCCCTGAGGATTTTGTAGGTTGTGATCATGTCTCCCCTTACTCTTCTGTCTTCCAGTGTCGTGAGGTGCATTTCCCGCAGCCTTTCCTCATAACTCATGCCTCTTAGTTCTGGGACTAGTCTAGTAGCATACCTTTGGACTTTTTCCAGCTTCGTCTTGTGCTTGACAAGGTACGGGCTCCATGCTGGGGCCGCATACTCCAGGATTGGTCTTACATATGTGGTGTACAAGATTCTGAATGATTCCTTACACAGGTTCCTGAACGCCGTTCTGATGTTAGCCAGCCTCGCATATGCCGCAGACGTTATTCTCTTTAT
Source organism: Procambarus clarkii (assembly GCF_040958095.1). NCBI lineage: Eukaryota > Metazoa > Arthropoda > Malacostraca > Decapoda > Cambaridae > Procambarus > Procambarus clarkii. The sequence continues at coordinate 25,206,954 of NC_091191.1, read as the reverse complement.
GTGGGCTTCAGGAGACAGGTTTGGTGTGATATCAACTCCTAGATCTTTCTCTCTGTCTGTTTCATTAAGTACTTCATCTCCTATTCTGTATCCTGTGCCTGGCCTCCTGTTTCCACTGCCTAGTTTCATTACTTTGCATTTACTCGGGTTGAACTTCAACAGCCATTTGTTGGACCATTCACTCAGTCTATCCAGGTCATCTTGTAGCCTCCTACTATCATCCTCTGTTTCAATCCTCCTCATAATTTTTGCATCGTCGGCAAACATTGAGAGGAACGAATCTATACCCTCTGGGAGATCATTTACATATACCAGAAACAGTATAGGTCCGAGGACTGACCCCTGCGGGACTCCACTTGTGACGTCTCGCCAATCTGAGACTTCACCCCTCACACAGACTCGTTGTCTCCTGTTGCTTAGGTATTCCTCTATCCACCGGAGTACCTTCCCTCTCACTCCAGCCTGCATCTCCAACTTTCGCACTAGCCTCTTGTGTGGCACTGTATCAAAGGCTTTCTGACAATCCAAAAATATGCAGTCTGCCCACCCTTCTCTTTCTTGCCTTATTTTTGTTGCCTGGTCGTAGAATTCAAGTAACCCTGTGAGGCAGGACCTGCCATCCCTGAACCCATGTTGATGCTGTGTTACAAAGTTCCTTCGCTCCAGATGCTCCACTAGTTTTTTTCGCACAATCTTCTCCATCAGCTTGCATGGTATGCAGGTTAGGGACACTGGCCTGTAGTTCAGTGCCTCCTGTCTATCCCCTTTCTTGTATATCGGGACTACGTTAGCTGCTTTCCAAATATCTGGCAGTTCCCCTGTTGCCAGTGATTTGTTATACACTATGGAGAGTGGTAGGCTCAGTTCTCTTGCTCCTTCCTTTAGAACCCAAGGGGAGATTCCATCTGGGCCTATAGCCTTCGTCACGTCCAACTCTAGTAAACACTTCCTTACTTCCCCACTGGTAATCTCAAACTCTTCCAGTGGTTCCTGGTTAGCTATTCCCTCACTTACCTCTGTGTGTGTGTGTGTGTGTGTGTGTTTGTGTGTGTGTGTGTGTGTGTGTGAGTGTGTGTATGTGTGTGTGTGTGTGTGTGTGTGTGGTGTGTTTGTGTTTGTGTATGTACTCACCTAGTTGCACTCACCTAGTTGTGCTTGCGAGGGGATGAGCATTGGCTCTTTTCTCCCGCCTCTGAACTGCCAATCAACTGATGTACAGATTACTGAGCCTATGGGGCTCATATCGCAACCCGTTCTCGCAAATTTAATAAGTCAATATTGACTTATTAAATATGTGCATAGGTGACATACTTAACATAATAGATACCCTTAAAAAGATTCATAGAAAACACCGACCTTACCTAACCTACTTAGTATGTTAAGATAAGCATCTTATTGCTTCGTAATTACAATTATTACCTAACCTATAATAGGTACAGGTTAAGTAATAATTGTAATTACGAAGCAATAAGATGCTTATCTTAAGATACTAACAAGGTTAGGTAAGTCGGTGTTTTCTATGAATCATTTTAAGGGTATCTATTATGTTTAGTATATCACCTATGCACGTAGTTAATAAGTCAATATTGACTTTACGAATTTGCGAGAATGGGTTGCATATCTACATGTGAACCTGTGTATGGAGTCAGCCTCCACCACATCACTTCCTAGTGCATTCCATCCGTTAACTACTCTGACACTGAAAAAGTTCCTTCTAACGTCCCTGTGGCTCATGTGGGTACTCAGTTTCCACCTGTGTCTCCTTGCTCTCTATACTGTATAGAGTATATACTCTAAACTCTATATATACTCTTTAGAGTGGGGTACACAATAATACTCTATACTCTTTAAACTCTTACACACACGTGTAAGGCTACATCTTACACATATACTCACCTATTTGTACTCACCTATTAGTGCTTGCGGAGGTTGAGCTTTGGCTCTTTGGTCCCGCCTCTCAACTGTCAATCAACTGGTGTAAAGATTCCTTAGCCTACTGGGCTCTATCATATTTACATTTGAAACTGTATGGAGTCAGCCTCCACCACATCACTGCCTAATGCATTCCTTCCGTTAACTACTCTGACACTGAAAAAGTTCCTTCTAACGTCTCTGTGGCTCATGTGGGTACTCAGTTTCCACCTGTGTCTCCTTGTTCGCGTACCATCAGCATTGAATAGTTTATCTTTGTTTACCCGGTCGATTCCCCTGAGGATTTTGCAGGTTGTGTTCATGTCTCCCCTTACTCTTCTCTCTTCCAGTGTCGTAAGGTGCATTTCCCACAGCCTTTCCTCGTAACTCAGGCCTCTTTGTTCTGGGACTAGTCTAGTACCATACTTTTGGACTTTTCCAGCTTCGTCTTGTGCTTGACAAGGTACGGGCTCCATGCTGGGGCCGCATACTCCAGGATTGGTCTTACATATGAGGTGTACAAGATTCTGAATGATTCCTTACACAGGTTCCTGAACGCTGTTCCGATGTTAGCCAGCCTCGCATATGCCGCAGACGTTATTCTTTTTATGTGGGCTTCAGGAGACAGGTTTGGTGTGATATCAACTCCTAGATCTTTCTCTCTGTCCGTTTCATTAAGTACTTCATCTCCTATTCTGTATCTTGTGTCTGGCCTCCGGTTTCCACTGCCTAGTTTTATTACTTTGCATTAACTCGGGATGAACTTCAACAGCCATTTGTTGGACCATTCACTCTGTCTAGGTCATCTTGTAACCTTCTACTATCATCCCCTGTTTCAATCCTCCTCATAATTTTTGCATCATCAGCAAACATTGAGAGAAACGAGTCTATACCCTCTGTGAGATCATTTACATATATCAGAAACAGAATAGGTCCAAGGACTGACCCCCTGCGGAACTCCACTTGTAACATCTCGCCAATCTGAGACCTCACCTCTCATACTGATTCATTGTCTCGTGTTGCTTAGGTACTCCTCTATCCAATGGAGTACCTTCCCTTTCACTCCAGCCTAAATCTCCAGCTTTTTCACTAGCCTCTTGTGTGGTACTGTATCAAAGGCTTTTTGACAATCCAAAAATATGCAGTCTGCCCACCCTTCTCTTTCTTGCATGATTTTTGTTGCTTGGTCGTAAAATTTAAGTAACCCTGTGAGGCAGGACCTGCCATCCCTGAACCCATGTTGATGTTGTTACAAAGTTCTTTCGCTCCAGATGTTCCAGTAGCTTTCTTCGCACAATCTTCTCCATCAGCTTGCATGGTATGCAGGTTAGGGACACTGGCCTGTAGTTCAGTGCCTCCTGTCTATCCCCTTTCGTGCATATTGGAACTACATGTGTGTGTGTGTGTGTGTGTGTGTGTGTGTGTGTGTGTGTGTGTGTGTGTGTGTGTGTGTGTGTGTGTGTGTGTGTGTGTGTGTGTGTGTGTGTGTGTGTGTGTGTGTTTGTACTCACCTAGATGTACTCACCTATATGTACTCAGCAAGATATACTTATCTAGATGTGCTTGCAAGTTCTAGCTAGGCTCCTAGTCCCGCCTTCCGAACGTTCTAGGATTAAAGCAATGGATCATTTCTCACGGTTTTCTCATATTTACCCCTAAAACTTGGAATCGAATTAGTTTCAACGACTTCTACGTCTAGCCTGTTCCACTTATTGACAGTCTGATACTGAAAGAGTTTTTCCTGATGTCTCAGTAACTCATATGCGCCTCGAGCTTTCATCTATGACCCTCGTTCTGCTGTTCCTAGCTTAGCGCAATGCGGTTTTCTCTACCTTGTCAATTTCCTATAGAATCTTATATGTTGTTATCATATCCCCCCTTATCTCTCCTTTCCTCACGTGTTGTAAGGTACTGTTCTCTCAGTATTTCCTCTTAGCTTAATCCCTTCAGCTCAAGAACGTCTCGTTGCATATCTTTGTACCTCTTCTAGTTTCTGCTTGTTATTTTTCAGGTAAGGGTTCGATGCTGGGGATGCATATTCAAGCGTGAGTCTCACCTTCGCTGATTATAGGACCCGGAAAGCACCTTTGAGTGAAGTATACACAGGTGTTGGCCAATATGCCATAATAAGCTGTTGTTATTCTGCTGTTGTTGGTTTCTGGCCTCAGATATGAAGTTCTGTCCATTCTCGAATTTTTCTCTTTTCTGATTGAAGAATCCGTATTTCCTTCATCCTATTCTCCTGTACTGGTCTTAACACTCCCGATCCAATCCTCATAACTTTGCATTTGGCTTTGATAAACTCTAGCAACCTGCAAGACGTCAGCCATTATATATATTATCACGGCCATCAACCTCGTCATCAGCATAGCTATCATTGTCATCAACCTCCTCCTCATCATCAGCATATCTATCATCGTCATGAACCTTATTATTGTCATGACAGCTATCATCTTCAACTTTATCATCATGATCAAAGCTATCGTGGTCATCAACCTCATCATTATCCTCAGCATAGCTATCATAGCCATCAACCTCCTCATTATCATCAGAATATCTATCATCGTCATCAACCTCATCATCATCACCATAGCCATCAGTGTGACCGAGGTCATCACCGGCGTCATCACCACCCCGGTTATAGTGACACGACGTGTCGTCCCCCGCCAGCCATCCATCACGCTAGGACTCACCGCGGCTGGTCGTAACTTCCCACGAGAGCAGGCACGCCAGGCTGGTACATTAAGGTGACCTCACACACATTGTGACTTACGACCTGACAGGGGGTTATGTGGGGGTGGTGGGGTTATGTGGGGGTGGTGGGGTTATGTGGGGGTGGTGGGGTTATGTGGGGGGTGGTGGGGTTATGTGGGGGTGGTGGGGTTATGTGGGGGTGGTGGGGTTATGTGGGGGTGATGGGGTTATGTGGGGGTGGTGGGGTTATGTGGGGGTGGTGGGGTTATGTGCGGGTGGTGGCGTTATGTGGGGGTGGTGGGGTTATGTGGGGGTGGTGGGGTTATGTGGGGGTGGTGGGGTTATGTGGGGGTGGTGGGGTTATGTGGGGATGGTGGGGTTATGTGGGGGTGGTGGGGTTATGTGGGGATGGTGGGGTTATGTGGGGGTGGTGGGGTTATGTGGGGGTGGTGGGGTTATGTGGGGGTGGTGGGGTTATGTGGGGATGGTGGGGTTATGTGGGGGTGGTGGGGTTATGTGGGGGTGGTGGCGTTATGTGGGGGTGGTGGGGTTATGTGGGGGTGGTGGGGTTTTGTGGAGGTGGTGGGGTTATGTGGGAGTGGTGAGGTTATGTGGTGGTGGGGTTATGTGGGAGTGGCTGAGTTATGTGGGGGGTGGTTGGGTTATGTGGTGGTAGTGGGGTTATGTGGGTGATGGTGGGGTTTTGGGGGGTGGTGGGGTTATGTAGGAAAGGTGGGGTAATGTGGGAATGGTGGGGTTATTTGGGAGTTGTTGGGTTATGTGGGGGGGGGTTTATATGGGGGTGGTGGGGTTAAGTTGGTGTGTTGGGGTTATGTGGGGATGGTGGGGTTATGTGGGGGTTGTGCGTTTGTCTGGGCGTGGTAGGTTTATGAGGGGTGTTGGGGTTATGTGGGGGTGGTTGGGTTATGTGGGGGGTGGTGGGGTTAAGTGGTTTGTGGTGAGTTTATACGGGGGTCTTGGGGTTATGTATGAGTTGTGGGTTTATGTGGGGGTGGTGGGGTTATGTGGGTGTAGTAGGGTTATGTGGGGTGGTGGGTTTATGTGGGGGTGGTGGTGTTATGTACGGGTGGTGGGTTTATGTGGGGTTGGTGGGGTTAAGTGGCGTGTGGTGGGTTTATTTGGGGGTTAGTGGGATTATGTACGAGTGGTGGGTTTATGATGGGGTGGTGGTGTTGTGTAGTGGTGGTGGGATTATATGGGGTTAGTGGGTTTATGTGGTGATGGTGGTGTTATGTGTGGGTGGAGGAGTTATGTGGGTAGTGGTGGGGTTATGTGGGTAGTGGTGGGGTTATGTGGGTAGTGGTGGGGTTATGTGGGTAGTGGTGGGGTTATGTGGGTAGTGGTGGGGTTATGTGGGTAGTGGTGGGGTTATGTGGGTAGTGGTGGGGTTATGTGGGTAGTGGTGGGGTTATGTGGGTAGTGGTGGGGTTATGTGGGTAGTGGTGGGGTTATGTGGGTAGTGGTGGGGTTATGTGGGTAGTGGTGGGGTTATGTGGGTAGTGGTGGGGTTATGTGGGTAGTGGTGGGGTTATGTGGGTAGTGGTGGGGTTATGTGGGTAGTGGTGGAGTTATGTGGGTAGTGGTGGTGTTATGTGTGGGTGGAGGAGTTATGTGGGTAGTGGTGGGGTTATGTGGGTAGTAGTGGGGTTATGTGGGTAGTGGTGGGGTTATGTGGGTAGTGGTGGGGTTATGTGGGTAGCCGTGTATGCAATACTCGTACTACTTCTCTGCCGCTCTCATATCTTCTGTGTACTCATTTCGGGCATCTTCGTATATATTGTGATTTCTTTCTGTTCTATGTTCTCTATATTTCTTTCATGCCCTTTTGCTTTTTTTATGTTTATGTTTTGCTTCCCCCGCACACAGCCTGTTGAACCATCAGCTAATGCTCCTGCTTCATCCCTTAACTCTTAGTGCTGGTATAAATCTTTATTCAGCTTCCTTTAGTTTGTATGTTATGTAGTCATCATGTAATGTGTTGATTTTGCTATGAGTTCTCCTTCCAATTCTATTCACCCTATGAATTCTTTGACCTTCAGGTATGTTTGTGCGCGCGCGCGCACCCGCGCGCGCGCGTGTGTGTGTGTGTGTGTGTGTGTACTCACCTAGTTGTGCTTCCGGGAGTTGAGCTTTGGCACTTTGGTCCTGCTTCGAAACTGTCAATCAAGTGGTGTACTGAATCTTGAGCCTATTGGATTAAATTTACATTTGAAACTGAGTATGGCGTCTGCCACCACCAAATAATTACCTAATGCATTCCATTTTGTATGCGTGGGTGTGTGTGTATGTGTGTGTGTGTGTGTGTGTGTGTGTGTGTGTGTGTGTGTGTGTGTGTGTACTCACCTAGTTGTGTTTGCGGGGGTTGAGCTCTGGCTCTTTGGTCCCGCCTCTCAACCGTCAATCAACAGGTGTACAGATTCCTGAGCCTATCGGGCTCTGTCATATCTACACTTGAAGCTGTGTATGGAGTGAGCCTCCACCACATCACCCCCTAATGCATTCCATTTGTCAACCACTCTGACACTAAAAAAGTTCTTTCTAATATCTCTGTGGCTCATTTGGGCACTCAGTTTCCACCTGTGTCCCCTTGTGCGTGTTCCCCTTGTGTTAAATAGACTGTCTTTATCTACCCTATCAATCCCCTTCAGAATCTTGAATGTGGTGATCATGTCCCCCCTAACTCTTCTGTCTTCCAGCGAAGTGAGGTTTAATTCCCGTAGTCTCTCCTCGTAGCTCATACCTCTCAGCTCGGGTACTAGTCTGGTGGCAAACCTTTGAACCTTTTCCAGTTTAGTCTTATCCTTGACTAGATATGGACTCCATGCTGGGGCTGCATACTCCAGGATTGGCCTGACATATGTGGTATACAAAGTTCTGAATGATTCTTTACACAAGTTTCTGAATGCCGTTCGTATGTTGGCCAGCCTGGCATATGCCGCTGATGTTATCCGCTTGATATGTGCTGCAGGAGACAGGTCTGGCGTCATATCAACCCCCAAGTCTTTTTCCTTCTCTGACTCCTGAAGAATTTCCTCTCCCAGATGATACCTTGTATCTGGCCTCCTGCTCCCTACACCTATCTTCATTACATTACATTTGGTTGGGTTAAACTCTAACAACCATTTGTTCGACCATTCCTTCAGCTTGTCTAGGTCTTCTTGAAGCCTCAAACAGTCCTCTTCTGTTTTAATCCTTCTCATAATTTTAGCATCGTCCGCAAACATTGAGAGAAATGAATCGATACCCTCCGGGAGATCATTTACATATATCAGAAACAAGATAGGACCGAGTACAGAGCCCTGTGGGACTCCTCTGGTGACTTCACGCCAATCGGAGGTCTCACCCCTCACCGTAACTCTCTGCTTCCTATTGCTTAGATACTCCCTTATCCACTGGAGCACCTTACCAGCTACACCTGCCTGTCTCTCCAGCTTATGTACCAGCCTCTTATGCGGTACTGTGTCAAAGGCTTTCCGACAATCCAAGAAAATGCAGTCCGCCCAGCCCTCTCTTTCTTGCTTAATCTGTGTCACCTGATCGTAGAATTCTATCAAGCCTGTAAGGCAAGATTTACCCTCCCTGAATCCATGTTGGCGATTTGTCACGAAGTCCCTTCTCTCCAGATGTGTTACCAGGTTTTTTCTCACGATCTTCTCCATCACCTTGCATGGTATACAAGTCAAGGACACTGGCCTGTGTGTGTGTGTGTGTGTGTGTGTGTGTGTGTGTGTGTGTGTGTGTGTGTGTGTGTGTGTGTGTGTGTGTGTGTGTGTGTGTGTGTGTGTGTGTGTGTGTGTGTGTGTGTGTGTGTGTGTGTGTGTGTGTGTATATATTGTTACTGGAACTGTAATACAAGACAATAGACAATAGAGCACTACTCCAGGATATCATCAACAAAGAACAAAATTTCCCAGGCAAACGTCTTTTATAACACATACAAAGGACAGAATGTCTCCAGCATACCAACAGGCGAACAGAACATATGGCACAGTTCCCCTACCACCAGGTGGACTCAAACCAGCGAGAGAAATTCCCCACCACCACGAGGACACAGAGGAGAGAGTATCCCCACCACCACGAGGACACAAAGGAGAGAGTATCCCCACCACCACGAGGACACAAAGGAGAGAGTATCCCCACCACCACGAGGACACAAAGGAGAGAGTATCCCCAGCACCACGAGGACACAGAGGAGAGAGTATCCCCAGCACCACGAGGACACAGAGGAGAGAGTATCCCCACCACCACGAGGACACAAAGGAGAGAGTATCCCCACCACCACGAGGACACAGAGGAGAGAGTATCCCCAGCACCACGAGGACACAGAGGAGAGAGTATCCTCAGCACCACGAGGACACAGAGGAGAGAGTATCCCCACCACCACGAGGACACAAAGGAGAGAGTATCCCCACCACCACGAGGACACAGAGGAGAGAGTATCCCCAGCACCACGAGGACACAAAGGAGAGAGTATCCCCACCACCACGAGGACACAAAGGAGAGAGTATCCCCACCACCACGAGGACACAAAGGAGAGAGTATCCCCACCACCACGAGGACACAAAGGAGAGAGTATCCCCACCACCACGAGGACACAAAGGAGAGAGTATTCCCAGCACCACGAGGACACAAAGGAGAGAGTATCCCCACCACCACGAGGACACAAAGGAGAGAGTATCCCCAGCACCACGAGGACACAGAGGAGAGAGTATCCCCAGCACCACGAGGACACCAACAAAGGACACGGTTTCACCAACACCGGGAGGACAAAAACCAAGTTCAGAGTTTTCGCAGCACCAGGAGGCAATAAACAAAAAAAAATCGTCAGCATCAGGATAAAAATAAAAAATATCCAAAACTCGCAAGCACCAGGAGGACAGACAAGAGGGAGGGAGTTTCCCCAGCACTATGAGGACAAAAACCCTAGATAGAGATTCCCTTGCTCCCGAAGGACAAAAACAAAGGAGAGAGTTTCCCCAGCACACCACCAGAGGGACGACATCGGTATACATTTACCGCAGACTTGCATGTCTTAGTAGCTCTCACCAGGATTTATTGCCTCTTCACTCCTGAGTGGCGCGGGGTTAAAGGCTTAGCGTGTCCCTCATGTGACGACGCTTAACCAAGCCTCAACATTGCCATATTAAGTAGGGCTTGACACGGTAAGATCCGGGACTCGACAACACATTATCACGTAACATCCCACTTTTGTAGTCATCAATAAAATATCAAACATGTTACCAAAACAAAAGGGAGGAGGGGGAGGGGGTTATATTTACTAAAATCTGGTACTGGGGAGGAGAGAGATGGAGGTGTTGTAAAAGGCTTCTTCAATGAAGTCATGAGTTCCAGGGGTTTGAGCTCGGAAAAAGTAATCGCCCTGGACTTATTTATATCCTGAAGAAATATAGGCACCGGACTTGAGATAAATAAAACAAGCTGTGGAAGGAGTGAGTCCGCTATGATGTTGAGTCAGATTTCGCTAACCAGAGACAAGTGAGGATGGACAGGATGCCGTGTAGGCTGTAAGGTGAGGAGTGAAAAACTGCTTTGGGCGCCGGGAGGAAATGCGAGACACTCGCCGAAAGGTTTTAGAGAATAGAAGAGACTAGCGCGACTTGACAGGATGCCTATAGGAGAGGAGAGTGAGGTAACGGTTCCCTGCACGAGACATATACGAGGTAAAGGTTCCTTGCGCCTTTTCTTAGTAACTTATTCAAGGATGTGTTACGAGTAGTTTAGTAAGATAATTACAGAATCTGATTTGACCCTGATTACAGAAATTTAGTCAGCTGAAGTCAGTTTGCACCAAAGCCAACTTTATATTTATAAATATTAAACAGTGCAATAAACTAGAGAGTGGAGATTCCCTCTGAAGTTTTAAATCTCAGTATTTGTCTTCCCACTCAAATACGTTTTGACTCCTTCTATTCACTCTAGCTCCCTCCTCTCACTCACTTGCTCTCACTGATTACTCTCACCTCATTCTCTCACTCTCTATCTTGTTCCACTCACTCTAACTCCTGCAATTCACTCTCTGAATAGCTTCTACTATTTTATTTCACGCCTTTTATTCACTCTTTATAAACACACACACCCCACCAAAGAGCCAAAGCTTAACCCCCCAAGCACAATTAGGTGAGTACACACACTTAGAAAGAAACTTAGAAGATTGTCATGCCCTTCAAGATGTCCTGGACAAAATAAGTATATGGAGCACCACTTGCCATGTTATGGAATGTGGAATAGGAGAACATAGACCTCACACAACCTATATATTATGTGAGAAATCTTTAAGGAATTCTGATAAAAAAAGAGATCTAGGGGTGGTTCTAGATAGAAAACTATCACCTGAGGACCACATAAAGAATATTGTGCGAGGAGCCTATGCCACGCTTTCTAACTTCAGAATTGCTTTTAAATACATGGATGGCGATATACTAAAGAAGTTGTTCACGACTTTTGTTAGGCCAAAGCTAGAATATGCAGCTGTTGTGTGGTGCCCATATCTTAAGAAGCACATCAACAAACTGGAAAAGGTGCAAAGACATGCTACTAAGTGGCTCCCAGAACTGAAGGGCAAGAACTACGAGGAGAGGTTGGAGGCATTAAATATGCCATAACTAGAAGACAGAAGAAAAAGAGGTGATATGATCACTACATACAAAATAGTAACAGGAATTGATAAAATCGATAGGGAAGATTTCCTGAGACCTGGAACTTTAAGAACAAGAGGTCATAGATTTAAACTAGCTAAACACAGATGCCGAAGAAATATAAGAAAATTCACTTTCGCAAACAGAGTGGTAGACTGGTAGACGGTTGGAACAAGTTAGGTGAGAAGGTGGTGGAGGCCAAGACCGTCAGTAGTTTCAAAGCGTTGTATGACAAAGAGTGCTGGGAAGATGGGACACCACGAGCGTAGCTCTCATCCTGTAACTACACTTAGGTAATTACACAAACACACACAGACACACACACACACACACACACACACACACACACACACACACACACACACACACACCTCCAGTCTGTGTGTGTGTGAGGTCTGGTGAAACCAGACCTCACCGACCTCTGACCGCGTGACCTCACCTCGGCAGCAACCCTTATACCACTACGTGGGACGACGATTGGAGATTCACTCACCTATTGTGTTAGCAGATTGTGCAAGGTATTGAGGAGCGCCTTTTTGGCTAGATTGTTACTGCAATGACTAGAAGGGGTTCAAGGTCAATCACCAGCAGGGATGAGGAGGAGGACAGATTTATAGACAAATTAATAGGGAAATTTGTAGAGAGAAGGAGTGATTGGTTGGAGGATCTAATCCAGGGGATTAAAAGTGAGGTATTTCAGCAAATACAGGATGCGGTAGAGAGGCAGAAACAAGAACTTATGCTCTATGTTCAGGAAGAGATTAGGAAGGGAAGAGAGGACTGGGAGAGGGAATGTGCTCATATCACAAACGAATTAGGAAGGTTTAGCAGCATGGCTAAGGATAGAGGATTAGTGGGAGATGGGTTAGTGACTGCGGTTGGGATGGGGAATCCCCAGGGGACAGGCTACCAGCATGACAATGAATTACTGAGGAGACGGTCTATTATAATACATGGATTATTCGAATCTAGGGCACCAACTAGACAAGAGAGAATAGAAACAGAAAAATACGAATTGCACGAGATATTGAGGTGTATTGGAGCAGAGATGGCAGAACGCGAGGTGGATATCAATCGACGGGTTGGACCCTACAATTGTACCAAGAATAGACCTGTTCTGGTGCAATTCTCCAATGAGGAGGCAGTGGAGTACATAATGAGGAGCAAGCATTTACTCAGAGGAAGTGAAACCCATTACAATGTGTTTATAGAGAGGTTTATGACGAAAGATGAGCAAACAGCCCACAAAAATAGATGGCAACAACGACAACGTACTAGCGTCTCAGGTAGTCTCACCTCCCAGGTCACATCCCAGGTCACCTCCCAGGTCACCTCCCAGGTCATCTCCCAGGTCGCATCCTCCCCAACTCAGCCCTCCTATACATCCCCCCTGCCTCAGCCTCCCAAAACCCCCCTGTCCCTTCCACATTTGCACCTCCACAACGATTCCCCTGCCCCTGCTACATCACACTTGTCAGCGACCCCAGTGGGTCAAGCAATGCCCTCCCCAAACCCACCTTCCCATCCCCCCTCCCCAAATACCCCTTCCCACTCCCCTGCCCCTTCTACCCCATTGACTTCAATTCCATCTACTCCATCCCAGCTTCCACTGCACCCCTCTTCCACTCACCCCCAAACCCCACCCAACCCTCACCCCTCCTATGCACCTCCAGCCCACATTTAACCCCCTCACCTTGTGACCCCCTAACACCTTCCCCCATCTCCCTCTTCCCCTCTTCTACCCCAAAACCCCCACCTACCCCCGATTCCCCCCTAACTAATATACCCTCTCTTCCACTCCCAGCACCCATGCTCCATTCTCATCTCAACTCTCCACCCTCAGTAGCCCTCTTCCCCCCAACCTCTCAACCTCTATCTGACTCTCAGTCTCACTCTATTTCTCAACCCCCCTATGCTATTCAGACCCCTAACTTTCAGACCCATTATGCCCTTCCTACCCCCCTAGATGCCCAGACCCCATTCGCCTACCAGGCACTCCCAGGCACCCCCCTAGCACCCCCCCACTCACCCCCACAACCCCCACTTGCCCCCCAGACACCCCCCAGTTCCCCCCAGACCCCTGGTGAAAGGGGGAACTCTGACACCCGAGTTTCCAAGAAGAGTCTCAAGGTTTGGTACACCAATGCTGATGGGGTAGCCAATAAAGCAGAAGAGATAAAAGAATGAGTTAGTGAGGCAGACCCAGACATAGTGGCAATAGTGGAAACTAAAATAAATGGCATGATCTCGGATGCAATCTTTCCAGAGGGGTACCAGGTGATAAGAAAAGAAAGGACACAGAGACAGGGAGGAGGAGTGGCACTACTAATAAAGCGGAAATGGAAGTTTGATGAGCTGGAAAATCCGGGTACCAATGAAAGCACAAGCTTCATACATGGAACTCTGACAGTGGATGGGAAGAAGATTGTAATCTTGATACTCTACAATCCCCCACCAAACAGTAGAAGGCCCAGGCAGGAGTACGAGGACAGCAACAAGACATGTATGGATGAACTGCAGAGGGCAGCAACTTTAGCGCATAGAATGAGAGCGAAGCTGCTGGTCATGGGGGACCTAAATCACGGAGAGATAGATTGGGAAACGAGGAATCCCCATGGCGGGGAGGAGACCTGGGGAGCGAAGCTGGTAGACGTTATTGACAGGAATTTCCTAACACAGCATGTGAAAGAAGATACTAGGGAAAGAGGAGGGGATACGCCCAGCCTATTAGATCTCATTATCACTCAGAATGTAGAAGACATCGAGCAGTTGGAACATGAAATACCACTAGGAGCTAGTGACCATTGTGTCCTAGCCTTTGACTACATGATGGAGCTTAAAATTGTGACCAAAGAACAAGAGGTCCGGGAAAGGAGACTTGATTACAGAAAAGGGGACTACAGAAGGATAAGGGACTACCTGGGAGAAGTGCAGTGGGAGGAAGAACTTAGAGGAAAAACAGTGCAAGGTATGATGAACCAAGTCATATTGAAATGCAAGGAGGCTGAAGATAGATTTATTCCAACAATAAAGGAAAAAAGCAGGAGGGAATATAATAACCCATGGTTTAATAGACAGTGTCAGGAAGCAAAGGTGAGAAGCAGGAGGGAGTGGAGGAAGTACAGAAGGCAAAGGACAGAGGACAACAGGATTAGATGTAACAGAGCTAGGAATGATTACATTAACATAAGACGAGTGTCGGAAAGAAATTATGAGAACGATATTGCAGTCAAAGCGAAAAAGCAACCAAAATTACTACATAGCCATATAAGAAGGAAGATGTCGGTAAATGACCAAGTGACAAGACTGAGGAAAACAGAAGGGGCATATACAGAAAGCGACAAGGAAATCTGCGAGGTACTGAATGCAAAATTCCATGGAGTGTTCACTACCGAGCCTGAGCAGCTCCCATTGTTAGAAGAGATTACCCAAGATGAAAGACTATCAGATATAGAGGTGACAGCAGAGGATGTAATGAAACAGTTGACAACACTGGATGCAAATAAAGCTGTTGGACCAGACAAAGTATCACCGTGGATACTTAAAGAGGCAGCGCAGGCTCTCAGCGTGCCTCTGGCAATGATCTTCAATGAGTCACTTATGTCGGGAGAATTGCCCAGTTGCTGGAAGGAGGCAAATGTCGTACCGATTTTCAAAAAGGGGGATAGGGAGGAGGCACTTAACTACAGACCCGTATCACTGACAAGCATCCCCTGCAAAATACTTGAAAGAATAATTAGGCTAAGACTTGTTGAGCACCTGGAGAGCATTGGGTTTGTAAACAAGCACCAACATGGGTTCTGGACAGGGAAATCATGCCTAACAAACCTTTTAGAATTCTATGATAAAGTAACAAGGATAAGGCAGGACAGAGAAGGCTGGGCAGACTGCATATTTCTTGACTGCCAAAAGGCCTTTGATACGGTACCGCACATGAGACTGCTATACAAACTTGAGAGGCAGGCAGGAGTAAGCGGAAAGGCCCTAGTATGGGTGAAGAACTACCTAACAGGAAGGAGCCAGAGGGTAATGGTAAGGGGCGAAAAGTCGGACTGGCGAACAGTAACAAGTGGAGTACCTCAAGGATCGGTGCTGGGACCAATCCTCTTTCTAATTTACGTAAATGATATGTTTACAGGAGTGGAATCATACATGTCGATGTTTGCAGATGACGCAAAATTAATGAGAAGAGTTGTGACAGACGAGGATTGTAGGATCCTCCAAGAGGACTTAAACAGGCTGCAGAGATGGTCAGAGAAATGGCTACTGGAGTTTAACACCAGTAAATGTAAAGTTATGGAAATGGGATCAGGTGACAGGAGACCAAAGGGACAGTACACAATGAAGGGGAACAGCCTACCTGTAACGATTCGAGAAAGAGACCTGGGAGTGGATGTGACACCTAATCTAACTCCTGAGGCACATATAAATAGGATAACGACAGCAGCGTACTCTACACTGGCGAAAATTAGAACTTCATTCAGAAACCTAAATGAGGAAGCTTTTAGGGCGCTTTACACTGCCTACGTGAGACCCGTCTTAGAGTATGCCGCGCCATCATGGAGCCCCCACCTGAAGAAACACATAAAGAAACTGGAGAAGGTTCAGAGGTTTGCGACGAGGCTTGTCCCAGAGCTACGAGGGATGGGATATGAAGAGCGGCTGAAGGAACTGAACCTTACGACACTAGAGAAAAGAAGGGAGAGAGGAGATATGATAGGGACATATAAAATACTCAGGGGAATTGACAAAGTGGAAATAGATCAAATGTTCACACGTAATAATAACAGAACGAGGGGACATGGGTGGAAACTGGAAACTCAGATGAGTCACAGAGATGTTAGGAAGTTTTCTTTTAGCGTGAGAGTAGTAGAAAAATGGAATGCACTTGGGGAACAGGTTGTGGAAGCAAATACTATTCATACTTTTAAAACTAGGTATGATAGGGAAATGGGACAGGAGTCATTGCTGTAAACAACCGATAGCTAGAAAGGCGGGATCCAAGAGTCAATGCTCGATCCTGCAAGCACATATAGGTGAGTACATATAGGTGAGTACACACACACACAGGAGGAGGTCTTCGAGGAGGTGAAGAGGAGGTCTTCACCTTAGAACAAGGAGAAATTCCAGTGGTAAGTGAGGGAATAGCTAACCAGGAACCACTGGAAGAGTTTGAGATTACCAGTGGGGAAGTAAGGAAGTGTTTACTAGAGTTGGACGTGACGAAGGCTATAGGCCCAGATGGAATCTCCCCTTGGGTTCTAACGGAAGGAGCAAGAGAACTGAGCCTACCACTCTCCATAGTGTATAACAAATCACTGGCAACAGGGGAACTGCCAGATATTTGGAAAGCAGCTAACGTAGTCCCGATATACAAGAAAGGGGATAGACAGGAGGCACTGAACTACAGGCCAGTGTCCCTAACCTGCATACCATGCAAGCTGATGGAGAAGATTGTGCGAAAAAAACTAGTGGAGCATCTGGAGCGAAGGAACTTTGTAACACAGCATCAACATGGGTTCAGGGATGGCAGGTCCTGCCTCACAGGGTTACTTGAATTCTACGACCAGGCAACAAAAATAAGGCAAGAAAGAGAAGGGTGGGCAGACTGCATATTTTTGGATTGTCAGAAAGCCTTTGATACAGTGCCACACAAGAGGCTAGTGCGAAAGTTGGAGATGCAGGCTGGAGTGAGAGGGAAGGTACTCCGGTGGATAGAGGAATACCTAAGCAACAGGAGACAACGAGTCTGTGTGAGGGGTGAGGTCTCAGATTGGCGAGACGTCACAAGTGGAGTCCCGCAGGGGTCAGTCCTTGGACCTATACTGTTTCTGGTATATGTAAATGATCTCCCAGAGGGTATAGATTCGTTCCTCTCAATGTTTGCCGACGATGCAAAAATTATGAGGAGGATTGAAACAGAGGATGATAGTAGGAGGCTACAAGATGACCTGGATAGACTGAGTGAATGGTCCAACAAATGGCTGTTGAAGTTCAACCCGAGTAAATGCAAAGTAATGAAACTAGGCAGTGGAAACAGGAGGCCAGGCACAGGATACAGAATAGGAGATGAAGTACTTAATGAAACAGACAGAGAGAAAGATCTAGGAGTTGATATCACACCAAACCTGTCTCCTGAAGCCCACATAAAGAGAATAACGTCTGCGGCATATGCGAGGCTGGCTAACATCAGAACGGCGTTCAGGAACCTGTGTAAGGAATCATTCAGAATCTTGTACACCACATATGTAAGACCAATCCTGGAGTATGCGGCCCCAGCATGGAGCCCGTACCTTGTCAAGCACAAGACGAAGCTGGAAAAAGTCCAAAGGTATGCTACTAGACTAGTCCCAGAACTAAGAGGCATGAGTTATGAGGAAAGGCTGCGGGAAATGCACCTCACGACACTGGAAGACAGAAGAGTAAGGGGGGACATGATCACAACCTACAAAATCCTCAGGGGAATCGACCGGGTAAACAAGGATGAACTTTTCAACACTGGTGGGACGCGAACAAGGGGACACAGGTGGAAGCTGAGTACCCAAATGAGCCACAGAGACGTTAGAAAGAACTTTTTCAGTGTCAGAGTAGTTAGCAAATGGAATGCATTAGGAAGTGATGTGGTGGAGGCTGACTCCATTCACAGTTTCAAATGTAGATATGATAGAGCCCAATAGGCTCAGGAATCTGTACACCAGTTGATTGACGGTTGAGAGGCGGGACCAAAGAGCCAGAGCTCAACCCCCGCAAGCACAATTAGGTGAGCAATTAGGTGAGCACACACACACACACACACACACACACACACACACACACACACACACACACACACACACACACACACACAAACACACACACAAACACACACACACACACACACACACGCTTTCGAGTGTCGGAAAGAAATTATGAGAATGATATTGTAATCAAAGCGAAAAAGCAACCTAAATTACTACATAGCCATATAAGAAGGAAGATGTCGATAAATGACAAGTGACAAGACTGAGGAAGACAGAGGGGGCATATACAGAAAGCGACAAGGAATTCTGCGAGGCAGTGAATGCCAGTTTCCATGGAGTGTTCACAACCGAGCCTGAGCAGCTCCCATTGTTAGAAGCGATTAGCCTAGATGAAAGACATCAGATATAGAGGTGACAGCAGAGGAGGTAATGAAACAGTTGCCAACACTGGATGCAAATAAAGCTGTTGGACCAGACAAAGTATCACCGTGGATACTAAAAGAGGCAGCGCAGGCTCTCAGCGTGCCTCTGGCAATGATCTTTAATGAGTCACTTATGTCGGGAGAATTGCCCAGTTGCTGGAAGGAGGCAAATGTCGTACCGATTTTCAAGAAAGGTGATAGGGAGGAGGCACTTAACTACAGACCCGTATCACTGACAAGCATCCCCTGCAAAATACTTGAAAGAATAATTAGGCTAAGACTTGTTGAGCTCCTGGAGAGCATTGGGTTTGTAAACAAGCACCAACATGGGTTCTGGACAGGGAAATCATGCCTAACAAACCTTTTGCCACCAGACTAGTACCCGAACTGAGAGGTATGAGCAACGAGGAGAGACTACGGGAATTAAACCTCACGTCACCGGGAGACAGAAGAGTATGGGGGGAAATGATCACCACATACAAGATTCTCAGAGGAATTGATAGGGTAGTTAAAGACAGGCTATTTAACACAAGGGGCACACGCACAAGGCGACACAGGTGAAAAATTGAGAGCCCAAATGAGCCACAGAGATATTAGAAAGAATTGTTTTAGTGTCAGAGTAGTTGACAAATAGAATGCATTAGGCAGTAATGTGGTGGAGGCTGACTCCATAAACAGTTTCAAGTGTAGATATGATAGAGCCCAATAGGGTCAAGAACCTGTACACCTGTTGATTGACAGTTGAGAGGCGAGACCAAAGAGACAGAGCTCAACACACACAAGCACAAATAGGTGAGTACACACACACACACACACACACAAATACACGCACACACACACACACACACACACGCACACACACACACACACACACACACAGGAGGCCAGGCACAGGATACAGAATAGGAGATGAAGTACTTATTGAAACAGACAGAGAGAAAGATCTAGGAGTTGATATCACACCAAACCTGTCTCCTGAAGCCCACATAAAGAGAATAACGTCTGCGGCATATGCGAGGCTGGCTAACATCAGAACGGCGTTCAGGAACCTGTGTAAGGAATCATTCAGAATATTGTACACCACATATGTAAGACCAATCCTGGAGTATGCGGCCCCAGCATGGAGCCCGTACCTTGTCAAGCACAAGACGAAGCTGGAAAAAGTCCAAAGGTATGCTACTAGACTAGTCCCAGAACTAAGAGGCATGAGTTATGAGGAAAGGCTGCGGGAAATGCACCTCACGACACTGGAAGACAGAAGAGTAAGGGGAGACATGATCACAACCTACAAAATCCTCAGGGGAATCGACCGGGTAAACAAGGACGAACTTTTCAACACTGGTGGGACGCGAACAAGGGGACACAGGTGGAAGCTGAGTACCCAAATGAGCCACAGAGACGTTAGAAAGAACTTTTTCAGTGTCAGAGTAGTTAGCAAATGGAATGCATTAGGAAGTGATGTGGTGGAGGCTGACTCCATTCACAGTTTCAAATGTAGATATGATAGAGCCCAATAGGCTCAGGAATCTGTACACCAGTTGATTGACGGTTGAGAGGCGGGACCAAAGAGCCAGAGCTCAACCCCCGCAAGCACAATTAGGTGAGTACACACACACACACACACACACACACACACACACACACACACACACACACACACACACACACACACACACACACACACACACACACACACACACACACACACACACACACGCACACACGCACACACGCACACACACACACACACACACACACACACACACACACACACACACACACACACACACACACACACACACACACACACACACACACACACACACACACACACACACAGACCAGTGTCCTTGACTTGTATACCATGCAAGGTGATGGAGAAGATCGTGAGAAAAAAACTGGCAACACATCTGGAGAGAAGGGACTTCGTGACAAATCACCAACATGGGTTCAGGGAGGGTAAATATTGCCTTACAGGCTTGATAGAATTCTACGATCAGGTGACAAAGATTAAGCAAGAAAGAGAGGGCTGGGCGGACTGCATTTTCTTGGATTGTCGGAAAGCCTTTGACACAGTACCGCATAAGAGGCTGGTACATAAGCTGGAGAGACAGGCAGGTGTAGCTGGTAAGGTGCTCAAGTGGATAAGGGAGTATCTAAGCAATAGGAAGCAGAGAGTTACGGTGAGGGGTGAGACCTCCGATTGGCGTGAAGTCACCAGTGGAGTCCCACAGGGCTCTGTACTCGGTCCTATCTTGTTTCTGATATATGTAAATGATCTCCCGGAGGGTATCGATTCATTTCTCTCAATGTTTGCGGACGATGCTAAAATTATGAGAAGGATTAAAATAGAAGAGGACTGTTTGAGGCTTCAAGAAGACCTAGACAAGTTGAAAGAATGGTCGAACAAATGGTTGTTAGAGTTTAACCCAATCAAATGTAATGTAATGAAGATAGGTGTAGGGAGCAGGAGGCCAGATACACGGTATCATCTGGGAGAGGAAATTCTTCAGGAGTCAGAGAAGGAAAAAGACTTGGGGGTTGATATCACGCCAGACCTGTCTCCTGCAGCACATATCAAGCGGATAACATCAGCGGCATATGCCAGGCTGGCCAACATACGAACGGCATTCAGAAACTTGTGTAAAGAATCATTCAGAACTTTGTATACCACATATGTCAGGCCAATCCTGGAGTATGCAGCCCCAGCATGGAGTCCATATTTTGTCAAGGATAAGACTAAACTGGAAAAGGTTCAAAGGTTTGCCACCAGACTAGTACCCGAGCTGAGAGGTATGAGCTACAAGCAGAGACTACGAGAATTAAACCTCACTTCGCTGGAAGACAGAAGAGTAAGGGGGGACATGATCACCACATTCAAGATTCTGAAGCGAATTGATAGGGTAGATAAAGACAGTCTATTTAACACAAGGGGAACACGTACAAGGGGACACAGGTGGAAACTGAGTGCCCAAATGAGCCACAGAGATATTAGAAAGAACTTTTTTAGTGTCAGAGTGGTTGACAAATGGAATGCATTAGGCAGTGATGTGGAGTAGGCTGACTCCATACACAGTTTCAAGTGTAGATATGATAGAGCCCAATAGGCTCAGGAATCTGTACATCTGTTGATTGACGGTTGAGAGGCGGGACCAAAGAGCCAGAGCTCCACCCCCGCAAACACAACTAGGTGAGTACAACTCACGCACAGAAACATAATCCTTGAGTAGCAAGTAAGTGTAGTACCCCCAGGGGCGTAGCTGGTAAGTGTAGTACCCCCAGGGGCGTAGCTGGTAAGTGTAGTACCCCCAGGGGCGTAGCAGGAAAGTGTAGTACCCCCAGGGGCGTAGCTAGTAAGTGTAGTACCCCCAGGGGCGTAGCTGATAAGTATAGTACCCCCAGGGGCGTAGCTGATAAGTATAGTACCCCCAGGGTCGTAGCTGGTAAGTATAGTACCCCCAGGGGCGTAGCTGGTAAGTGTAATACCCCCAGGGGCGTAGAAGGGAAGTGTAGTACCCCCAGGGGCGTAACTGACAAGTGTAGTACCCCCAGGGGCGCAGTTGACAAGTGTAGTACCCCCAGGGGCGCAGTTGACAAGTGTAGTACCCCCAGGGGCGTAGCTAGTAAGTGTAGTACCCCCATGGGCGTAGCTAGTAAGTGTAGTACCCCCAGGGGCGTAGCTGATAAGTATAGTACCCCCAGGGGCGTAACTGACAAGTGTAGTACCCCCAGGGGCGTAGCTGGTAAGTGTAATACCCCCAGGGGCGTAGAAGGGAAGTGTAGTACCCCCAGGGGCGTAACTGACAAGTGTAGTACCCCCAGGGGCGTAGCTGGTAAGTATAGTACCCCCAGGGGCGTAGCTGGTAAGTGTAATACCCCCAGGGGCGTAGCTGGTAAGTATAGTACCCCCAGGGGCGTAGCTGGTAAGTGTAATACCCCCAGGGGGCGCAGTTGACAAGTGTAGTACCCCCAGGGGCGTAACTGACAAGTGTAGTCCCCCAGGGGCGCAGTTGACAAGTATAGTACCCCCAGGGGCGTAGCTGGTAAGTATAGTACCCCCAGGGGCGTAGCTGGTAAGTGTAATACCCCCAGGGGCGTAGCTGGTAAGTATAGTACCCCCAGGGGCGTAGCTGGTAAGTGTAGTACCCCCAGGGGCGCAGTTGACAAGTGTAGTACCCCCGGGGGCGTTGCTGATAAGTATAGTACCCCCAGGGGCGTAGCTGATAAGTATAGTACCCCCAGGGGCGCAGTTGACAAGTGTAGTACCCCCAGGGGCGTTGCTGATAAGTATAGTACCCCCAGGGGCGTAGCTGATAAGTATAGTACCCCCAGGGGCGTAGCTGTTAAGTATAATACCCCCAGGGGCGTAGAAGGCAAGTGCAGTACCACCAGGGTCATAACTGATAAGAATAGTGCCCCCAGGGACATACGAGCCAGCATCCTACACTCGTCTCTCATCTCCGACAATCTCCAGCCTCCAGCCTCGTCACACGACCTCGTCTGCATAATTCCAGCATGTATTACGCACCATAGTTTGCCTGAAGGGGAAGTTTACGAGGCTGAACAGCTCCTGTGGTGGCCGGAGATGTCTCGTGCTTGATGGGATAACACAGCATCCGGGAAATATCCAGAGTGGTTTTCTTTGGATAATTCGCTTTTATGTTTTGTGTGTTTTTGCAAGCTTGTGTTTATTATGGTGCTTTTGTGTGTGCGAGTTAGTTTGTGTCGTGTGTGTTTGTGCGAGCTGGTTTGTGTTTGATGTGCTTGTGCAAGCTGGAATGTGTTTGGTGTGTTGGTGTGATATATGCATGGTGTCTATGTGTGAGCTGATTGTGTTTGGTCTGTTCGTGTGAGCTGGGTGTGTTTGTGTGAGTTGGGTGTGTTTGTGGGAGCTGGGTGTGTTTGTGTGAGCTGAGTGTGTTTGTGTGAGTTGGGTGTGTTTGTGTGAGCTGGGTGTGTTTGTGGGAGCTGGGTGTGTTTGTGTGAGCTGAGTGTGTTTGTGTGAGCTGGGTGTGTTTGTGTGAGCTGGGTGTGTTTGTGTGAGCTGGGTGTGTTTGTGGGAGCTGGGTGTGTTTGTGTGAGCTGATTGTGTTTGTGTGAGCTGAGTGTGTTTGTGTGAGCTGGGTGTGTTTGTGTGAGCTGGGTGTGTTTGTGTGAGCTGAGTGTGTTTGTGTGAGCTGAGTGTGTTTGTGTGAGCTGGGTGTGTTTGTGGGAGCTGGGTGTGTTTGTGTGAGCTGAGTGTGTTTGTGTGAGCTGAGTGTGTTTGTGTGAGCTGGGTGTGTTTGTGTGAGCTGGGTGTGTTTGTGCGAGCTGGGTGTGTTTGTGTGAGCTGAGTGTGTTTGTGTGAGGTGGGTGTGTTTGTGCGAGCTGGGTGTGTTTGTGCGAGCTGGGTGTGTTTGTGTGAGCTGGGTGTGTTTGTGTGAGCTGGGTGTGTTCGTGTGAGCTGGGTGTGTTTGTGTGAGCTGGGTGTGTTCGTGTGAGCTGGGTGTGTTTGTGCAAGCTGGGTGTGTTTGTGCTAGCTGGGTGTGTTTGTGCAAGCTGGGTGTGTTTGTGCTAGCTGGGTGTGTTTGTGCAAGCTGGGTGTGTTTGTGCTAGCTGGGTGTGTTTGTGCAAGCTGGGTGTGTTTGTGCTAGCTGGGTGTGTTTGTGCTAGCTGGGTGTGTTTGTGCAAGCTGGGTGTGTTTGTGCAAGCTGGGTGTGTTTGTGCGAGGTGTCTGTGTCTGGGTGTTGTATGTGCTCGAGTGTGTGTGATGTTTAGACTAGGAAGAAGTTTTGCTTGTAATAAGTAGACACAAATTATTTAAGCTTGTTCTGTAAAGTGTTATATTTGACCGTTTGGTTTATTTTCTTTTTTCATTACCTCCGTTTTTGTTGATATCCTCGTTCTCTGTCTGTCTGTCTCTCTGTCTGTCTGTCTCTCTGTTATCCAAAAGAACACAATCTCTTTTTAAATTTTTCACTCTACTTTTTGCTTCCTCTCTCCCAACCCATAAACTTCTCTTCATCTCCCTCATTTCCACTTTGGGTGGACGTTGGAGCGACGGTCTCGCTTCATGCAGGTCGGCGTTCAATCCCCCGACCGTCCAAGTGGTTGGGCACCATTCCTTCCCCCGTCCCATCCCAAATCCTTATCCTGACCCCTTCCCAGAGCTATATAGTCGTAACGGCTTGGCGCATTCCCCTGATAATTTATATTTTGTATAATTTTCCCTGATTTCCCCCAATCTCTCTTTTTCATACTCTTCCTCCCTCTACTACATTCCCCTCTCCTTCTTTCTTACAATTTTCCTTCTCTCTCCCATCTCCTTCCTTCCTCTCTGAACATTCCCACAGTTCTTCCTTTCCCTCCCCTCCCCCCACATTCTTTTCCTTTTTTCCCTACCTCCCTCTGCTCTCTCCCTGCCTCACCAATCGCTCCCCTTCCTTGACTCCCTTCTTTACTCCGTCCATTCCTCCTTCTCTACCTCTCTCCTTCCTCCCCGCCTCTCTTAACTCTCTTCACCCTCCTCTCTCCCCACCTCCCTCGTTCTGTAAATCCCAATTGGCAGTTTATTTTCTCCTTAACGATTTTTCTTCCTCTCTCACTGCAGCGCCCTGAATATAATTCTAAGGTAACGAACAATAAAATACAATTAGATTACCGAGTGTTGCGCGACACACGACATCTTTCCAACAGGATATTTGTTTATTTCTCTTTAATTTTTTCTTATTTGTATTTCTTTATTTAGAAATTTATTTATTTAAGTCTTTATTTGTTTTTGTTTGCCAAAAAAAAAGCCATTTTCCTATAGTTATTTGTAAGTTTTTTATGCTTCCTGTTTGGAAAAAAATTGCTTAAAAATATGTTTAAATGTTTAAAATATGTTTAAATATATGTATAATGTAAAAAATTATATGTTTAAAAGATTAAAATATATTTAGATAGGTGTTACTCCTGATGAATCCAGAACGGGGAGGAAATTTCGTTGTTTTCCTCACATTACAATTGTGTTTGATGGTTATTGTTGACATCTACGCTGCTGTGGCTTACTCTGTGTAGATGTTGGTACTGGATGTATTTGTTCTCGGTGTATAGGACGATTATTATCCCAATGTAGATATTCCTACTGGCTAGAGGAGGCCTGGTCAGACATCGGGCTTCGGGGACCTTGACCTCTGGAACCACTGCAAGGTAACTACAGGGTAAAGACCGCTAGATAACCGCAGGGAAACCGCAAGGTTACCGCATGATAACCACAGAGTAACCGCAGGGTAACCGCAGAGTAACCACAAGGTTACCACATGATAACTGCAGGATAACTGCAAGGTTATCGCATGATAACCCCACAGTAACCGCAGGATAACCGCAGGGTAACCGCAGGGAAACCGTAAGGTTACCGCATGATAAGCGCATGATAACCGCAGAGTAACCGCAGAGTAACCACAGGATAACCGCAGAGTAACTGCAGAGTAACCGCAAGGTACGGTTACCCTACCCTGCGGTTAGGGTAACCTTGCGGTTTTTGTAACCACAAGGTTACCCTTGCGGTTACAAAGGGTAACCGCAAGGTTACTGCAAGGTTACCACAGGGTAACCGCAGGGTAACCCCAAGGTAACCGCAGAGTAACCGCAAGGTTACTGCAGGGTAATAGCAAGATATGTATTGACAGCATTTTTGTCTTCCTCTTCTGTCTTTGTGTTCCTTACTAAGCAACATACAGGGACTCCTCACCTGGGCTGAAGACTGGCTAAATGGAGGGTCACTATCTGAGTGGGATAAGGGTGGGTGTCACAAGGATGATGCTGGGTGAACGTAGCAAACTGGGTGTCACAGGGATGATGCTGGGTGAACGTAGCTAACTGGGTGTCACAGGGATGATGCTGGGTGAACGTAGCTAACTGGGTGTCACAGGGATGATGCTGGGTGAACGTAGCAAACTGGGTGTCACAGGGATGATGCTGGGTGAACGTAGCTAACTGGGTGTCACAGGGATGATGCTGGGTGAACGTAGCTAACTGGGTGTCACAGGGATGATGCTGGGTGAACATAGCTAACTGGGTGTCACAGGGATGATGCTGGGTGAACGTAGCAAACTGGGTGTCACAGGGATGATGCTGGGTGAACGTAGCAAACTGGGTGTCACAGGGATGATGCTGGGTGAACGTAGCAAACTGGGTGTCACAGGGATGATGCTGGGTGAACGTAGCAAACTGGGTGTCACAGGGATGATGCTGGGTGAACGTAGCAAACTGGGTGTCACAGGGATGATGCTGGGTGAACGTAGCAAACTGGGTGTCACAGGGATGATGCTGGGTGAACGTAGCAAACTGGGTGTCACAGGGATGATGCTGGGTGAACGTAGCAAACTGGGTGTCACAGGGATGATGCTGGGTGAACGTAGCAAACTGGGTGTCACAGGGATGATGCTGGGTGAACGTAGCTAACTGGGTGTCACAGGGATGATGCTGGGTGAACGTAGCAAACTGGGTGTCACAGGGATGATGCTGGGTGAACGTAGCTAACTAGGTGTCACAGGGATGATGCTGGGTGAACGTAGCAAACTGGGTGTCACAGGGATGATGCTGGGTGAACGTAGCAAACTGGGTGTCACAGGGATGATGCTGGGTGAACGTAGCAAACTGGGTGTCACAGGGATGATGCTGGGTGAACGTAGCAAACTGGGTGTCACAGGGATGATGCTGGGTGAACGTAGCTAACTGGGTGTCACAGGGATGATGCTGGGTGAACGTAGCAAACTGGGTGTCACAGGGATGATGCTGGGTGAACGTAGCAAACTGGGTGTCACAGGGATGATGCTGGGTGAACGTAGCTAACTGGGTGTCACAGGGATGATGCTGGGTGAACGTAGCTAACTGGGTGTCACAGGGATGATGCTGGGTGAACGTAGCAAACTGGGTGTCACAGGGATGATGCTGGGTGAACGTAGCAAACTGGGTGTCACAGGGATGATGCTGGGTGAACGTAGCTAACTGGGTGTCACAGGGATGATGCTGGGTGAACGTAGCTAACTGGGTGTCACAGGGATGATGCTGGGTGAACGTAGCAAACTAGGTGTCACAGGGATGATGCTGGGTGAACGTAGCAAACTGGGTGTCACAGGGATGATGCTGGGTGAACGTAGCTAACTGGGTGTCACAGGGATGATGCTGGGTGAACGTAGCTAACTGGGTGTCACAGGGATGATGCTGGGTGAACGTAGCAAACTAGGTGTCACAGGGATGATGCTGGGTGAACGTAGCAAACTGGGTGTCACAGGGATGATGCTGGGTGAACGTAGCTAACTGGGTGTCACAGGGATGATGCTGGGTGAACGTAGCTAACTGGGTGTCACATGGATGATGCTGGGTGAACGTAGCTAACTGGGTGTCACATGGATGATGCTGGGTGAACGTAGCTAACTGGGTGTCACAGGGATGATGCTGGGTGAACGTAGCTAACTGGGTGTCACAGGGATGATGCTGGGTGAACGTAGCTAACTGGGTGTCACAGGGATGATGCTGGGTGAACGTAGCAAACTGGGTGTCACAGGGATGATGCTGGGTGAACGTAGCTAACTGGGTGTCACAGGGATGATGCTGGGTGAACGTAGCTAACTGGGTGTCACAGGGATAATGCTGGGTGAACGTAGCTAACTGGGTGTCACAGGGATGATGCTGGGTGAACGTAGCTAACTGGGTGTCACAGGGATGATGCTGGGTAAACGTAGCTAACTGGGTGTCACAGGGATGATGCTGGGTGAACGTAGCTAACTGGGTGTCACAAACATCCCACCCTAATAATAATATATATAACCCTAATAATAATATTTATAAACCTACTAATAATATATATAAATATTCCAATGAAAAGATTATATAAAAATTCTACAAAAAAAATTTGCAGATAACCGAAACTGAGAATAAAGGTGTGTTGTGAGGCAGGTGGTCTGAATATTCGGTGGGACCTAGATGGGCTAGTGTAGAGGTCTGAGACCATCTGAAACACATTACCTCAATATCCAAAAGGATTGGTCAATAGCAGCGAGGGAATATACAGAGGAATTTCTAACTGCAATTGAAAAGGTCATTAAAATGTAGGATTCCCTCAGTAATAATATTCATGATAAAACTCCTGATAAAGCGCAGACTAAGTTATATGTTGGTCAGATCACATTCGGTACAAAATAGATAAAGACACACTTGAGAAAGTAAAGAGTCTAGCGACTAAACATAAATAATTTTAGAAATAAACTACTAGAATAAGAACTAAAGAACTAAACTCGTTTTCTTGGAAGAAATGTAGACTGTAAGGAGACCAAGTCCAAACCTTTAACAAATTGAAGACATTCAATACTCTCAGCAGGAGGAGCTGTTTGAGATGCAAGGAGACCCGACACCCATAAATACTCGCAACAGATTTAGAGGTAAAAGCAATACAAGCGAAGTGCAGGACCTTTCTTGTTTTACAGAGTCGTGGAACGTCCTGATGTTTTATCCTCCGATGACGCCTTCCCAACTTCAATACAGACTTTTCACAGACAGCTCTATTATTTGTCTTTTAAATAATGTATTTTAGAGACAGATTTAAATATTTATATTGCCTGAAAGTGATTTCAATGTCTAGTTACGTTAGATATTGTAATGAGAGAGATTGTTGTAGTGTTCCTCTTGCCAACAGTTGCTGCAGCGACTCTTGTTGCTGTGTTAAAAGCATTATGCATCCTTTCATGTCAATTATCTTACCATGTTTCACCCTGGCGTCGTACTGCTTCTCAACTATATCCCAGCCGTCAGTGAACGCTTTAAGGTATGGAGAGTTGGGAACCTTCTTTACAAAGTATAGCCCTTCAGCAAGATAAAACTAAAGAATGGAACAATGGGATTTCTTATCTACCTTTTTTAATCTATTTTCTCCAATTCATTTGAACTAAAACTAGGGTTCTATAACTGAAAATAATATTTATTTTCTTTATGAAGTTGCAAGCTAAGAGCAGCACACGTTCATCAGTTCTTCTGAAGCCTGGCCCCTAGACACTCATTTATTTATGGTTTAGTATTAATTTCCACACGAATTAACGTCATTTAATGTTAAGATACAATTATGCTAGTTACTAGATAATGCTGGAGCCATCTCTGTACCAGAGCCTTCAGATGGTCTAGTGACATATTTCATATATATCTATGAGTTGAGGAAACGTGTTCCTAATACGAGTCATCTTAGGAGTCAATGATCGCTGATAAAGTCAAGTTTATAGGAACACAGCACAGCCATAATCAGTTTATTGATGGAGTATCACCTTGCTCTGTTATTGTTTATCTCTGATAGTCCAAGTTGGGGAGACGGGAAACCTTGAGAACACTGACCTTTTAGTATAACAGCAAGGCTGCTAACGTCAGTTATTTTTATCTGTTAGTAATGACCAGTGGAACCACAACAAGCCACGACTACAGATGAGTCTTCTCGCACTGTTCTCTTTCTTGTCCAAAATTCTGGTAAATGTTGGAGTTGCAGGCCATGCAGGAGAGTGGTGAATATACTCACGTGGGAGCAAACATGTTGTTCATATTAAGTTTTGAAAACTTTGCTTTCGAAAAGGTGAGTGATGCATCCTTGGGCTGGCAGTTTCTTTGTTGTTTTGCCTGCTAGACTACCCAATCATTTGGGCTGGACGGTAGAGCGACGGTTTCGCTTCTTGAAGGTCGGCGTTCTATCCCCGACCGTCCAAGAAGTTGGACACCATTCCTTCCGCCCGTCCCACCCCAAACCCTTTTCCTGATCCCTTCCAATTGCTATATTGTGGTAATGACTTGGCACTTTCTCTTCATAATTCACTCACGTTGCTTGCTATACTCAGCCCGAGGCTCTTCATGGTCACTTAAGAGCCTAACATTATCCTCATGTTGTCAACCTCATCACTGAGCACTTCATTCTTCCATTCCTCTGTATCATATTCTTGGTTAATTATCATACGTCTAGTTATGATCTTTGCTTGCGATTTCTCTATCGAATAACATGCTGTCGTTATCCCCAGTAAGAAATCACTACATAACATTAATTAATAAGCCTCATAGCAAGCGGTATTTCCTCTTTTGTATATGTAGAGGTCATAGTGCTGTCAGTAGTATAGGCCAGAGCTTCTGGAACGAGGAGTACCACCTCGTTGGAACAGACGTTCCATTACAAGGAGCCAAGCAAACTACCCTCTGGTGCACTTTCACCAAATGAATACCTTCTAGATTCGGCCCCAGTAATGGCTACTCTCTCAAAGCATGTTCTTTATATAAGTCCCTTATTAACTATATAATGAAATATGATATAGAAAGTGCTGGAAGCTGACCCAGCAAGTTCCTGGTGCCAGACCAGGTCAGAAGCAAATACAATATAGAGTGCATTAACACAGCTGATCTTGGT
Organism: Procambarus clarkii; assembly: GCF_040958095.1. NCBI lineage: Eukaryota > Metazoa > Arthropoda > Malacostraca > Decapoda > Cambaridae > Procambarus > Procambarus clarkii. The sequence continues at coordinate 25,176,119 of NC_091191.1, read as the reverse complement.
TTCTTGAAGTATTGTAGAGGTTCATGTTTTATACTATACCTGGAATGATTAAATGGGGCAGCAAAACTACCTTTCCTAACAAAATACTCTCTCTCACACTCTCAATCACACACACACACACACACACACACACACACACACACACACACACACACACACACACACACACACACACACACACACACACACACACACACACACACACACACACACACACACACACACACACACACACACACACACACACACACACACACACACACACACACACACACACACACACACACACGCACACATGCTCGATCTTATATTTACCTTAAATGAGTGGGATATAGGGGAAGTTAAGATGGAAGCACCCTTGGGAATGAGTGACCCCAATGTATTAAACTTTGAATACCTGGTAGAGCTAGGAATTATCATCCCCCCAAAAGAACTAAGAAACAAAAGGCTGGCATACCGAAAGGGTAACTATGAGGAGATGAGACGTTTCCTAAGGGAAATACCTTGGGACACAGACCTCAGAGCTAAGTCTGTACAAGATATGATGGACTATGTCACCCAAAAGTGTCAGGAGGCAGTAAACAGGTTCATCCCGGCCCAAAGGGAAAAATCCGAGAAGCAAAAGAAGAATCCATGGTATAATAGGGCATGTATGGAAGCAAAGGTACTGAACAAAAGGGCGTGGAGGAACTTCCGGAATAACAGAACCCAAGAAAGCAGAGAGAGATACCAGAGAACCAGGAATGAGTATGTTAGAGTGAGAAGAGAAGCAGAGACAATTTATGAAAATTATATAGCAAACAAAGCCAAGACCGAACCAAAGCTATTCCATAGTCACATCAGGAGGAAAACAACAGGGAAAGAACAGGTAATGAAACTTAGAACAGGCGAGGACAGGTATACAGAGAATGACAAAGAGGTGTGTGAAGAACTCAACAAAAGGTTAGAGGAGGTCTTCACAACAGAATAAGGTGAGGTCACTGTGCTAGGAGAAAGGGAAGTAAACCAGGTGGCCTTGGAAGGGTTCGAAATTACGAGTGAGGAGGTCAAGAGACACCTGCTGGATCTGGATGTTAGAAAGGCTGTTGGTCCAGACGGGATCTCACCATGGGTACTGAAAGAGTGTGCAGAGGCACTTTGTTTGCCACTCTTTATAGTGTATAGTAGGTCACTGGTGACGGGAGACCTAACAGAAATATGGAAGACGGCGAATGTGGTCCCAATATACAAAAAGGGCGAGAGGCAAGAGGCACAGAACTACAGGCCAGTGTCCTTGACTTGTATACCATGCAAGGTGATGGAGAAGATCGCGAGAAAAAACCTAATAACACATCTGGAGAGAAGGGACTTCATGACAAATCGCCAACATGGGTTCAGGGAGGGTAAATCTTGCCTGACTGGCTAAATAGAATTCTACGACCAGGTGACAAAGATTAAACAAGAAAGAGAATGCTGGGCGGACTGCATTTTCTTGGATTGTCGAAAAGCCTTTGACACAGTACCGCATAAGAGGCTGGTACATAAGCTGGAGAGACAGGCAGGTGTAGCTGGTAAGGTGCTCCAGTGGATAAGGGAGTATCTAAGCAATAGGAAGCAGAGAGTTACAGTGAGGGGTGAGATCTCCGATTGGCGTGAAGTCACCAGTGGAGTCCCACAGGGCTCTGTACTCGGTCCTATCTTGTTTCTGATATATGTAAATGATCTCCCGGAGGGTATCGATTCTTTTCTCTCAATGTTTGCTGACGATGCCAAAATTATGAGAAGGATTAAGACAAAGGAGGACTGCTTAAGGCTTCAAGAAGACCTGGACAAGCTGAAGGAATGGTCGAATAAATGGTTGTTAGAGTTTAACACAAGCAAATGTAATGTAATGAAGACAGATGTAGGGAGCAGGAGGCCAGATACTAGGTATCATCTGGGAGATGAAATTTTTCATAAGTCAGAGAGAAAAAAAGACTTGTGGGTTGACATCACGCCAGACCTGTCCCCTGCAGCCCCTATCAGGAGGATAACATCACCGCAATATGCCAGGCTAGCCAACATAAGAACGGCATTCAGAAACTTGAATCATTCAGAACTTTCTATACCACATATGACAGGTCAATCCTGGAGAATGCAGCCCCAGCATGGAGTTCATATCTAGTCAAGGATAAAACCAAACTGGAAAAGTTTCAAAGGAAGACTAGTACCCGAGCTGAGAGGTATGAGCTACGAGGAGAGACTACGGGAATTAAACCTCACTTCGCTGGAAGACAGAAGAGTTAGGGGGGACATGATCAGCACATTCAAGATTCTCAAGGGAATTGATAGGGTAGATAAAGACAGGCTATTTAACACAAGGGGCACACGCACTATGGGACACAGGTGGAAACTGAGTGCCCAAATGAGCCACAGAGATATTAAAAAGAACTTTTTTTAGTGTCAAAGTGGTTGACAAATGGAATGCATTAGGAAGTGATGTGGTGGAGGTTGACTCCATACACAGTTTCAAGTGTAGATATGATAGAGTCCAGTAGGCTCAGGAACCTGTACATCTGTTGATTGACAGTTGAGAGGCGGGACCAAAGAGCCAGAGTTCAACCCCCGCAAGCACAATTTAGGTGAGTACAATTAGGTGAGTACACACACTCTCTCTCTCTCTCTCTCTCTCTCTCTCTCTCTCTCTCTCTCTCTCTCTCTCTCTCTCTCTCTCTCTCTCTCTCTCTCTCTCTCTCTCTCTCTCTCTCTCTCTCTCTCTCTCTCTCTCTCTCTCTCTCTCTCTCTCTCTCTCTCTCTCTCTCTCTCTCTCTCTCTCTCTCTCTTTTTTGAGGTGCTTCCGGGGCTTAGTGTCCCCGCGGCCCGGTCGTCGACCAGGCCTCCTGGTTGCTGGACTGATCAACCAGGCTGTTAGACGCGGCTGCTCGCAGCCTTACGTATGAGTCACAGGCTGGTTGATCAGGTATCCTTTGGAGGTGCTTATCCAGTTCTCTCTTGAACACTGTGAGGGGTCGGCCAGTTATGCCCCTTATGTGTAGCGGAAGCGTGTTGAACAGTCTCGGGCCTCTGATGTTGATAGAGTTCTCTCTCAGAGTACCAGTTGCACCTCTGCTTTTCAACGGGGGTATTCTGCAGATCCTGCCATGTCTTCTGGTCTCATGTGATGTTATTTCTGTGTGCAGGTTTGGCACCAGCCCCTCAATTATTTTCCACGTGTAAATTATTATGTATCTCTCCCTTTCCCGTAATCATTTGAAATTTGTGCTCTTACCATTATTTCATTTCCACTTTTTCTTCCACATTTGCTCACCTCCCCCCACCCCCGTTTTTCCCCCTGTGTCCCAATTTTCCTTCCCACGTTACCTTTACAGAATAATCTTTTGTCCACTTCTCACTTCTGCCATACCATCGTCATTCTCCCATTCCACAATTCCTTCTTCCCAACTCCTCCTCTTCAAGCAACCCCTCTTCCTAACCCCCCCTTCCCTATTCCTCCCCATCCTCAGGCTCTCTCTTTCATACTCTCCCATTTCTGTACTCTACTCCTCCGATCTTCCCCCATTCCAATATTTTCTTTCACTCTTTCCCTTCCCTTTCCTGTCCCCCATTTCCCTCTCTTCACTACCCAACGCCCCCCTTCCAAACTCCTCCATCCCAACTTCCATCTCCCCCTCACTCCCATTTCCCCCTCTCCCATTACCCCTGGAGACTGGACCCTGATTAATGGTTTTTGGTTGGTATGTAAATCAGGAAAACGCCAACAAACTCCAACGAGGACAAGCAGGGGTGAAGGTGGGTGAGGGTGGGTGAAGGTGGGTGAGGGTGGGTGAAGGTGGGTGAGGGTGGTTGAGAGCGGGTGAGAGTGGGTGAGGGAGGATGAGAAAGGGTGAGTGTGGGTGAGATTAAAGGTAAGAGTGGGTGAGAGTAAGGGTGGGCGAGGAGTGGTTTTAGGAAAGTGTGGATGGGTAGAGGTGAGAAGAGTTGGTTAGGGCTTTGTTAGGGGTAGGTGTGGGTGGGTGCACTAGCTGGTGAGATGTTTATGAGGATGGTGGAAGGAGGATATATATATATATATATATATATATATATATATATATATATATATATATATATATATATATATATATATATATATATATATGCGAACAAGCCTGAATGGTCCCCAGGACAATATGCAACTGAAAACTCACACCCCAGAAGTGACTCGAACCCATACTCCCAGAAGCAACGCAACTGGTATGTACAAGACGCCTTAATCCACTTGACCATCACGACCGGACATAATGAGGTGATAGCCGAGGCTATTTGAACCACCCCACCGCCGGCACTCGGATAGTAATCTAGGCATAGCATTTTACCAAATCACCTCATTCTTTGGGGAACACGTGAGGAACACAAATGCGAACAAGCCTGAATGGTCCCCAGGACAATATGCAACTGAAAACTCACACCCCAGAAGTGACTCGAACCCATACTCCCAGAAGCAACGCAACTGGTATGTACAAGACGCCTTAATCCACTTGACCATCACGACCGGACATAATGAGGTGATAGCCGAGGCTATTTGAACCACCCCACCGCCGGCACTCGGATAGTAATCTAGGCATAGCATTTTACCAAATCACCTCATTCTTTGGGGAACACGTGAGGAACACAAATGCGAACAAGCCTGAATGGTCCCCAGGACAATATGCAACTGAAAACTCACACCCCAGAAGTGACTCGAACCCATACTCCCAGAAGCAACGCAACTGGTATGTACAAGACGCCTTAATCCACTTGACACTTAATCCACTTGTTCCCCAAAGAATGAGGTGATTTGGTAAAATGCTATGCCTAGATTACTATCCGAGTGCCGGCGGTGGGGTGGTTCAAATAGCCTTGGCTATCACCTCATTATGTCCGGTCGTGATGGTCAAGTGGATTAAGGCGTCTTGTACATACCAGTTGCGTTGCTTCTGGGAGTATGGGTTCGAGTCACTTCTGGGGTGTGAGTTTTCAGTTGCATATTGTCCTGGGGACCATTCAGGCTTGTTCGCATTTGTGTTCCTCACGTGTTCCCCAAAGAATGAGGTGATTTGGTAAAATGCTATGCCTAGATTACTATCCGAGTGCCGGCGGTGGGGTGGTTCAAATAGCCTCGGCTATCACCTCATTATGTCCGGTCGTGATGGTCAAGTGGATTAAGGCGTCTTGTACATACCAGTTGCGTTGCTTCTGGGAGTATGGGTTCGAGTCACTTCTGGGGTGTGAGTTTTCAGTTGCATATTGTCCTGGGGACCATTCAGGCTTGTTCGCATTTTCGTTCCTCACGTGTTCCCCAAAGAATGAGGTGATTTGGTAAAATGCTATGCCTAGATTACTATCCGAGTGCCGGCGGTGGGGTGGTTCAAATAGCCTCGGCTATCATCTCATTATGTCCGGTCGTGATGGTCAAGTGGATTAAGGCGTCTTGTACATACCAGTTGCGTTGCTTCTGGGAGTATGGGTTCGAGTCACTTCTGGGGTGTGAGTTTTCAGTTATATATATATATATATATATATATATATATATATATATATATATATAGATATATGAAAGGGTAAAGATAGCACAGCATAGAATGGATGTAAAGCTAATAGGAAAACAGAATAAAGGATCGGGAAAGATGTGTAATAGGCCGAAGTCTTTAAGATGGATAGATGAAAATGTGTGGAAGTTGAGGAAATTTGCATTTAGCTCAAAAGTCTGGAGTAATTAAATCGTTTGGGCAAGAAGCAATATTTGCTCATTAAGAAAGCTTTTGAGGCAGTGGCGTCGAACATATATAGTCTGTATTCCTAAGACGTTGCTAGAGTTCTTGTAAACATTTTTCATTGGTCGTGTTCAGTGTTAATACTGCGAGAGAAAATACAATGAACATGAGAATACATGAGAACATCATACAACTGAACATCTTAAGGTCTGTGATTTGGCCATCTGTTGGAAAAATAGTCAGACTATCTTCACTATTCCAGACACTAGTATGACTATTTTCTGAGAGGACGGAGATCAGTAAAAGAAAAAGTAAGGGTCTCCTCTCACCTACATCCCATCGGCTTATACGGCATGCTAAAAAACACTCAGAAAATAACACCTTGACGGGGTCACAAACAGTTTGAAAATTTGACGCAGATAGAAGCAATATTTGCAAGAACCTATTGAAATTGATACGATTCTGACTATAATGAAGAGATGAACAGCAGAATAAAACAGACACATATTTCGACATAAATCTAAAAAATAAGCTTAAAATTTGAGTAGTAATACATATTTGTAAATACTGTTATAGAAGTTGCATAGTAATAATAAAAGCAAGGTAGCAGTAGTAACACCATTAGCCTACAGCCACGAGGGCAGCCACCATATAGAGCTGGCTTTATAAAGCAACGTGCAAACATGAGGAGTCGATCTATTAGCATAATGCGTGCCAACATCAGAGCCACCATTAGCAATGTTGGTGATCTTACACTCCGTGTCGAGACCTTCTCGAATGGATTGTTCTGCTGCAAGCATATCTAGACGACAGAGCTCCAGAGAACTTTGCTAAGATTGCCAGGAATATACCTCATAGATGCGTCGTAACAAGGGGTGGCTCTGTGATTTACTAAGTCTGTAAATCCCAGTTCTTTTGATGATGTTATTCCTCTTTATCTAAAAATTATATTTGAAGCAATATGCATCGCTGCCAGAACCTTCATTCTAGCAGACTCAGTCTACAAATTAATGGCAGGTGTGTCTACCCTATCAAATTCTTGATGGGCAACCTAGACTCCTCACTAAGCATCATAATTGTGTGAGAAACACCAACAATCATCTCTTACTGACGGAGTGTGTGACTTCTGTTACGATATTGCTGTTAATCTTAACACCTGTTTTCTTTGGGTCATTCTCGCTTTTAACCTTAAGGAGGAAGGTAAAATTACAGATTTAGTTCACCGAGGATGCATAAGTTTGCAAAGTATGTTTGTTATTAGATTATATAACTATTTTTCGTGACCATTTTGGAAAAAAAACCCTGATACTGGCACAACTCTCACGTTGCGACATTTGATGCAGCTTTATAGGCCACGTGACCTAATGTCACCACTGAGAGCTCACCTTGGCTGTCGCACATCACCCAGACCACCAGCAATTGGTTGCCGGCCCCTCACTCACAGTCAAGATACCATGAGCGATGGACGCACATCCAGAGTGCTCTGGCCACTTCGCCCGACTCGAGGACCGTGTGATGGTCCGAATGAAGAGTCCCCAAGTACTTTCATACCTGGGGACTCTTTGCACGATGTTCTGGACCAATAGTACGAAAGTTTTGTCTGAAGATAATATAGGAGTCTACAATTACAAACTGATTCAACAGCTTAGTTTAACATTGGTAAAATAAATGTGGATTAAGTCTCGTTAGTAATTAAGAAATATGTAGAAGAGTTTTCAACAGTATTTAGCGCTCCGCATATAGTAAGTTGTTGAGCGTTGGATGGTTGGTGTAAAACTATGGAGACTCTCATGATCCTCTCAAATGGAAAGCCTTTGGAGAGAAATACGACGACGGCATTTCCCACTCTCCAATTGACAAAAATTATGTATCCTTGAGAATACCCAGTCAATGTAACTGTAAATTCCAGTTTGAAGAGTGTGTAAAATATAACCACATATAACCACATTCCGTAGTGTATGTATGGGATCAGGAGCACATACTATAACATCAAAATATATTCAAGGGCACTTTAGCTTGTGCATATATTCATGAAGACTTAATTTAGCAGCAAGCCGAGTGTGAGAGCAGTGTGTGTGAGATTAGTTCCTAGGCTTGAATCACAGTAATATCAAATATGTTGAATTTGACAGAACACTTTCATCAGTGATGAAAGTGTTATTGTTTTTTAGCATTGTTTACGTAATGTGTGGTAATGCTCCACTAGAGGTTTCGAGACCTACGAGTGTCTCTACATCGCTCCTCACAACGTTGACATCACAAATAAAGTACCAAGGCTTGAGGTACCATGAGACTTCAGAGAGTGCAGACACATAACCAGTTTGTTATAAACCTCTATTTTGTCTGGTTCTTTATAAAAATTATCAAATTGTTTGTTGAGAATCTTCTATTCACTGTGGATATTACAAAGCCAAGGCTTGCAAGAGCAGCTTATACGCAACTGAAGGTGACGTGCATGGAACTTGTTGGGACACAGTTCTGTTGTACGTTTATAAGTACCAAGAGCAGTGAAGGACTCCATACAGTACCATGGGTGCCAAGAGCTGTTATATGAGTAAACATTTGGCATGCTTCAAATACTCTCCAATAATGCTAGAAGTATGATCCAACACAGCCAAGTCATAAATCCCAACCACGTAAGCAACACAAAATACATTTTTAATGGGAATTATTTTTATGTGTTTTTTATTACCATAATTAGAAAGGTGGAAAATTTCGAAATTTTCACTTTAAATAAGCGTGAAATTCTTGACACTAGGTGACACTTGCTCTTTAAAACTTCGCAACAATCTGTTGATTATAATCCCATGGAGTGTTGCACACATTAACTGATCAGTGAGGTGCGGATTGCAGGAAGGGAAGAACCCGCTGGACTGCCCTATCTTGAGATTATCTTGAGATGATATCGGGGCTTTAGTGTCCCCGCGGCCCGGTCCTCGACCAGGCCTCCACCCCCAGGAAGTAGCCCGTGACAGCTGACTAACACATAAGAACATAAGAACATAAGAACAAAGGTAACTGCAGAAGGCCTATTGGCCCATACGAGGCAGCTCCTATTCTATAACCACCCAATCCCACTCATATACTTGTCCAACCCGTGCTTGAAACAATCGAGGGACCCCACCTCCACAATGTTACGCGGCAATTGGTTCCACAAATCAACAACCCTGTTACTGAACCAGTATTTACCCAAGTCTCTCCTAAATCTAAACTTATCCAATTTATACCCATTGTTTCGTGTTCTGTCCTGTGTTGATACTTTTAATACCCTATTAATATCCCCCCGTACTTATTTTACTTATATTTAACACCCAGGTACTTATTTTACTGCTAGGTAACAGGGGCATAGGGTCAAAGAAACTCTGCCCATTGTTTCTCGGTGGCGCCCGGGATGGAACCCGGGACCACAGGATCACAACTCCAGCATGCTGTCCGCTCGGCAAACCGGCTCTCGACTCACAACTGAACTACAGTTAAACAACTTGACTGCCGAGTACATATTTTAATAGTGTAATTGTTGTTGTAGGATATACATTCCTCTGTAAGAGTGGGAGAACAGCCTCCACTGTAGTACCTGGAGAACACTACCACTACAGGAGCACAGCAATCACTAAAGGAGATAGAGCACCACCACTACCACTACAGGAGCTGTAGCGGTTGGGCACCATTCCTTCCCCCCCATCCCATTCTAAGTCCTTATCTTGAATCCATCCATTTAATATACTGGCGTAATGGTTTGGCTCTTTCCCCTGATAGTTCCTCTCTTTGGTGAAGATATGTGTGGTGGTGATGTGTAGTGAGTATATGTGTGGTGGTGATGTGTAGCGAGTATATGTGTGGTGGTGATGTGTAGCGAGTATATGTGTAGTGGTGATGTGTAGTGAGTATATGTGTGGTGGTGATGTGTAGTGAGTATATGTGTAGTGGTGATGTGTAGTGAGTATATGTGTGGTGGTGATGTGTAGCGAGTATATGTGTGGTGGTGATGTGTAGCGAGTATATGTGTGGTGGTGATGTGTAGTGAGTATATGTGTGGTGGTGATGTGTAGTGAGTATATGTGTGGTGGTGATGTGTAGTGAGTATATGTGTGGTGGTGATGTGTAGTGAGTATATGTGTGATGGTGATGTGTAGTGAGTGTATGTGTGGTGGTGATGTGTAGCGAGTATATGTGTGGTGGTGATGTGTAGTGAGTATATGTGTGGTGGTGATGTGTAGTGAGTATATGTGTGGTGGTGATGTGTAGTGAGTATATGTGTGATGGTGATGTGTAGTGAGTGTATGTGTGGTGGTGATGTGTAGCGAGTATATGTGTGGTGGTGATGTGTAGTGAGTGTATGTGTGGTGGTGATGTGTAGCGAGTATATGTGTGGTGGTGATGTGTAGTGAGTATATGTGTGGTGGTGATGTGTAGTGAGTATATGTGTGGTGGTGATGTGTAGCGAGTATATGTGTGGTGGTGATGTGTAGTGAGTATATGTGTGGTGGTGATGTGTAGTGAGTATATGTGTGGTGGTGATGTTTGGTAAGAACATATATGTGGTGGTGATGTTTGGTAAGAACATATATGTGGTGGTGATGTTTGGTAAGAACATATATGTGGTGGTGATGTTTGGTAAGAACATATATGTGGTGGTGATGTTTGGTAAGAACATGTATATAGTGAGAAATATGTATGTTTTGTAAGGTGTATACATGTGAATGTGTGTGTGCAGGCGTATGTGTGCAGGTGTGAGCTTGTGTGTTTGATAGGGAAGTGTGCTCGTGGTGGAGGGGCGCGCTTGTGGTGAGTTAGCGTGTCTGTTGTGTAGCTGAGAGTGTAAGAATATTGGGTAAATATGAGTGTGGTGGTAGAGGGTCCATGGGGGTGATGGTAAGTGTGATGTTGTTACTAACGTGAGCCCCTGCAGGGGGAGAGTGCATTTAGTGGGGCCATGCGACCCTCTATCTGAATGTGTATGCGGGCAGGAATGCATTAGGAAAATCACCCAAAAGAGCCCCAGGAAACATGCAGCTGCTCTGTGAAGAGCGGTTCTGCGTGATCTCAGACACGCGGGTTGCTGGTCCCTGGGGTCAATTTGAGGTACATTTGTTTCACAAAAACATAAACGATCAAATGATGTTGCTGGATGTGATCTAAAGCTCTCGCCAGTATGAACAGCTCTTCTGATAAGCAGTATTCATCTCGCTATGTTGGCTGAGCTGCTCGAGTAGGTCTGAGTGTTGGTTGACTTACGGGTAGCCGAGATAAGCAATAATGAGAGCAAATAACATTGAAAAAACACTAACGGTGGAATATAATGCTAAAGGTGGACTAATACAATGATAACTCGAATAATTCATTAAAACGGAAATTTGACGCAAGAGATACACTAATACGTAATTACATAATAAAGATTAAACTTCGTGCACTAGACATTAAAGAGACGTTGATGGGTAAATAACGCTGAAAAGACGCATATTACAGCAAACAATGAGTCGCAGTGAAGCAAGTTAGTCATTATCATAATTATAACACATCATAATGACATTGTATTACCAGCAATTATTTCACGTCACGGACTACATGGCAAATAACACAGCAACAAAGAACAGCCTGTTATTAACTATTCAGTTCTAGAATAATGATTACATTTGTGTATCTCTCTGTGGTCCGACACGCTGTAGTAACCACGCTCAGGAAGAAGATAATTCCTTTAATGCTGGAATATTTGAATGTTTTCGTACTGGAGGTAACATAAAACACCACCGCATTAGTAGTGGGAATGGCAGGTTAGCGAGGAACTTTGATTTTTGGGGTAATTCCTCACTGACCTGCCAGGGTTTCCAGGGAAAAACTTTTAAGAGTGTTAGTGGTCGCTAAGCTGCCAGGGTTATCAGGTAAAAATTTGTCAGAGACTTTATTCCTCGCTCTGTTACATCTGTTTAAGATCGAAATAATTTCAGAGTACAGTTTAAGACCGAAATAAGTTCAGAGTACAGTTTAAGACCGAAATAAGTTCAGAGTACAGTTTAAGACCGAAATAATTTCAGAGTACAGTTTAAGACCGAAATAATTTCAGAGTACAGTTTAAGACCGAAATAATTTCAGAGTACAGTTTAAGACCGAAATAATTTCAGAGTACAGTTTAAGACCGAGATTTTTTCAGAGATCATTTTCGGAGAATTTGTTCATATAAGATTTGTTAAGGAATATAGACATCTTAGCTGTAACTTTTAGTTTTATATCCATTTATTGTTGTTACACCCGTTTAAGGTCATTTTTTTTCAGAGTTTCATACTAGGTCAAATAATTTAGTCTCATTTGTTTCAGCTGTGTCACAGATATAAAGACTGAATTTTGTCAGAGTTTTAATCCTCGCTGCGGCCTTAAACTGCGTTCTAGCTCCTGACCCCCCCCCCACCTTATGCCCCTCTCGTATCTTCGTTAATACCTAATCAATTCCTCTGAGATTTAAATCCACTATATTTCAGACTCAGTATATTAGATCAAGTTGGTTACCGAGTTCTAGTACCCGTCCACCGCCTTACTTCATTCGTACAACTTCTTTAGTATCAGTCCAATTTCCCCGAAAATTAAACCCGCTCTATATCTAACATAGTAAACAAAAGTCAGAGCAATTACCGAGTTTCAACTCTTGTCCCAAACGCTACTTTACTCATGTAACTTCTTTGCAATCCATCCAATTTTCCTGAAATTTAATCCTTCTGTATTTCAAATTCAGTAAAAATAAATCAAGACACTAACAGAGTTTCAGCTCATGTCCCTGCCTGAGTTCACTTGTACTATTTTCTTACTATCCTTCCAAATCCTCGAAAATTTAAACTCGCTGTATTTCCGACCTTGTAAAATAAACCAAAAACAATTACCGAGCTCCAACTCTTGTTCTCCACCTCAGTTCAATGCTCATCAAACTTAATTATTTTAGACCAAGTAAGTAGCTTTCATCCTTTACCTTACCTTATCAAAAGTAAACACAAGTCTTATCACACCTGTGTAAATATCCGTATCTCTCCCTCCTGCCTTCCTCTATATCTTCCTCCCCCCCCCCCTTACCCCTTACCCCCCCCCCCCAACTTCCGCGCATCTCACCCCCTTCTCCATCTCATTCTAACCTCCTCTCAAGAATTTTAAATGTTGATATTATTTATTAATCTTACCGTATTTTATGTTCTCTCCATGTTTACAGCATATTCTCTGAACAACTTTTTACACATTCTCTTTCAACATAACATCTCAATTCTTTATATATATGTTCAAATGTGTTCTCCGCATATCTCGCTGCCCTTCCTTACAATTTTCCTCCATCCATCCATCATCTACCTGTTCCAATGTATTATCTACCTTCATCGTATTCCCTTACATGTTCTCCGCTCCTCTTTTTACTGTTTCTTGTCTTTAAACCAGGTGTTTATGCCATTCAATAAGTAGTTCACTGTTATATATTATAAACAGTAACATTACTAATTCTCAACAAGTTACTACAAATTATTTATTTAATCAGTCACCGAGTCTTATTTATTTACTTTCCAAAACTATGTCAATGTAAGTTTCTTTTTCCTTAGTAAGTAAGGAAAAAGTTAGTAAGTTAGAAAATGAGTTAGTAACAGTCCTTACTAACTCATTTCTTAAACAATACTACACTTTTGCTGTATTAAGTGTACTAAGACTTTCTTTTCGTATGTTATCTAAGGTTACACTCGAATAGTTTAAAAGCATTATCTCTACATTATTTATTAACTAACAGTACTCTTTCATAAAGTAAGTAAAATTATTAGAGATAGCTTTATCATAAAGTATCTTAACGAAAATATTCTTCGCACATCAAAGGAATCATTCCTTTGATGAAAATCAAGACCTTTCATGCATTAAAAGACACTCTCAGTGTCCTCTTTATATAAGAAAGATAATCTTAGATCCGTTAAATATGCTCTCAGAGACATCAAAGATAATCTCTAACTCACCTTCGTGAATTCAAAAATCATTCTAAGACATCTTAATACATTTAAAGATACTTTCTAGTGCACTATGTCATTACTTCCAACATCTCAAGACAATTTTTTCATAACTCAGCTTAATTAAAAAAATCACCTTCAGTAGTCAAGGGTAGTTTTTCAAGTAATATTTTAAACAATATTTTCCTTTTAAACTTACTAAGACATGTCAATATTTAGTGATGATCAACTTTAAGTAATATACCAAAGTAAACATACTTATTTATAGTCTCTAATGTAGTAAACTATTTATTCTATTATGGCTAAAACAATCGTATTCAAAAAACATCAAGTTTGTTTTTACAAGGTTTAACATACACAGTTATTCAAGAAATCATAATACTTAAACATATACAGTTAATCAAGAGACAATTTAACGACTCATAATGTTAGTTATGAACAGTGTTATAAGATCCCTCTGGCTATTTTTCTTACTCTTCGAGGCATAATAACTGTTAAGAAAGTTACGCTTCACTATTTTCAGTTGAGAGACGCGTAATTTTTTAGTTTAAGAACAGTGTTGAAAGATTTTTTGACTATGTTCAGTTGATTGACGACGAATAATATTAGTTAAGGAACGACAAGAAAAGACTCTGTATGTGAATATCTTTAGTTGACTAAAGAAGTGAGTTAAGAAATTAACTCTCATTCAAAAATTGTATTATTTTAGTTGACTTTTAGTTGAGTTAAGAAATATTGAAAGATCATGAACGTGTCTATTTCAGTTGATTAACGAATAATTTTAGTTGTGAAACGATAAGAAAAGAATGTCTTGATAAATTTGCTACTGTATAAAATTGTAGATTTGTTAAGATCTGTATTAGTAAGAAATAATAGGTTTAAATCAAATACATTGCCACAGATGACTGTAAATAAAACTTGGCGACTGACTAAATAAATTAATACTTTGTAGTAATTTGTGGGGGAACTGTAATGCTGTAGATAATATATGACAAATAACTAGTTACTTAATGACAGAAACAATTGTACATTTGACTTTAAAAGAACATGAAAGAGAATGCGGTGAACAAAGTGAAAATTATGGGGATATGAATTGAACTTGCAGAGAACATGAAAACATAAAGTGAATGTTCAGAGTATACAAAGAATGAACAATGGACTTGTAAAGAACATTTTAAAAACATGGAGAAAATTACAAAGAACACAGAAAATGTAGAAGAGAATGGGAAAAACGTGGAGAAACAGGTGAAAAATATGAGTAGAACTTGCAGAGAACATGAATAATGAGTATAAAAGTTGTACAGAAAATATGCCGTGAATATGGATAGAATACACAAATACGGTAATATTATTGGATCAAAGATGTATTTTAAAATCTGGGGAGGGAAGGACGTGTGGATAGAGTTGGGGAGGGGTGAGGGGAGGGGAGTAGGGGGTGAGGGGTTGTAAGGGGGATGGGGGAGGGAAAGATATAGGTGCGGGGAGGGAGGGGAGATAAGGGAGAGGGGAAGGTAAGGGGTGAGGGAGATAAAGTGTGTTATGTCCGCGTGGTTATTACCAGGTAAGGGATTATTTAGATTGCTGAGTAAACAAGGGAATTGAAGGCGAGATAATGCAGGCAGTGAGTCACAATAACGTGGCTAAAGTGTGTTGACCATACCACGCACTAAAAGGTGAAGGGACGACGACGTTTCGGTCCGTCTTGGACCATTCTCAATCGACTTGAGAATGGTCCAGGACGGACTGAAACGTCGCCGTCCCTTCACCTTCTAGTGGGTGGTCTGGTCAAGGCGAGGTAATGTTTACTTTGATAAGGTAAGGTAAAGGATGAGAGCTTTGACTTTTCAAAGTTTCTTGTTCTGGAATAATAAGTTTGATGAACGTTGAACTAAGGTTGAGGACGGGAATTAGAGCTCAGTAATTGCTTTTGATTTATTTTACAGGGTCTGAAATACGTTTTTTTTTTTTAAATCTCTGGGGACATGGACTGATAATAATTAGCTTACAGAAGCGATCTAGGGCGAAGTACGGGAGCTGGAACTCAGTAACTAAATTGCTGTAATCAACTACGTCTGAAATACAGCGGGTTTAAATTTTAGAGGGATTGGACAGAGAGTGAAGAATTTTTATGAATGAAGTAAGGCGGGGGACAGAAGCTGGAGTTCGGTAACTGCCTTGATCTTATTTACTACATCTGAAATAACTAGGTTTTAAATATTGAGAAAATTGATTGGATAACAGCGGAGTTGTACGAGTAGATTAAGGCAGAGAACAAGAGCTGGAGCTTGGTAATTGCTTTGATCTATTTTACCGTGTCCGAGTTATAGCGGGTTTATATTTCAGGAAAGTCGATAGGTTAATAACGGAGCTGTAACAGTAAACTAAGGCGAGGGACGAGAGCTAGAACTCGCAACACTATTTTCTTTTCACTATATTCAAAGTATGACTGTTTTAAATTTCAGGGAAATTGTTCGGTTAACAGTATAGTTACAGGAAATAACTAAGGCGGGGAACGGGAGCTAGAAAACGGTAATTCTATTACGTTACTTACTCTGTCAGTAGTATGAGTGTTTTAAATTTTTGAGGATTTGGATAGATACTAACAGAGATGTACGAATGAACTAAGGTGGAGGACATGTGCTGAAACTCGGTTAATGTTTGGATTTATTTTACTGAATCTGAAATACAGTGGGATTAAAATTAAGGGGAATTGGACCAATAGTAAAGAAGTAGTATGAATGAAGTAAGGCGGTTACGAGAGCTGGAGCCTGGCAACACTATTTTCTTTTATTATTACGTTCGAAGTATGACGAAGTATTTAAATTAGGCATAATTGGGCTACTAATAGCGAAACTACACTAATAAACGTATAGAGCCGGGTCCAAGAACTAACTTCTTGTACTGTGAATTAATGTTTCAAAATATCTTATTAAGTCCTTAGAGTTAATTTTGTCTTGATAAAAATTCTTTTAAGACCGCATTGAGAATTTTAAATCTCTGATAAAATTCAGTTTTAATTCCTGTGACACAGCTCAAACAAATGAGACTAAAATATTTTACCTGGAACAAAACTGAAAATATTTGACCTTGAACGATACTGAAATTATTTGACCTTGAACGAGACTGAAAATAATTGACCTTGAACGAGACTGAAAATAATTGACCTTGAACAAGACTGAAATTATTTTACCTTTAACGAGACTGAAAATATTTGAACTTCCTCCATAAGGAATCCTTAAGACGGCAGCGAGAATTAACACTCTGAAATAATGTTGGTCTTAAACGGGTGTGACAGCAGTAAATGGATATAAAACTAAATGTTACTGCTAACATGTCTATATTCCTTAATAAATCTTCTATGAACATATTCTCCGAAAATAGTTTCTGAAAAAAGTACCGGTCTTAAACTATACCCTGAAATTATTTCGGTTTTAAATGGATGTGACAGAGCGAGGAATATAAACTGACAAGTTTTTATCTGGGAACCCTGGCAGCTTACCCTGGAAACAATAAAACCCTGACAAATTTACCCTGGAACCCCTGGCAGCTTTGCGAACACTAAGACTCTGACAAATTTTTCCCTGGAAACCCTGGCAGGTCAGCGAGGAATTGCCCCAAAAATCAAAATATCTCGCTAACCTGCCATTCCCACTACTCACATTTAGGTCCCCATCACGTCTTAGGCATTAATACCACGTGAATGTTACCGCTTTATTCACTCTCGTGTTCTTGATGATATCTTCACAATGCATTTAAAGTTTGCCAGTGCAGGTTGCGGATCACGTGGACCTGCATGACTAACTATCCTGTAAGGTGGGGTGTTTTATCATAGCTAGCTCATGACAGACACTATGGAGCCCTTCGTATAGTGTAGGGTAGCTGCATATATGAAGATGTATCTAAGTATGCCAACAGAAAGAGTCACAGTAGACTACCTCGTGCTGTCGTTGGAAAACTTTTGATTAAAATATCGAATGTGGGAATTACTTTTCTAAATATATAATTAAAATCAGTTAATATCGCCAACAACCAATAATATTGCCTCCATTGTCCCAGTATCACTAATGGCATGTAATTACCCAACGGGACATTGCCATACATGTTATTCATTGGTAATTAATATTGAGTTCAGATGCCACTTCTAATTTTCATGATTATTTTTCCTTGAATTGTCCGATTTATTTTCTAATATTGAAGAGACCTATTTTGTATGGACGTTGGTTATTAAAATTTACTTTTAACTTTTAATTAAACTTGGGTTTTAATTCTAACCGAAATGAAAGAGAAGTGGTGTTTAATTGTGCTTGTTTACAACCTTGGCTTGGTAGCAAGGGCATTCTCTCACTTACCTACACACACCAAACGGGCAGGACCAAGAGCTAAAGCTCAACCCCCGCAAGCACAAATAGGTGAGTACAAATAGGTGAGTACACAGGGAAAGGTACTCCATTGGATAAAGGAGTACCTAAGCAACATGAGACAACGAGTCAGTGTGAGGGGTGAGGTCTCAGATTGGCGAAACGTTAATAGTGGAGTACCGCAGGGGGTCAGTCCTTGGACCTATACTGTTTCTGATATATGTAAATGATCTCCCAGAGGGAATAGAATCGTTTCTCTCAATGTTTGCCAATGATGGAAAAATTTATGAGGAGGATTGAAATTGAGGCCGATAGTAGCAGGCTACAAGATGACCTAGACAGACTGAGTGAATGGGCCAACAAATGGCTGTTGAAGTTCAACCCGAGTAAATGCAAAGTAATGAAACAAGGCAGTGGAAACAGGAGGCCAGACAAAGGATACAGAATAGGAGATGAAGTACTTAATGAAACGGACAGAGAGAAAGATCTAGGAGTTGATTCACACCAAACCTGTCTCCTGAAGCCCACATAAAAAGAATAACGTCTGCGGCATATGCGAGGGTGGCTAACATCAGAACAGCGTTCAGGAGCCTGTGTAAGGAATCATTCAGAATCTTGTACACCACATATGTAAGACCAATCCTGGAGTATGCGGCCCCAGCACGGAGCCCGTACCTTGTCAAGCACAAGACGAAGCTGGAAAAAGTCCAAAGGTATGCCACTAGACTAGTCCCAGAACTAAGAGGCATGAGTTACGAGGAAACACTGCGGGAAATGCACCTTACGACACTGGAAGACAGAAGAGTAAGGGGAGACATTATCACAACCTACAAAATCCTTAGAGGAATCGTCCGGGTAAACAAGGATAAACAATTCACCACTGGCGGTAAGCGAACAAGGGGACACAGGTGGAAACTGAGTACCCACATGAGCCACAGAGACGTTAGAAGGAACATTTTCAGTGTCAGAGTAGTTAACGGATGGAATGCATTAGGCAGTGATGTGGTGGAGGCTGACTCCATACACAGTTTTAAATGTAGATATGATAGAGCCCAGTAGGCTCAGGAATCTGTACACCAGTTGATTGACAGTTGAGAGGCGTGACCAAAGAGCCAAAGCTCTACCCCCGCAAGCACAAATAGATGAGTACACACACACACACACACACACACACACACACACACACACACACACACACACACACACACACACACACACACACACACACACACACACACACACACACACACACACACTCACACACGCACACACACACACTCACACACACACACACACACACACACACACACACACACACACACACACACACACACACACACACACACACACACACACACACACACACACACACACACACACACACACTCACACACGCACACACACACACTCACACACACACACACACACACACACACACACACACTCACACACGCACACACACACACTCACACACACACACACACACACACACACACACACACACACACACACACACACACACACACACACACACACACACACACACACACACACACACACACAGTTGATTGACAGTTGAGAGGCGGGACCAAAGAGCCAAAGCTCAACCCCCGCAAGCACAATTAGGTGAGTACACACACAGCAGAAGTGCACTTAGTGCAGAAGCACTAAGTGTGCCACTCTCTGAATTCTGAAAGATTCTGAATGATTCCTTACACAGGTTCCTGAACGCCGTTCTGATGTTAGCCAGCCTCGCATATGCCGCAGACGTTATTCTCTTTATGTGGGCTTCAGGAGACAGGTTTGGTGTGAATCAACTCCTAGATCTTTCTCTCTGTCCGTTTCATTAAGTACTTCATCTCCTATTCTGTATCCTTTGTCTGGCCTCCTGTTTCCACTGCCTAGTTTCATGGTGTATAACAGGTCACTGGAAACAGGAGACTTACCAGAAAGTTGGAAGACAGCTAACGTGGTCCCAATATACAAAAAGGGTGACAGGCAAGAGGCACTGAATTACAGGCCAGTTTCCGTAACCTGTATACCATGCAAGGTGCTGGAGAAGATCGTGAGGAAAAGGCTCGTAGAGCATCTGGAGGGAAATAACTTTGTAACGCACCACCAACATGGGTTCAGAGATGGTAAATCGTGCCTCACAGGTTTAATAGAATTTTATGACCAGGCAACGAAAATTAGGCAGGAAAGAGAAGGGTGGGCCGACGGCATTTTCCTGGATTGCCAAAAAGCCTTTGACACAGTACCCCATAAAAGGCTGTTAAAAAGTTTGAGCAACAGGCAGGAGTAAACGGGAAGGTGCTCCAGTGGATAAGGGAGTACTTAAGCAACAGGAAACAGCGAGTAACGGTGAGGGGGAAGACATCAGAGTGGCGAGATGTCACCAGCGGAGTCCCACAGGGCTCAGTACTTGGACCCATCCTGTTTCTAATATATGTGAACGATCTTCCAGAGGGTATAGACTCATTCCTCTCGATGTTTGCTGATGATGCAAAAATTATGAGAAGAATCAAGACGGATGAAGATAGACAGAGACTACAGGATGACCTGGATAAACTGGAGGAATGGTCTAGAAAATGGCTGCTGAAGTTCAACTCTGGAAAGTGTAAGGTGATGAAATTAGGCGAAGGGAGCAGGAGGCTGAACACAAGGTATCATCTGGGAGGGGAAATCCTGCAAGAATCAAATAGAGAGAAGGATCTGGGGGTTGATATCACACCGAACCTGTCCCCAGAGGCCCACATCAAAAGAATATCATCAGCGGCATATGCTAGACTGGCCAACATAAGAACTGCCTTCAGAAACTTGTGTAAGGAATCTTTCAGAACCCTGTATACCACTTATGTAAGACCAATCCTGGAGTATGCAGCTCCAGCCTGGAGTCCATACCTAGTTAAACACAAGACAAAGTTAGAGAAGATTCAGCGGTATGCCACCAGGCTCGTCCCGGAACTGAGAGGATTGAGCTACGAGGAAAGGTTAAAGGAGCTGAACCTCACATCCCTGGAAAACAGAAGAGTAAGGGGAGACATGATAACCACCTACAAAATTCTCAGGGGAATTGACAGGGTGGACAAAGACAAACTCTTCAGCACGGGTGGGACACGAACAAGGGGACACAGGTGGAAACTTAGTACCCAGATGACCCACAGAGACGTTAGAAAGAATTTTTTCAGTGTCAGAGTAGTTAATAAATGGAATGCACTAGGAAGTGATGTGGTGGATGCTGACTCCATACACAGTTTCAAATGTAGATATGATAGAGCCCAGTAGGCTCAGGAATCTGTACACCAGTTGATTGACAGTTGAGGGGCGGGACCAAAGAGCCAAAGCTCAACCCCCGCAAGCACAATTAGGTGAGTACACACACACACACACACACACTCACACGCACACACACACACACACACACACACACACACACACACACACACACACACACACACACACACACACACACACACACACACACACACACACACACACACACACACACACACACACACACAGGGGGCCTCGTAGCCTGGTGGATAGCGCGCAGGACTCGTAATTCTGTGGCGCGGGTTCGATTCCCGCACGAGGCAGAAACAAATGGGCAAAGTTTCTTTCACCCTAAGTGCCCCTGTTACCTAGCAGTAAATAGGTACCTGGGAGTTAGTCAGCTGTCACGGGCTGCTTCCTGGGGTGTGTGTGTGTGATGTGGAAAAAAAAAAAAAGTAGTTAGTAAACAGTTGATTGACAATTCAGAGGCGGGCCGAAAGGGCAAAGCTCAACCCCCGCAAAAACACAACTAGTAAACACAACTAGTAAACACACACACACACACACAAACACAATCACACACGCACACACACACACACTCACACACACACACACACACACACACTCACACGCACGCACGCACACACACACACACACACACACACACACACACACACACACACACACACACACACACACACACACACACACACACACACACACACACACACACACACACACACACACACACACACACACACAGATATGTCAGACCAATCCTGGAGTATGCGGCTCCAGCATGGAGTCCATATCTAGTCAAGGATAAGACTAAACTGGAAAAGGTTCAAAGGTTTGCTACCAGACTAGTACCCGAGCTGAGAGGTATGAGCTACGAGGAGAGACTACGGGAATTAAACCTCATTTCGCTGGAAGACAGAAGAGTTTGGGAGGACATGATCATCACATTCAAGATTCTGGAGAGAATTGATAGGGTAGATAAGGACAGGCTATTTAACACAAGGGGAACACGCACAAGAGGACACAGGTGGAAACTGAGTGCCCAAATGAGCCACATAGATATTAGAAAGAACTTTTTTAGTGTCAGAGTGGTTGACAAATGGAATGCACTAGGAAGTGATGTGGTGGAGGCTGACGCCATTCACAGTTTCAAGCGTAGATATGATAGAGCCCAATAGGCTCAGGAATCTGTACACCTGTTGATTGACGGTTGAGAGGCGGGACCAAAGAGCCAGAGCTCAACCCCCGCAAACACAACTAGGTAAGTACAACTAGGTGAGTACACACACACACACACACACACACACACACACACACACACACACACACACACACACACACACACACACACACACACACACACACACACACAGAAGAGAGGAAGAGAAAAAAGAAGCAAATAAAGCCACGACCGAACCAAAGCTGCTCCACAGTTATATCAGAAGGAAAACAGCAGTGAACGAACAGGTGATGAAACTTAGAACGGGTGAGGTCAGGTACACAGGGAGTGACCAATAGGTTTGTGAAAAACTTAACAAGAGATTACCGGAGGTCTTCACAATAGAACGAAGCCACTATGCTCGTAGAGATGGCAGTAAACCAGGCGACCTTGGAAAGGTTTGAAATTACAAGGGATGAGGTCAAGAGGCATCTGTTGGATCTGGTCGCGAGAAAGGCTTGGTCCGGACGGAATCACACCATGGGCATTGAAAGAGTGTGCAGAAGCACTTTCTTTGACACTCGCAATTGTGTATAATAGGTCACTGGAGACCTACCAGAAATATAGTAGACGGCTAACGAAGTCCCAATATACCAAAAGGGTGACAGGCATGAGGCACTTAACTACAGGCCAGTGTCCTTAACTTGTATATCATGCAAAATGACGGAGAAGATTGTGATAATAAACCCTAGTAGCATAACTGGAAAGAAGGGATTTCGTGACTCACCATCAACATGGGTTCAGGGAGGTTAACTTTTGCCTCACTGGTTTAATAGAATTATACGACCAGGTGACAAAGAATAAACAAGATAGAGAATGATATACCGACTGCATTTTCTGGGTCTGTCGATAGCCTTTGACACATTACCCCATAAGAGGTTGGTGCATAAGTTGGAGAAAGAGGCGAAAGTATCTTGTAGGGTGCTCCAGTGGATAAGGGAGTACCTTAGCAATAGGAAGCAGAGAGTTACATTAAGGGGTGAGACCTCAGATTGGCATGAATCCCAGAGTGTTCAGTACTCGGACCTATCTTATCCTATCCTGATATACGTAAATGATCTAAATGTATAGACTCACTCTTCTCAATGTTTGATGATGATGCCAAACTGAGAAGGATTAAGACAGAGGAGGGCAGCTTGAGGCTTCAAGAAGACCTAGTTAAACTGAAGGAATGGTCAAACAAATGGTTATTTGAGTTTAACCCTAACAAATGCAATGTAATGAAGATAGGTGAAGAGAGCAGGTGGTTAGATACAAGGTATCATTTGGGCGATGAAACTCTTCAAGAATCAGGGAGAGAGAGAGACAAAGACTTGGGGGTTGATATCACGCCAGACCTGTCCCCTGATGCTCATTGAAGAGGATAACATCAGCTGTATATGCCAGGTTGGCCAGCATAAGAACGGCCTTTAGAAACTTGTGTAAGGAATCATTCAGAACCTAGTATTCCACATATGTCAGACCAATCCTGGAGTATGCGGCTCCAGCATGGAGTCCATATCTCGTCAAGCATAAACTAAAACTGGAAAAGGTTCAAGTGTTTGCTACCAGACTAGTACCCGATCTGAGGGGTATGATCTACAAGGAGAGACTACGGGAATTAAACCTTACGTCGCTGGAAGACAGAAGAGTTAGGGGGGACATGATCACCACATACAAGATTCTCAAAGAAATTCATAGGGTAGATAAAGACAGATTATTTAACACAAAAGACAAACGTACTAGGGGACACAGGTGGAAATTGAGTGCCCAAATGAGCCATATAGACGTTAGAAATAATTGGTTTACTGTCAGAGTAATTGACAAATGAAATGCATTAGGCAGTGATGTGGTGGAGGCTGACTCCATACACAGTTTCAAGTGTAGATATGATAGAGCCCAATAGGCTCAGGAACCTGTACACCAGTTGATTGACGGTTGAGAGGCGGGACCAGAGCCAAAGCTCAAACACCGCAAGCACGACTAGGTGAGTACACACACGGTCGAACGTTAATCCCTACAAGTTGCTCGAACACTTAGAACCGGTAAGTGTTTTCTCCTAACACAAGCACGGATGTAGAGCAGTTAACTCCTACTTTATAAACATACAGAAGCTCTAGAGGCAGATGATCGAAATCAAACAAGACGAGGTATGGGCAGACTGCATATTTCCTGACTGTCAGAAAGCAGTTGATGTTGATCCCAACAAAAGATATTAAATTAATAAGCTTCTCAAGCTAGAGAAACAAATTGGTTTACAGGGAAGAGAGTAACGTGGGAGGAAGAGTACCTCTCAGGATGAAATCAAAGGACTGAAGGTACAGCTGAGAAGTCGTAGTGGAAAGAGAGAGATAAGAGCGGTGTTCCACTCGTTGGCTTCTTAACACAATTTGACGATAATGCACAACTAATGAGAAGACTCAAGACCGTGAGATTATGATGCCCTGGAAAGGCACCAGGACACCCCACATTATTATATGGAATAGACACAGTTAACAAAGGAACATTCTGCAAGACTGGGAACAGTAAACCGAGGAACATAGATGGGAACCTGAGACAATGAGATGTCAGGAAAAACGTCTTCATGGTTAGAGCTGTCAGTGAGATAAATACACGTGATGAACAAGCCCTTGAAGCATGGCTCATTTACCAACTGTCTGTATCCTTGCAATACTTCTTATATGGTAGCTGTCTTACCTACTGTAGCTTGGTTCATGTGGCAACTGCCTCAACTCTTGCACTGCTGTCCATAAGGCAACTGCCCCTTGTAACGTGACTCATATGGCACTATCTCCACCCATACAACATTGTTCAAGTGGCAGGTGCCTCCAGCCCTGCTACCAGGCAGGTGCCTCCAGCCCTGCTACCTGTGGCAGGTGCCTCCAGCCCTGCTACCTGTGGCAGCTGCCTCCAGCCCTGCTACCTGTGGCAGGTGCCTCCAGCCCTGCTACCTGTGGCAGGTGCCTCCAGCCCTGCTACCTGTGGCAGCTGCCTCCAGCCCTGCTACCAGGCAGCTGCCTCCAGCCCTGCTACCTGTGGCAGCTGCCTCCAGCCCTGCTACCAGGCAGCTGCCTCCAGCCCTGCTACCTGTGGCAGGTGCCTCCAGCCCTGCTACCTGTGGCAGGTGCCTCCAGCCCTGCTACCTGTGGCAGCTGCCTCCAGCCCTGCTGCCTGTGGCAGGTGCCTCCAGCCCTGCTACCTGTGGCAGGTGCCTCCAGCCCTGCTACCTGTGGCAGGTGCCTCCAGCCCTGCTACCTGTGGCAGGTGCCTCCAGCCCTGCTACCTGTGGCAGGTGCCTCCAGCCATGCTACCTGTGGCAGGTGCCTCCAGCCCTGCTACCTGTGGCAGGTGCCTCCAGCCCTGCTACCTGTGGCAGGTGCCTCAAATCTCAGTTGTAAACTCTCATTATCTCTCATTCAACCTTTTAACACTAATAGGTTACCAGGACCTCTCAAGGGAGGAAACAAACTCACGTTAACAACCAATAGCAACACTGCGATCATTTTCACCTGTCTAAACCTCTCACATGAACGAAATCTGTGTATCATATGACGAAATGATCGCTAATGTAATTATCCATCCGTGTTGAACTGAGGCACGGAATAATGCAACTGCAATCACGTTTGTGACTCGTTTTAATACTCACCAAGCAGGTCTGCAACGCCTTCATCACCGTGACAAATCGTACAAGAATCCACGAGGGAATAATGAGGTAATGACAAACGATACAGTATCTCTCATACAATCTGAAAACCAGAGACCAACTGTGCTGTAACTTGTTTCCGTGGTTGTTAATCATCAGAAGAGAATCCTTAAATAATTGAAAATCTCAGAGTAAAAGTCACGTTAAATTACTAAAATCGGAATAGGTTGGGCATCCCTCCTGCACTCTCCAGTTTATGGCAAGTAGGGAAGTACACAAGGCCTTCGACGTCCTGGTGTATAAACTAGCTGAACTGCCAGCCCAAAACAGGACACTACTCAGACTTGTCAGGAACTTCTTAATGAACAGAGCAGTTACCCTTTGTTTCAACAGTAAAACCGCGGCAGCCTTCACCCCGACACTGGAGTTCCTCACGGGCCGTGTCTGAGCGCAGCCTTCACCCCGACACTGGAGTTCCTCACGGGCCGTGTCTGAGCGCAGCCTTCACCCCGACACTGGAGTTCCTCACGGGCCGTGTCTGAGCGCAGCCTTCACCCCGACACTGGAGTTCCTCACGGGCCGTGTCTGAGCGCAGCCTTCACCCCGACACTGGAGTTCCTCACGGGCCGTGTCTGAGCCTGAAACTCGCGAACATATTCGTCAATGGCCCGCCTGAACCAGAATACAGAGGCAGCATCATCACCCAATTTGCAGACGGCGTCACTCAATCTCCAACCCACGAGTTGAAGAAACCAGTCATGCGACAGCTGCACGGAGAGCAAATGTGGACCTTCCCCGGACATCACACTGGGAAAGGAAGTGGAGGACCTCCACAAACCCGGACAAGAACCAAGTAAGCACCATTGGCTGTATGGCTTACACAATAGACAATGTAGGCGGGGTGCGAATGAGGGGGAACTCATAGCCATCTCGCCCCTTAAAACAGTGCTTGGATATAACTTAGAATCCTAACTCCAACCAGAACGTCTCTGAGAAACAGAAATAATCAAAATGATCCGTGACAAAGCGCCCCTGCTTCACACAAGCCCCATCCCACGTCAAGCTACATCTGTACAGAATGATCACAAGACCCGGCTTAGAGTATCCTTACACCACCCTGAACCGCACTACCAAGACCATCAAGTTGAAGATCCGGCGTGTTCAAAACATAGCACTCCACTTTGCGGCGAACCTGTCGCTGGCTGACAGCGTAAGGACCAACCAGATCTACACAACCCTCAAAATGATACTAGTGAACATCAGACTCAGTTACTTAGCAATAAAACGACTGTCTCGCATGAAGCCTCTCTCCGTCCTGGACGTAGAAGCACCAGCAAGGCATCACCACGGTCAGCGACTGTGAGGTCCAAGAGCCGCTACACAGACCCACAAGAATCACTCTCCAACAAAAAGTGATCAGGTACATCCACCTCCAGAACTTCCCGAGACCAAAAGTCCTGAGCGGCCTGCCAGTTGACCCAGAGGAGTGGGCTCTCTCCGACTCGATCTAGACTTAACAAAAAATACAATACAAAATTAATAAAACTTAATAAAATAAACAAAACAAAACAAAAATTTCTTGCATGAAATGCAGGTAGCGTAGTGTTGTTAAGAACCACCTCCAACAGCCTCTGACACCGGCTCAAGGCATCCCAGACATCAGCTTACACCCCCACGCTAACCACCCTACCGTT
>NC_091191.1:24943269-25143269 GCF_040958095.1 Procambarus clarkii | reverse complement strand
ACGACACCCTCACCCAGGGCTGACGACACCCTCACCCAGGGCTGACGACACCCCTCACCCAGGGCTGACGACACCCTCACCCAGGGCTGACGACACCCTCACCCAGGGCTGACGACACCCTCACCCAGGGCTGACGACACCCTCACCCAGGGCTGACGACACCCTCACCCAGGGCTGACGACACCCTCACCCAGGGCTGACGACACCCTCACCCAGGGCTGACGACACCCCTCACCCAGGGCTGACGACACCCTCACCCAGGGCTGACGACACCCTCACCCAGGGCTGACGACACCCTCACCCAGGGCTGACGACACCCTCACCCAGGGCTGACGACACCTTCACCCAGGGCTGACGACACCCTCACCCAGGGCTGACGACACCCTCACCCAGGGCTGACGACACCCTCACCCAGGGCTGACGACACCCTCACCCAGGGCTGACGACACCCTCACCCAGGGCTGACGACACCCTCACCCAGGGCTGACGACCTACACCTGTCTCTCACTGGGTGAGGATGACAGTCACCGCAAGAAATATTATCATCAAACAAAAAAAATCATTATTTCATAAAAATTCGATGTTAGGAAAATAATTACGCTACCTGGCGCCTGACAGCTGAGTGAACAGTTCTTTGGATTCGTAATCCTGAGGTTCCGGGTTCGATACCAAAATCATCTCAAAATAATCTCAAGATAACCATCATTAATTGATCCGGGAGGCCTGGTCAGAGAATGGGCCACAGGGCTGATGATACCCGGAAGGTAGGTAGTAGGTAGACCGTCGGCAAATATAATCCGGCCTCGTACAGCCTGTAGAATTGTCATGGCATCAGAGAGTGACACGAGGACAATCCTACCTTAACACATTGGGTCTTGGGTCTTGTCTTGGCAGGTAGTAGACGTATAGGGGCGGCGGTCCGTGTGTTACCGAGGGACAATATGGTCAGAAAGCGTGTGTACTGTGCAGTGAGAATCAGGACAGTGTCACTGGAACAGTGGCAGTGTAAAGATAAAATCATTGATCAAATCTCGTGGCGAATTTTAAGTGTTTCGATAAGATAGCTAAAAAAGATCGAATCTTTGTGGCAACATCAGTGGCATCAGAGGGGACCCACATTAAGGATAGGGGCAGAAGGATTCACTACAAAAGACAAGGAAGTGTGTGAGATACTGAATAAGAAATTCCAGGAGGTCTTCACCATAGAGCAAGGAGAAATTCCAGAGATAAGAGAGGGAATAGCTAACCAGGAACCACTGGAAGAGGTTGAGATTACCAGCGGGGAAGTAAGGAAGAGGTTACTAGAATTGGATGTGACAAAGGCTATAGGCCCAGATGGAATCTCCCATTGGATGCTAAAGGAAGGAGCAGAAGAACTGTTCCTGCCACTCTCCTTAGTGTATAACAAATCACTAGCAACAGGGGAACTGCCAGAAATTTGGAAAGCCGCTAACGTAGTCCCAATATACAAGAAAGGGGATAGGCAGGAGACACTGAACTACAGGCCACCCAGGGCTGACGACACCCTCACCCAGGGCTGACGACACCTACACCCAGGGCTGACACCTTCACCCAGGGCTGACGACACCCTCACCCAGGGCTGACGACACCTTCACCCAGGGCTGACGACACCTTCACCCAGGGCTGACGACACCTTCACCCAGGGCTGACACCCTCACCCAGGGCTGACGACACCTTCACCCAGGGCTGACGACACCTTCACCCAGGGCTGACGACACCTTCACCCAGGGCTGACGACACCTTCACCCAGGGCTGACGACACCTTCACCCAGGGCTGACGACACCTTCACCCAGGGCTGACGACACCTTCACCCAGGGCTGACGACACCTTCACCCAGGGCTGACGACACCCTCACCCAGGGCTGACGACACCCCTCACCCAGGGCTGACGACACCTTCATTCAGGGCTGACGACACCCTCACCCAGGGCTGACGACACCTTCATTCAGGGCTGACGACACCCTCACCCAGGGCTGACGACACCTTCATTCAGGGCTGACGACACCCTCACCCAGGGCTGACGACACCTTCACCCAGGGCTGACGACACCTTCACCCAGGGCTGACGACACCTTCACCCAGGGCTGACGACACCTTCACCCAGGGCTGACGACACCCTCACCCAGGGCTGACGACACCTTCACCCAGGGCTGACGACACCTTCACCCAGGGCTGACGACACCTTCACCCAGGGCTGACGACACCCTCACCCAGGGCTGACGACACCTTCACCCAGGGCTGACGACACCTTCACCCAGGGCTGACGACACCTTCACCCAGGGCTGACGACACCTTCACCCAGGGCTGACGACACCCTCACCCAGGGCTGACGACACCTTCACCCAGGGCTGACGACACCTTCACCCAGGGCTGACTACACCTTCACCCAGGGCTGACGACACCTTCACCCAGGGCTGACGACACCTTCACCCAGGGCTGACGACACCCTCACCCAGGGCTGACGACACCCTCATCCAGGGCTGACGACACCCTCACCCAGGGCTGACGACACCCCTCACCCAGGGCTGACGACACCCTCACCCAGGGCTGACGACACCCTCACCCAGGGCTGACGACACCCTCACCCAGGGCTGACGACACCCTCACCCAGGGCTGACGACACCCTCACCCAGGGCTGACGACACCCTCACCCAGGGCTGACGACACCCTCACCCAGGGCTGACGACACCCCTCACCCAGGGCTGACGACACCCTCACCCAGGGCTGACGACACCCTCACCCAGGGCTGACGACACCCTCACCCAGGGCTGACGACACCCTCACCCAGGGCTGACGACACCTTCACCCAGGGCTGACGACACCCTCACCCAGGGCTGACGACACCCTCACCCAGGGCTGACGACACCCTCACCCAGGGCTGACGACACCCTCACCCAGGGCTGACGACACCCTCACCCAGGGCTGACGACACCCTCACCCAGGGCTGACGACCTACACCTGTCTCTCACTGGGTGAGGATGACAGTCACCGCAAGAAATATTATCATCAAACAAAAAAAATCATTATTTCATAAAAATTCGATGTTAGGAAAATAATTACGCTACCTGGCGCCTGACAGCTGAGTGAACAGTTCTTCGGATTCGTAATCCTGAGGTTCCGGGTTCGATACCAAAATCATCTCAAAATAATCTCAAGATAACCATCATTAATTGATCCGGGAGGCCTGGTCAGAGAATGGGCCACAGGGCTGATGATACCCGGAAGGTAGGTAGTAGGTAGACCGTCGGCAAATATAATCCGGCCTCGTACAGCCTGTAGAATTGTCATGGCATCAGAGAGTGACACGAGGACAATCCTACCTTAACACATTGGGTCTTGGGTCTTGTCTTGGCAGGTAGTAGACGTATAGGGGCGGCGGTCCGTGTGTTACCGAGGGACAATATGGTCAGAAAGCGTGTGTACTGTGCAGTGAGAATCAGGACAGTGTCACTGGAACAGTGGCAGTGTAAAGATAAAATCATTGATCAAATCTCGTGGCGAATTTTAAGTGTTTCGATAAGATAGCTAAAAAAGATCGAATCTTTGTGGCAACATCAGTGGCATCAGAGGGGACCCACATTAAGGATAGAGGCAGAAGGATTCACTACAAAAGACAAGGAAGTGTGTGAGATACTGAATAAGAAATTCCAGGAGGTCTTCACCATAGAGCAAGGAGAAATTCCAGAGATAAGAGAGGGAATAGCTAACCAGGAACCACTGGAAGAGGTTGAGATTACCAGCGGGGAAGTAAGGAAGAGGTTACTAGAATTGGATGTGACAAAGGCTATAGGCCCAGATGGAATCTCCCATTGGATGCTAAAGGAAGGAGCAGAAGAACTGTTCCTGCCACTCTCCTTAGTGTATAACAAATCACTAGCAACAGGGGAACTGCCAGAAATTTGGAAAGCCGCTAACGTAGTCCCAATATACAAGAAAGGGGATAGGCAGGAGACACTGAACTACAGGCCAGTGTCCCTAACCTGCATACCATGCAAGCTGATGGAGAAGATTGTGCGAAGAAAGCTAGTGGAACATCTGGAGCGAAGGAACTTTGTAACACAGCATCAACATGGGTTTATGGATGGCAAGTCCTACCTCAGAGGGTTACTTTAATTCTACGACCAGGCAACAAAAATCAGGCAAGGAAGAGAAGGGTGGGCAGACTGCATATTTTTGGATTGCCAGAAAGCCTTTGATACAGTACCACACAAGAGGCTAGTGAAAAAGCTGGAGATGCAGGCTGGAGTGAAAAGGAAGGTACTCCATTGGATAAAGGAGTACCTAAGCAACAGGAGACAACGAGTCAATGTGAGGGGTAAGGTCTCAGACTGGCGAGATGTTACAAGTGGAGTCCCGCAGGGGGTCAGTCCTTGGTCCTGTTTCTGATATATGTAAATGATCTCCCAGAGGGTATGGACTCGTTTCTCTCAATGTTTGCTGATGATGCAAAAATTATGAGGAGGATTGAAACAGAGGATGATAGTAGGAGGCTACAAGATGACCTAGTCAGACTGAATGAATTGTCCAACAAATGGCTGCTAAAGTTCAACCCGAATAAATGCAAAGTAATGAAACTTGGCGGTTGAAACAGGAGGCCAGACACAGGATACAGAATAGAAGATGAAGTACGTAATGAAACGGACAGAGAGAAAGATTTAAGAGTTGATATCACACCAAACCTGTCTCCTGAAGCCCACATAAAAAGAATTACGTCTGCGGCATATGCGAGGCTGGCTAACACCAGAACAGCCTTCAGGAACCTGTGAAAGGAATCATTTAAAATCTTGTACACCACATATGTAAGACCAATCCTGGAGTATGCGGCCCCAGCATGGAGCCCGTACCTTGTCAAGCACAAGACGAAGCTGGAAAATGTTGAAAGATATGACACTAGAGTAGTCCCAGAACTACGAGACATGAGTTACGAGGAAAGGCAGCGGGAAATACACCTCACGACACTGGAAGACAGAAGAGTAAGGGGAGACATGATCACTACCTACAAAATCCTCAGGGGAATTGACCGGGCAAACAAGGATAAACAATTCACCACTGACGGTACGCGAACAAGGGGACACAGGTGGAAACTGAGTACCCACATGAGCCACAGAGGCGTTAGAAGGAACTTTTTCAGTGTCAGAGTAGTTAACGGATGGAATGCACTAGGCAGTGATGTGGTGGAAGCTGACTCCATACACAGTTTCACAGTTTTTTCAGTTGTAATTGATTCCTTCTGAAGATGTATTTAATATATATATATATATATATATATATATATATATATATATATATATATATATATATATATATATATATATATATATATATATATATATATATATATATATATATATATATTGGTGTATACTGGCAGCAGGTTTTCTTTCAAACATGTTTCATTGAATATGACCGCATATTCTGTATTTATTATTTTCTGGTTTAGGGCTTCTATCCCTCTAACTATTTTCTTAGCATCAGGGCTTAATTGAAATAGGAGTTCTCCAAAACTCATTTTCGTACTTTTAAGGTGAAGAAAAGAAGTGATTTACTATAGAGTGTATTACACTTATTTGTATAATTTGCACGACGTTTCGAACCTCCATGGTTCATTCTCAAGTGAACAGATCTTACAATACTAGTTGATTTTATACCCGCATTAGGTCAGGTGATAATACAATGAAGGTGAAAACATGGGGGGATACATAAGGGATAAACATAGGGGCTGCAGAAGGCTTATTGGCCCATACGAGGCATCTCCTATCCAAACCCAAAGATTAATCCAGTGTAATTGGCCTGTTATGTTGGACATCGTCTTCTGTGTTGGCATCGATATGTTCTTGTCTTGTCCTTACTCTCATGGTGGGTAGAGTAAATAGTTCTGTGATTTGGGTGTTCATGGTAGGTCGCTCTATTCTTATGTGAATTGCTACCTAGAGCGACCTACCATGAACACCCAAATCACAGAACTATTTACTTTGTTCCATCAAGGAACATATAATCTCTTCTTACAACCAGACCATCAACAGAGAAATCTTAACAAGCAAAACAGAAATCATCGATATACAGCGAACGCAGGAGACTCGACATCAGCGAGGCACTACACATCAAAAAGTCAACACCAGCAATCAACAGCCAATTAATGCACAACTATATTCTACCCACTTCAAGACCCCGAACCAATATGGAAGCAGCAAGAGGAAGAATAGGCCAATAGGCCTTCTGCAGTTACTTCCATTCTTATGTTCTCATAACCATTGTTTCGTGTTCTGTCTTATGTTTCACCTCACCCAAAACTTTTGTGCCATATCACCTCACCCAAAACGAGTATACGTATGAATGTATTTTGTATGTAAATTAAGTCTTTGAAAATATAATAATGAATTACTGAACGTGTTCAGGCGTCAGACCAGGAATAATAAATATAATTTTGGAGAGTTAATTTATCAATTACTCTCGACAGTGAAGAAGAACGTAAGAAATATTGAGAAGATTCGTGTTAGAATTATTAATCTTATCTTTTCAGTCATATTCAATAACATATGTTTACAAGAAAGAATGCTACCAATATATATATATATATATATATATATATATATATATATATATATATATATATATATATATATATATATATATATATATATATATATGATAACCATCTTTGTAACCTATATGTAACTCCTTTTTTGTAACAAAGTTCAAATAAAGCAAATATATATGTGTACATACAAAAGAATGGGGGTGGTATGACAAGATAATATTAGTGTTCAGTGAGAGACCACAAGGTCTCCTCTGAATACTTTTTATTTTCTTCTCCGAGGCTATGGGTCCCCACATTGGCACCAGAGGTGGTACCCTCACAAACTTTTATATATATATATTATATATATATATTTATATATATATATATATATATATATATATATATATATATATATATATATATATATATATATAGGGGGTACCACCACTGGTCCAATTATAGGGACCCACAGCCTCAGAGAAGGGAACACAGAGCATTCAGGGAAAAACTTGCCATTTAACTCTGAATACGAAAGAGTTTCGCTTCTCCTACCACCCCCTTTTTTTTATTATGGTGTACACTTTATTATGCAAGGTTATACAGTTACATATCTGATTTTATACAAAAAATGAACATATGAACATAATAAATATATATATTTATTTATTTATTTATTTATTTATTTATTTATTTATTTATTTATTTATTTATACCTATAATCGCTGTAACAATTCTATATGATTGCAAAAAATTTGTTTTATTTTAAATAAACATTTAATATTATTGGTAATGCACAAAGAAAGCACATTAAGGTGATATGTCAATAACGTTATCAGTAGAAGAAGCCCTGAGGAGGAATCGAACCTGTACACTGAGTACTCTCAAGCACACTCCTTAGACCACTTAACCACAGAATAGATCTCATGTACTATTAAGTAAGCCAACACTGTGGTGAGAGGAACTCAGTGCACCGATCACGGCAAGCAAAACACGATACTCACATTTAGCTCTGTTCAAGCAAGCTGTCACTGCTCCAGTATGTTTGGGAGACACGCTAGCGATCATGGCATGCTATTAGACGCAAAAATGGAGTTCGTTTCGAATTTCTCTTTAGCGTTTGACTGTGTTGTCAGCACAGACCGTAGTAAGTCACATGTATGAAAGCAGAAAGCAAAACTGTGCAGAATTCCCTGCACAGTAATATCGGAAGGAAGATCAAATACGGAGGCTGTAGAAGAGAGATGAAGACAAACGAATAAAAAGATAAGTGAGGAGCTAAATTAAAGTTTTAGGATTCAGAGGATGAAAATAGGAGTTTCGTTTCAGAGCGCCAGCACAGAGTTCATAAAGAGATGTTTCACCTGAGAAAAAGATCCAGAATCTTTGCAACAAAACTTGGCAGTGGAGAGGGTTAGAATATAGGTGAACACTGAGAGAACTTCATCGCACAGATCTGGAAAAGGAGATAGTATGTACACTATCGAGTCATTTAGGTTCTACCAGTAAATGAAATGCTAGACACACATAACATATTGAACTTGCAGTAGAAGAACGGCAGTGAAGGGGGAAGGTATGAGGGGAGTGAGGGTGGATGTTGGGGATGGAGGGGGTGGGGATGGAGGGGATGGAGTAGGGTGGAGGGGGGTTCAGGTTGAAGCAGGACACACAGACAAGTCACAGGAAGGCACAGAAGTGCTTGTTTAGGGAGAAAATAATGAAGAACATTATGAGTAAGCTATATAAACAAATTGTTTCACAGATATAGAGTAATAAAAACAATTGGGACGTGAGTCAATGCATTAGAAGATAAGGAACAGAAATATCAGGTTCTCTGAGGTGATGTTAACCCCCGACAACACAACTACGTTAGAACACACACTCGAGGAAACCCAACAGAGAATGTGTTTTCTTCCCGCCCTCACTCGGGCTGACCTCTGAAGACCTCACCACGGAAAGAGAAAGACGCTTCAAAATTCTGCAGGTGCGGTCGTGAGAGTGTTGACATAGTTGATTAAGAAGGATTTGCCTCGCACGTCCCGGGAGGTTGTAAACAGAAGCCTGGTGTGTGTATTCACCTAGTTGAATTCACCTAGTTGTGCTTGCGGGGCTTGAGCTCAGCTCTTTCGGCCTGTCTCTGAACTGTCAATCTAACTACAATGTTACTAACTACAATTTTTTTTCACACACACACACACACACACACACACACACACACACACACACACACACACACACACACACACACACACACACACACACACACACACACACACACACACACACACACACACATACACACACACACACACACACACACACACACACACACACACACACACACACACACACACACACACACACACACACACACACACACACACACACACACACACACACACACACACACACACACACACACAAGGATGCAGCAAACAAGTTTGTCCCAGTCCAAAAGGAAAACAGTGAAATGAAGATGAGAAACCCATGGTTTAATCAGAGATGTAGGCT
Source organism: Procambarus clarkii (assembly GCF_040958095.1). Classification (NCBI taxonomy): domain Eukaryota; kingdom Metazoa; phylum Arthropoda; class Malacostraca; order Decapoda; family Cambaridae; genus Procambarus; species Procambarus clarkii. The sequence continues at coordinate 25,134,221 of NC_091191.1, read as the reverse complement.
AGCTAAGCAGCAAAGTAAAAGGGCATGGAGAAACTATTGGAATAACAGGACACTGGAGAGCAGAGAAAGATACCAGAATGCCAGGAATGAATATGTTAGGATGAGAAGAGAGGCAGAAAGACAATACGAAAATGACATCGCAAGCAAGGCAAAGACTCAGCCTAAATTGCTGCATAGCCACATCAGGAGAAAAACAACAGTAAAGGAACAGGTTATGAAATTAAGGTTAGGGGCAGAAGGATTCACTACAAACGACAAGGAAGTGTGTGAGGAACTGAATAAGAAATTCCAGGAGGTCTTCACCTTGGAGCAAGGAGAAATCCCAGAGATAAGAGAGGGAATAGCTAACCAGGAACCACTGGAAGAGTTTGAGATTACCAGCGGGGAAGTAAGGAAGTGTTTACTAGAATTGGATGTGACAAAGGCTATAGGTCCAGATGGAATCTCCCCTTGGATACTAAAGGAAGGAGCAGAAGAACTGTGCCTCCCGCTCTCCATGGTGTATAACAAATCACTGGCAACAGGGGAACTGCCAGAAATTTGGAAAGCAGCTAACGTAGTCCCGATATACAAGAAAGGGGATAGACAGGAGGCACTGAATTACAGACCAGTGTCCCTAACCTGCATACCATGCAAGTTGATGGAGAAGATTGTGCGAAGAAAGCTAGTGGAACATCTGGAGCGAAAGAACTTTGTAACACAGCACCAACATGGATTCAGGGATGGCAGGTCCTGCCTCACAGGGTTACTTTAATTCTACGACCAGGCAACAAAAATAAGGCAAGAAAGAGAAGGGTGGGCAGACTGCATATTTTTGGATTGTCAGAAAGCCTTTGACACAGTGCCACACAAGAGGTTAGTGAAAAAACTGGAGATGCAGGCTGGAGTGAAAGGGAAGGTACTCCGTTGGATACAGGAGTACCTAAGTAACAGGAGACAACGAGTCAGTGTGAGGGGTGAGGTCTCAGATTGGCGAGACGTTACCGCAGGGGTCAGTCCTTGGACCTATACTGTTTCTGATATATGTAAATGATCTTCCAGAGGGTATAGAATCGTTTCTCTCAATGTTTGCCGATGATGCAAAAATTATGAGGAGGATTGAAACTGAGGACGATAGTAGGAGGCTACAAGATGACCTAGACAGACTGAGTGAATGGTCCAACAAATGGCTGTTGAAGTTCAACCCGAGTAAATGCAAAGTAATGAAACTAGGTGGTGGAAATAGGAGGCCAAACACAGGATACAGAATAGGAGATGAAGTACTTAATGAAACGAACAGAGAGAAAGATCTAGGAGTTGATATCACACCAAACCTGTCTCCTGAAGCCCACATAAAAAGAATAACGTCTGCGGCATATGCGAGGCTGGCTAACATCAGAACAGCGTTCAGGAACCTGTGTAAGGAATCATTCAGAATCTTGTACACCACATATGTAAGACCAATCCTGGAGTATGCGGCCCCAGCATGGAGCCCGTACCTTGTCAAGCACAAGACGAAGCTGGAAAAAGTCCAAAGGTATGCCACTAGACTAGTCCCAGAACTAAGAGGCATGAGTTACGAGGAAAGGCTGCGGGAAATGCACCTTACGACACTGGAAGACAGAAGAGTAAGGGGAGACATGATCACAACCTACAAAATCCTCAGAGGAATCGACCGGGTAAACAAGGATAAACTATTCAACACTGGTGGGACGCGAACAAGGGGACACAGGTGGAAACTGAGTACCCACATGAGCCACAGAGACGTTAGAAGGAACTTTTTCAGTGTCAGAGTAGTTAACGGATGGAATGCATTAGGCAGTGATGTGGTGGAGGCTGACTCCATACACAGTTTTAAATGTAGATATGATAGAGCCCAGTAGGCTCAGGAATCTGTACACCAGTTGATTGACAGTTGAGAGGCGGGACCAAAGAGCCAAAGCTCAACCCCCGCAAGCACAAATAGGTGAGTACAAATAGGTGAGTACACACACACACACACACACACACACACACACACACACACACACACACACGCACACACACACACACACACACACACACACACACACACACACCAGGGGGCCTCGTAGCCTGGTGGATAGCGCGCAGGACTCGTAATTCTGTGGCGCGGGTTCGATTCCCGCACGAGGCAGAAACAAATGGGCAAAGTTTCTTTCACCCTAAGTGCCCCTGTTACCTAGCAGTAAATAGGTACCTGGGAGTTAGTCAGCTGTCACGGGCTGCTTCCTGGGGTGTGTGTGTGTGTGTGGTGTGGAAAAAAAAAAAAAAAAAAAAAAAAAAAAAAAAGTAGTTAATAAACAGTTGATTGACAGTTGAGAGACGGGCCGAAAGAGCAAAGCTCAACCCCCGTAAAAACACAACTAGTAAACACACACACACACGCACACACACACCGAAAGGGAAACTATAAGGAGATGAATAAATTCCTATGGGATATACATTGGGACACAGAACTCGGAACCAAGTCCGTACAAGACATGATGGACTATGTCACCCAAAAATGTCAGGAGGCTGTAAGCAGGTTTGTCCCAGCCCGACAGGAAAAAACAGAGAAGCAAAGGAAGAATCCGTGGTTTAATAGGGAATGTATGAAACAAAAGGAGCTGAACAAAAGGGCATGGAGGAACTTCCGTAATAACAGAACACCAGAAAGTAGAGAGAGATACCAGAGAACCAGAAACGAGTATGTCAGTGTGAGAAGAGCAGCTGAGAAAAGGTATGAAAATGATATAGCTAATAAAGCCAAGACCGAACCAAAGCTACTACACAGTCACATCAGGAGGAAGACAACAGTGAAGGAACAGGTGATGAAACTTAGGGTGGGCGAGGACAGGTACACAGAGAATGACAAAGAGGTGTGTGAAGAACTCAACAAAAGGTTCCAGGAGGTCTTTACAATATAACAGGAAGATGTCACGGCGCAAGAAGAGGTGGCAGCAAACCAGGTGACCTTGGATAGGTTCGAAATTACAAGAGAATAGGTCAAGAAGCACCTATTGGAGCTGGATGTGAGAAAAGCTGTTGGGCCGGATGGAATCTCGCCATGGGTATTGAAAGAGTGTGCAGGAGCATTTTGCTACCACTCTCCATAGTGTATAGTAGGTCACTGGAAACGGGGGACCTACCAGAAATATGGAAGACTGCTAATGTAGTACCAATATACAAAAAGGGTGACAGACAAGAGGCACTGAACTACAGGCCAGTGTCCTTAACTTGTATACCATGCAAGGTGATGGAGAAGAGTGTGAGAAAAAACCTAGTAACACATCTGGAGATAAGAGACTTCGTAACAACCCATCAACATGGGTTCAGGGAGGATAAATCTTGCCTTACAGGCTTGATAGAATTCTACGATCAGCTGACAAAGATTAAGCAAGAAAGAGAAGGGTGTCAATCATTTGGTGTACAGATTCCTGGGCCTACAGGGCTCTATCATACCTACATTTGAAATTGTGTATGGAGTCAGCCTCCACCACATCACTTCCTAGTGCATTCCATTTATTAACTACTCTGACACTGAAAAAAATCTTTCTAACGTTTCTGTGACTCATCTGGGTACTAAGTTTCCTCCTGTGACCCCTTGTTCGTGTCCCTCAAGTGCTGAAGAGTTTGTCTTTGTCCAACCTGTCAATTCCCTTGAGAATTTTGTAGGTGGTTATCATGTCTCCCCTTACTCTTCTATTTTCCAGAGATGTGAGATTCAGCAACTTTAGCCTTTCCTCGAAGGTCAGTGCGTGAGCGTGCGTGTGTGTAACCACCCAGTAATGTTTTAAGACAGCATTACTGAACAAGATCAAATATAAATAAAAGTGGAAGAAAAACCCAGCATCTCTTAGTCTCTTCTAAATGCAATTCAGTTTTCCAACTCGCTTCCGGCATTGTAATGACTCTGCTCCCGGCACACCTGACACCTCTCTGGGACCGAAAAGTGGCACTCTTTCTCCAAGTAGAGTCACCAGAGGGCTCATGCTTCAACCCATTACCTCGCTTTAACGACCATCATATTTGAAGTTGTTTAGCCTCACCAGAAGAGTGCGAACTATGGTAACCACTCTAGCCAAACGAGGATGATGTTCATTAGTCCTGGGAAGCGTCAATACTCAATTGATTTTAATTTAACTAAGGAACTGGAATTCTAAACGATATTGATGTGACTAAATGTGAGGACAGATCCACGGTAACACTGACTTACCCAGAGCGGCCAAAGCTACAATATCAACATTGTTTTCTGCTCTCCGGGACCCCAACAGGTTCTGGAAGTGGTGGTTATTCATGCCATGTATTCACAGGACACGATCCGCCTATCATCTTACATCCTCCACAAGACTCCATAACCCCGCTCCAAGATCTCAGAAGTGTCCCTCCTTTGTCTAGCAGCAAGAATCCCTTTAAAATATGAAATGTTCATCCGGTAAGCTGAAAAATTTGTGAAAGCTTGGGGGACTTTTATTGCCTTTGTGAACAATATCCAATGTTTATAGGGACTCCCAGAGTGGAAAAGAATTGTTTCTAAAGAGGAATATGATACCCAACAATAGCAGGCTGTGATGATTAAATAATATTCACACCGCATGTTGAGGTCAACACTGAAACCTTGTCATTTTCCTTGTAATTTTAATTTTTCTTTCCCACTGTAATAATACTCAGTAAACTCACTCTCATCTTGTAGCCCATAAGATCAACTCTATGCTATTTGGATAATCAAATATTTCACATCAGAGAACACTTGATTCGTAAAGTGACAACTAAATATCGTGGGGTCCTAGGAAGCATGTGCTCTCCAGGTGGTACCAGCGTGGGCTTTAAGCATGGATCTCCTTGGGTCGTTTGCTTTAGGTGTTATATGTTGGTTTTTATGTCTCCACAGGAAGTGGGGAGTTGACGCTAATGTAAAGGTTTTTATGTTCTCGTACATGGTAGATGGGAGTGTTATTTATTGATAGCGCTTGCATTCGAATAATTCTGTTTGTGGTGAAAATCTGGAAATAGGTTTTACTTGTACTAGTTCGTAGACCCTATTGTTTTGTCCAAGCAGTAAGGGGATCAAGTGCTGTTTAAATTGTGGATGTTGCGCCAGGCAGACATTTTTAACTCGCCTACGTATGCCAAGAGGTGAACCGGGTGGGTGTTTGTTATATCAGCTAAGAAAGTGTCAAAAGGATTGGACTTAGAATGGAGCCTTGTTTTACACCTATTCTAACAAGTACATTATCTGAGAAACCACCTTATATGGGGTTCTTGGAGATTCTATTTGAGAGGAAGAATTTTTGCCACAAAAGCAATTGTAGTGTGAGCTTTGCTAATAGGCAAGTGAGGGGAATACTTTCAAATGTCCTTTTGATGTGTAGGAAGAGAACAATACTGAATTTACTGTGTATAAGAGAGATGCGTATTTCAACCTTGGCCAAAGAGTCAGTAGACTATTTGGGATGAGGTTGTGTCTGTTTTTCTTGATGATCCAGTAGTACGGTGTGTTTGGTATTAGGGAGTGAATGAGAGTGTGTATCGTGAGAGTGTGCTTTATGTAGTGTGTCAGTTTGTGTGCCAGATCGGTGGGAATTTTATCTAATAGCTAGGGATTTCATTCTTTTAATTCCCGTGGCTGTGTTTTGTGGGAAGTCAACATAGGGGATAGTTTAGGTGTGTTCGCTCTGTATATATATATATATATATATGTAAGAGTTGTTTCAATATCAGTTCTATGGTCTTGTTAATGCCATTGATAACTGTGTTTGTACAGATGTTACTTTCTGTAGATGTGGATATGGTGTGTGTTGAGAATTTATCGAATCAATCCAGTGTCTTTTCTATTGCATTTTCAATGCCAGTTAGAAATGTTTGATGGAGACCTGCATTTAGTTGGGAGTTCTGTGGGAATGGATTATTATCTCGGGATTTAGGATGGCAAGTGACAGAGGCTTTTGGCATATATAATGTTTGTTATCGGGTGATTGGTGGTTAGTGAAGGATTATGTTTTGTAGTTTTAATGCACTACTGTGTTGCCTATTTGCTGAGTCGTGTGCTTCCTGTGGCGATCAGGAGACACGCCAAGTCAGGGAACCCCTTCCCCAAGGAAGAATCATTACTTAGGAAAAGAGCAAGCAATAGCTTTGAAGGAGAATGAGAAATGTATCGAAATAAGACAACAAAAATATACAGATTACATAGAATAGAGACTGAGACCTTAGGCTGGAAAGCCGGAAGAGGTTGGGCTTGGGGGAGAGGATCATGAGGGTTGAGAAGGTTGGGGTTGGAGAGAGGGTTGAGACGGGGGGGGGGGGATTTGAGAAGGTGGGGGTTGGAGAGAGGGTTGAGACGGGGGGGGGGGGGGGGTTGAGAAGGTGGGGGTTGAGGTGGGGGGCTGGAGGGAGGCTGTTACACTCACCGTCTCACGGACTAGGGGGGGGAGGGGAGGGAGAGGGGAGTAAGTGGCACGCCCAGAATATGATCTATATCCCAGCCCTGTTTTTGTGACATAGAGCTATATATATATCTCCATAAGCTGAGACGGCGAGAGTGGCGTGGGGTGAAGGCGGAGTGGAGTGGGTGACAGGGAGTTGGATGAGGGAGAGGATGGTGTGGTGAAGGTGGTGTGGGTGATGGTGGCGAGGATGGTGTTGGTAAGGGGTGGTGTGGGTGATGGTGACGAGGATGGTGTTGGTAAGGGTGGTGTGGGTGATGGTGACGAGGATGGTGTTGGTAAGGGTGGTGTGGGTGATGGTGACGATGGTGGTGTGGTGAAGGTGGTGTCGACGTTTGAACCATTATACTTTGCAGTTTGTTGGAACAAGTTGTCAAGAACGTTCCTTCCCTCAGGGTGTTGTTACACTACATGGCGTCGACAAGAACAAAAATGATAGTTAAAATTATTGAGAGTCGAGTGAATGTTATTGCGAGAGTTCGCCTGGGATTAAATGTTAGCACAATGTCACATGAAAGTCGTTTCTCTGATGTTTATGTAGACCCGTGATAACCTGATACCTGATATCCTCTATCCCACCCCGTAATATCCTGATGACTGATATCCTTACCTACACCCAAAATATCCTGATCGTAGAATCTGGATATTCAGAACCACTCATGTAATATTCTGAGATTGTATCATCTCCTACCATTCTAAATTTTACCCCCTAATATTCTGAACCTTACCCCTGATATTCTGAACCTTACCCCTGATATTGTGAACCTTATCCCTGATATTGTGAACCTTACCCCTGATATTCTGAACCTTACCCCTGATATTCTTAACCATACCCCTGATATTCTGAACTTTACCCCTGATATTCTGAACCTTACCCCTAAAATTCTGAACCTTACCCTTGATATTCTGAACCTTACCCCTGATATTCTGAACCTTACCCTTGATATTCTGAACCTTACCCCTGATATTCTGAACCTTACCCCTGATATTCTGAACCTTACCCCCCTGATATTCTGAATACAACAACTGGCATTCTGATAATTACTCTTGATATTATGAATCTCATTATGATCTTAAAACTAAACCGAACACCTGATATTTTGAAACTTAACTACTACTATTACGAACTTCAATACTACTTTTATGAACTTCACATCTGCTATTATGAACCTGACCCCTGCTATTGTGAACCTCACTCCTGCTATAGTGAACCTGACTCCTGCTATTATGAACATCACCCTTGCTATTATGAACGTCACCCTGCTATTATAAACTTCACCTGAGTTATAATGAACTTCACCCTCTGCTATTATGAACATCACCTCTGCTATTATGATCTTCAAGTCTGCTATTATGAACTTCATCCTTGTTATTATGAACTTCTCCCCTGCTATTATGAAACTAACGCTGTTATTAAGAACTTCATCCTGATTTTATGAAATTCACCCCGCGATTATAAACTTCACCCTGCTATAATGAACTTCACCCTTTCAGTTATGAACTTCACCCTGCTATTATGAACATTACCCCTGATATAATAAACTTCACCCTGATATAATGCACTTCAATCTGCTATTAAAAAACTCACCCCTGCTATTATGAACCTCACCTGATATTAAGAACATCACCCTGCTATTATTATGAACTTCACCCCTGCTATTATAAACTTCACCCATTCTATTATGAACTTCACCCAGCTATTATGAACTTCACCCTGATATTATGAACTTCACCCTGCTATTACGAACTTTACCCTGCTATTATGAACTTCACCCTGCTATTACGAACTTTACCCTGCTATTACGAACTTTACCCTGCTATTATGAACTTCACCCTGCTATTATGAACTTCACCCTGCTATTATGATCTTCATCCCTGCTATTATGAACTTCACCCCTGCTATTATGATCTTCACCCAGCTATTATGAACTTTACCCTGCTATTATGAACTTCACTCTGCTATTACGAACTTTACCCTTCTATTATGAACTTCACCCTGCTATTATGAACTTCACCCTGCTATTATGATCTTCATCCCTGCTATTATGAACTTCACCCTCTTATTTGAACCTCACCTCTGCTATTGTGATCCTCAATCCTGCTATTATAAACATCGCCCCTGGCAATATGAACCTCACCCCCTGCTGTATTGACCCTCACTCCTAATGTTATGAACCACAATATTGATATTGTTAACCTCACTCCTGGTGTTGTGAGCCCCAGTCTCTGACGTGGAGAAGGTCACCACCAAGCATTCAGTCTCCCATTCATGACATCGTCAGCTTATCTTCTATTATCCTTCACCCGCCACTGTCTTACTCCTGACCTATGTCTGAATTCAGAATTCCTTCTCATAAATTATTGTTGTCCTTGAGTAAATCTGAACCTCATTCTAGATATTAAGAAATTCACCCCTGGAAAGTCCTAATCGCTAGTATTCGTCGATTAAGACCCCACCAATCGTTTGACAGCCAGATGCCCAATCACTGCAGGGTGAGCAGATGAGTACATGTAGGGGTTGACGCCTAATCAATCCTCCCAGGTCAGGATATGAATCTAGACCAAATCGCTTACGAAGCGCGGCGCAAATGTGTTACCACTGCGCCAATGGGACTGTAGATATGTACTTGGGACCTGGAGAGGAACATTGGTGGACGAGTTTCGTCGGGCTGAAGGGAGAGCCGGGCTGCAGGGTGGGCCAGGCTGCAGGGAGGCCCAGGCTGCAGGGAGGACCAGGCTGCAGGGAGGGCCGGGCTGCAGGGTGGGCCAGGCTGCAGGGAGGGCCGGGCTGCAGAGTGGACCGGGCTGCAGGGTGGGCCAGGCTGCAGGGAGGACCAGGCTGCAGGGAGGACCAGGCTGCAGGGAGGACCAGGCTGCAGGGAGGACCAGGCTGCAGGGAGGACCAGGCTGCAGGAAGGCCCAGGCTGCAGGGAGGACCGGGCTGCAGGGAGGACCAGGCTGCAGGGAACCCCGTGCTGCAGGAAGGACCAGGCTGCAGGGAGGACCGGGCTGCAGGGAGGACCAGGCTGCAGGAAGGACCGGGCTGCAGGAAGGACCAAGCTGCAGGGAGGACCGGGCTGCAGGAAGGACCGGGCTGCAGGAAGGACCGTGCTGCAGGAAGGACCAGGCTGCAGGGAGGACCGGGCTGCAGGGAGGACCAGGCTGCAGGGAGGACCGTGCTGCAGGAAGGACCAGGCTGCAGGGAGGACCGGGCTGCAGGAAGGACCGGGCTGCAGGAAGGACCAAGCTGCAGGGAGGACCGGGCTGCAGGAAGGACCGGGCTGCAGGAAGGACCGGGCTGCAGGAAGGACCGGGCTGCAGGAAGGACCGGGCTGCAGGAAGGACCGTGCTGCAGGAAGGACCAGGCTGCAGGGAGGACCAGGCTGCAGGGAGGACCAGGCTGCAGGGAGGACCGTGCTGCAGGAAGGACCGTGCTGCAGGAAGGACCGGGCTGCTGGGAGGACCAGGCTGCAGGAAGGACCGGGCTGCAGGAAGGACCAAGCTGCAGGAAGGACCAGGCTGCAGGGAGGACCGGGCTGCAGGGAGGATCAGGCTGCAGGGAGGACCAGGCTGCAGGGAGGACCAGGCTGCAGGGAGGACCAGGCTGCAGGGAGGACCAGGCTGCAGGGAGGACCAGGCTGCAGGGAGGACCGGGCTGCAGGGAGGACCAGGCTGCAGGGAGGAGCGTGCTGCAGGAAGGACCGGGCTGCAGGGAGGACCAGGCTGCAGGGAGGACAAGGTTGCTGGAAGGACCGGGCTGCAGGGTGCACCAGGCTGCAGGGAGGACCAGGCTGCAGGGAGGACCAGGCTGCAGGATGGGCCGGGCTGCAGGATGTGCCGGGCTGCAGGATGGGCCGGGCTGCAGGATGGGCCGGGCTGCAGGATGGGCCGGGCTGCAGGGAGGACCAGGCTGCCGGGTGGACCGGGCTGCAGGGAGGACCGGGCTGCAGGGAAAACCGGGCTGCAGGGAGGACCGGGCTGCAGGGTGGACCGGGCTGCAGGGAGGACCAGGCTGCAGGGAGGACCGGGCTGCTGGGAGGGCCGGGCTGCTGGGAGGACCGGGCTGCAGGGAGGACCGGGCTGCAGGGAGGACCGGGCTGCAGGGAGGACCGGGCTGCAGGGAGGACCGGGCTGCAGGGAGGACCGGGCTGCTGGGAGGACCAAGCTGCAGGGTGGACCGGGCTGCTGGGAGGACCGGGCTGCTGGGAGGACCGGGCTGCTGGGAGGACCAGGCTGCAGGGAGGACCGGGCTGCAGGGAGGACCGGGCTGCAGGGTGGACCGGGCTGCAGGGAGAACCAGGCTGCAGGAAGGACCGGGCTGAAGGGAGGACCAGGCTGCAGGATGGGCCGGGCTGCAGGGTGGACCGGGCTGCAGGGAGAACCAGGCTGAAGGGAGGACCAGGCTGCAGGATGGGCCGGGCTGCAGGGTGGACCGGGCTGCAGGGAGAACCAGGCTGCAGGGAGGACCGGGCTGCTGGGAGGACCGGGCTGCAGGATGGGCCGGGCTGCAGGGTGGACCGGGCTGCAGGGAGAACCATGCTGCAGGGAGGACCGGGCTGCAGGGAAAACCGGGCTGCAGGGAGGACCGGGCTGCAGGGAGGACCGGGCTGCTGGGAGGACCAGGCTGCAGGGAGGACCGGGCTGCTGGGAGGACCGGGCTGCAGGGAGGACCGGGCTGCAGGGAGGACCAGGCTGCAGGGAGGATCAGGCTGCAGGGAGGACCAGGCTGCAGGGAGGACCGGGCTGCAGGGAGGACCGGGCTGCTGGGAGGACCCGGCTGCAGGGAGGACCGGGCTGCAGGGAGGACCAGGCTGCAGGGAGGACCGGGCTGCTGGGAGGACCGGGCTGCAGGGAGGACCGGGCTGCAGGGAGGACCAGGCTGCAGGGAGGATCAGGCTGCAGGGAGGATCAGGCTGCAGGGAGGACCGGGCTGCAGGGAGGACCGGGCTGCAGGGAGGACCAGGCTGCAGGGTGGACCGGGCTGCAGGGAGGACCGGGCTGCTGGGAGGACCGGGCTGCAGGGAGGACCAGGCTGCAGGGAGGACCGGGCTGCAGGGAGGACCAGGCTGCAGGGAGGACCGGGCTGCTGGGAGGACCGGGCTGCAGGGAGGACCGGGCTGCAGGGAGGATCAGGCTGCAGGGAGGATCAGGCTGCAGGGAGGACCGGGCTGCAGGGAGGACCGGGCTGCAGGGAGGACCAGGCTGCAGGGAGGACCAGGCTGCAGGGAGGCCCAGGCTGCAGGGAGGACCAGGCTGCAGGGAGGACCGGGCTGCAGGGAGGGCTCGGCTAAGGAGAGGGTCTGGCCAGAGGTGGGCTTGACTATAGGCATGGGCTTAATAGAGAGCAATGCTCTAGGGAAGGTCAGGCTGGAGGAAGAAGGTTGCAGAAGAAGGCCGTGTTGTAGGGAGGTCGGGTTACTGGAGACTCCCTTTCTATACTCCCTTCTCTTTAGAGAGGGAAGGGAGTTTTAGGGAGGGCCGGGCTGTAGAGAAGGTCAGGCTAAAGCTTTCCAGTAGGAAGGAGATTATATTCGGGCCGGGCGATACACAGGGATATGAGAAACACGCACAACTCTTTCAAGTCATTCAGTCATAACCTGGCATAGTAAGCATTCTCTGGAAAAAAATATATATATAAATTTTAATAGGGACTCTGGCAAAACTCATAAAAACAGGGGAAACATTACCATTAACTTAATGACCTCCGACCGTAAACTCGTATGACTGCCCGGCAGTTTGACCCGAATATACTGCAGTTATTATGAAAATAAATTTAACGACAGAGGCATTGACGTGAATATATTGCCGCTACGAAATTACTTGATTAAATGAGACACAGTATTTTACTCAGAGATGGTAATTACTTAAGGAATGGTGTGTAGCAGAGAGAGAGAGAGAGAGAGAGAGAGAGAGAGAGAGAGAGAGAGAGAGAGAGAGAGAGAGAGAGAGAGAGAGAGAGAGAGAGAGAGAGAGAGAGAGTGAGAGAGTGAGAGAGTGAGAGAGAGAGAGAGAGAGAGAGAGAGAGAGAGAGAGAGAGAGAGAGAGAGAGAGAGAGAGAGAGAGAGAGAGAGAGAGAGAGAGAGAGAGAGAGAGAGAGAGAGAGAGAGAGTGAGAGTGAGAGTGAGAGTGAGAGTGAGAGAGAGAGTGAGAGTGAGAGAGTGAGAGAGAGAGAGAGAGAGAGAGAGAGAGAGAGAGAGAGAGAGAGAGAGAGAGAGAGAGAGAGAGAGAGAGAGAGAGAGAGAGAGAGAGAGAGAGAGAGAGAGAGAGAGAGAGAGAGAGAGAGAGAGAGAGAGAGAGAGAGAGAAAAAAAAGAGCGGGAGAAAACAAGAAACAGATAAGAAAGTCAAATATCAGTTTTCCTCGAGAGAGCCAAATCAGTGTGAGTACATGGAGCAGGAGGAGCCAGGCTCCACACCCACCTTGGCTATGACCCGGCTGGGAGAGCAAGGAGCCCACTAGGCCAGGCTGGGAAACGTGGAAACAGTTGAGTGAGCGTGTATGTGCGAGTTACCGTGGGACTATGCACGAGGTGTCCAGGGATCGTAGATGTATCCCTGTTGTGTGCTGTTCTCATAGACTGGAGTGCATGGGACAATTTGGACAATGTTATCACTGTTCCTAAGTGAGGAAGACCTAAAGTGAAATGGGGTATTGGGATGGGGTATTCCCTCTCACGTGTATATATTATAATATATATATATATATATATATATATATATATATATATATATATATATATATATATATATATATATATATATATATATATGTATATGTATATATATTACTATATTTTGGTAGCAGTCTTTCTTGTAAACATATGTTGTTGAATATGACCGAAAAAGTAAGATTAATAATTCAAACACGAATTTTCTCAATATTTCTTATGTTTTTCTTTACTGTCGGTGGTAATAAAAATATCAATTTTCCAAAATTGATTTTTTAATTGTCTGACGCCTGAATGCGTTTCGTAATGCTTATTACATTTTCAAAGACTTAATTTATACACAGATTCATCGAACTTATACTCATTTTGGGTGAGGTGATATGGTACAAAGTTTTGGATGAGGTGAACAAACTTACAGAACAAACTTTCTGTATGTGGCTCAGTTTTGATTCCTTTGAGACTACATTTCAGATTTTCCCTAACATACATGGCTACTCAACCACCTCGTCTAATATATCTATCTGTGTGAAATAGTTTAAATCCATTTACTTAATACTCAGCTAATAGTTCTCTATTTTCTACATTCATCCACGTTTCGGTAATATCAATGATATCTATTTTTTCTGTACAGGCAAGAATATTTAACTCGTTTGTATTGTTTCTTAGACTTCTACTATTAGTGTAATATACCCTAAGTTAATTGTTATTTTGAGGCCCTTCTCTTTCTCTGATCATTTTGCCATTTTGCTTCTCCAATGGTTTCGTTGAAGACATCATAAAAAGAAAGGTGAAACGCCATGAGACCTCTGAAGAGTCAACTAACACAACACCTATACCCCCTATTAGACTATTTTACAGGAACTTCTTTTCGACAGCTCATAAAACGGAGGAAAGAATCCTGAAAGATATTGTTAATAGGAACGTTATCCCTACAGACATAAATCAGAAGATACATTTGACGATTTACTATAAAACAAAAAAAAACGGCCAACCTACTCATGAAAAACTCTCCAGACACAAAGCAGAACGCCTTAAAGGAGACCAACGTCGTCTATGCCTTCAAATGACCACTTGGGGACTGTAAGCCCTAAAGAACTCAGTATATTGGCAAGACAACATCTCTTTCCAGGCGATTAACAATGCATAAGCAACAGGGCTCCATTAAGGAACATATAATCTCTTCCCATAACCAGACCATCACCAGAGAAGTCTTAACAAACAACACAGAAATCGATGATAGATACAGCGATAGCAGGCGGCTTGACATCTGCGAGGCACTACACATCAAAACGTCAACACCAGCAATCAACAGCCAATTAATGCACAACGATATTCTACCCACTTCAAGGCTCCGCACCAATATAGAAGCATCAAGAGGAAGTATGGACCAATAGGCCTTTTGCTGTTACTTCCATTCTTATGCTCTTATATATGCAATTAATACCCATTGTTCCGTGTTCTGTCTTATGTTTGTCACAAGTTTGTTCACCTCACCCAAAACTGCTGTACCATATCACCTCACCCAAATGCGAGTATAAATATAGATGCAAGTGACGTGTTTACTCAGCCCCGCTCCTGTGCCAGGTAAGTCCATCACGGGCTCACCATTGCCCGTGCTGCTTGGAACTTTTAGTTCTCAATAGCTAAATCTTAAACAACAACAACAACAACGTGTTTACAGGTTACAGTTGTAAGTGTAAACTAAAGTCTTTGAAAATGAAATAGATAATTACGAAATGCGTTCAGGCGTCGCTTCAGACTAGAAATAAAAATGAATTTTGGAGAATTGATTTTTCAATTACCATCGACAGTAAAGAGAAACGTAAGAAATATTGAGAAAATTCGCGTTAGAATTATTAATCTTACTTCTTCGGTCATATTTAACAATCTTTATAAATAAAAATGGAAATGTTCGTTTGTTCAAGATCGCTAATCTCCGAAAGTTCTTCACCGATTGCTTTGAAATTTTCACAGAACGTTCCATTCGCATCCGAGCAGGTTTATATATACATTTTATATAGATGTCACGTCTGTGACGGTAAAAAAAAAAACATGCTTTTTCATAAAAAAAAAAATCATATGTTTTTCATGTGAGGGGAAACCTTTTTACCGATTGCTTTGAAATTTTGACACAACCTTGTATTCGAATAAGCGCGTCTTTTAATATACCTACTATATAGATGCCACCCCTATGTCAGGTAAAAACACGCATTTTTTAAAAACAGCGCCATCTGTTGAGCATAGTGGCAACATGCACGCTATACTAAATATGTCACGAAATGCATTTCAATGTTTCCGATTGCATTAATAAATTTTATATTCATAGATTTCGGTTTATTTTTTTATTGAATTACTTTGTGTGACATTGTGTTGGAATTGAGGTGCGTTGTTTACCATACTGTTCATTTCGTAAGCAGAAGTATAGGTGCCACACCTGTGACAGGTAAAACTATGCTTTTCTTGAAAAACAGCGCCATCTGTTGCATGTAAAAGCAACACACATGCTATACTAGATATGTTACAATTCCATTTCAATGTTTCTGATTTGCATTGATAAATTGAATTTTCATAGATTTTTATTTATTTTCATTTTGATTTAATTATTTTGTGTGAATTGCTTTGGAATTGAGCTGTGTTGTTTACCGGACCGTTAATTTCGTGAATATAGTTTATTTTTTTTATTTTTTTCATATTTTCATTTAATTTTTTAACTGTTTTTCTTATATTTCAGTGTTGGGAACATCAGATCACTTCATGTTCCAAATTTTCTAATGGGAACATCAGACCATTTGGGAATGCATCGGACGAGGGAGTGGGAAATGGTGGGGATGACGAGAGGACGGAAATGAGAGATGGTGGTGATGAAAAAGGAACAAGGGAGGGGGAAATAGTGGGGAAGGACGAGGGGACAGGGAAGTTTGAGATGGTGAGGACGAGGGAATGGGGGAATGGAGAATGGTGGGGAGGACAAAGGGACAGGGGAGTGGGGCATGGTGGGCAGAAAGAGGGGACGGTGGAGTGGGGAATGGTGGGGAGGACAAAGGGACAGAGAAGGTTGCTGTGGCTCAGCAACGCACATGCGTTGCTGAGCCACAGCAACGCGTAGCTCAGCATACGTATACTAGCCGAGTACTGCTAGTATATAAATAAAAATGTAATATAGAAATATAATATATAGAAATATAATAATATAATATATAGAAATCACGTCTGTGACGGGAAAGACATGCTTTTTTGAAAAAAACTGTATTTTTTATGTGTTTTTCACGGGAGGGAAATCTTCGTAACCTCTTTACCGATTGCTTTGAAATTTTGATACAACGTTGGACTCGAATAGACACGTGTTTTTGTGTACCTACTACATGCATGCTACACCTGTGACATGAAAAACACTTTTTTTTTTTTAAACAGCGCCATCTATTAAACGTAAGAGCATCACACGCTTTAATCTCCGAAAGTTCTTCATCCATTGCTTTGAAATTTTGACAGAACGCTCCAATTTAATACACGCGTGTTTTTATATACATACAGATGCCACACCTGTGACAGGTAAAAACATACTTTTTTGAAAAACAGTGCCATCTGTTGCACATAATATCAATTCATTCTATACTAAATATGTTACGATTACATTTCAATATTTCCGATTGCATTGATAAATTGAATTTTCATAAATTTCGATATTTTTTAATTTGATTTAATTATTTTGTGTGACATTGCGTTGAAATTTAGCTGTTTTGTTTACTATACCGTTCATTTCGTAAGTATAAGTATAGGTGCCACACCTCAGACTGGTAAAATCATTCATTTTTTAAGAAACAGTGCCATCTGTTGCACATAAGAGCAATACACACTACACTAAATTTGTTACGATTCCATTTCAATGTTTATGATTGCATTGAATTGAATTGCATTATTGAATTTTCATAGATTTTGTTTGATTTTCATTTGTATTTACTTTTTGCGTGATATTGCATTGGAATTGAGCTGTGTTGTTTACTACACCGTTCATTTCCTGATTATAGATTATTTGTGTATTTTTCATTGTTTTAATTTCATTTATTAACTGTTTTTCTTATTTTTCAGTGATGGGAACATCAGGTCGTTTGGGAATGCATCGAATGAGGGAATGGGGTAATGTTGGGAGGGACAAGGGAACGGGAGAAGGGGATAGTTGGGAGTACGAGGGGGTAAAAGTGGGGAGGACGAGGGGACGGGGCAGTTAGGGGATGGTGGGGACGAGGGGATAGGGGAATTGAGAATGGTGGGAAAAACAATGGGACAGACGACTGGTGGGGTTAGTGGAAAGGACGATGGGACTGGGGCGAGGGGAATGGTAGGGTGGACGAGGAGATGGGGGGGGGGGGTGGAAGATGGTGGAGTGGAGGATGGGACGGTGGAGTGGGGAATAGTTAGGAGGACGAGCGAATGCTGGAAAGGGGGATGTTGGGGAGGAGAAAGGGACGGGGGAGGGGAGGAATAGTTGGCAAAGTGGGGAGGACGAGGGGATGGGGGAGTGGGCAATTGTTGGGAGGATGAGGGGATGGGACAAGGGGAATGGTGGGGAGGACTAGGAGACAGGGGAAGGTTGCTGTGGCTCAGCTCAACCACAGCAACGCGTAGCCGGGTACAGCTAGCATATATATATTTGCTAGCTGTACCCGGGGTCTAACAGGCCCCTGAGGAAGGTAGACTGGTGGTACTGTGTCTAGATGTCTGAGTAGTAGTTGTTGGCCTTGTTAGTGCTGTACATTTTTGAGATCTTAAATATATAGACGTGGTGTAGTTGAATAGATGGTGAGGGAGCAGGCATAATCTCCTTTTAAGAGAGATTACCATGACACTATATATATATATATATATATATATATATATATATATATATATATATATATATATATATATATATATATATATATATATATATATATATATATATATATATATATATATATATACTATTGAACTACACCACGTCTATATATTTAAGATCTCAAAAATGTACAGCACTAACAAGGCCAACAACTACTTCTCAGACATCTAGACACTGTACCACCAGTCTACCTTCCCCTGGGGCCTGTTAGACCCCGGCACCTTATGACGTCCTCAGGATCACGCTATTGCCTGAAACAAGTGAACTGGTGGTTAGAGTGAGCCGGTTCCTAGTTATGGACGATACCAGCGCCACCTGGACGGCCGTTTCGCCTGTATATAGAGGCAACACAGCCTTACACCTTCAGAATACTTCAGAGTGCTCTACTGTGTAGATCTGGTGGCATACCTCAGTGTGGTAGCAGGTTTATGCAGATTAGCTCACAGTATACATGCACCATTTTATTTGCACACTAGCTGTACTCGGCCACGTGTTACAGTGGCTCAGAAACGTATGTGCATTGCTGAGCCACAGCAACCTTTCCGTCTCTCCCAGTCCTCCCCACCAATCCCCCCCACCCTTCCTCCTTCCCCTCGTCCTCCCAACCATACCATTCCTCACTCCCTCGTCCCTTTTTCCTCCCCATCATCCCCCACTCCAGCATCTACCTCGCCTTCATAATAATTCCCCACTCCACTGTACCCTCGTCCTCCATTCCATTCCCCCCCTCCCCCGTCCCCTCGTCCTCCCCACTATCCCCCACTCCCCTGTCCCTTTGTCCTCCTCACCGGTCTCCAATCCCCGTTCCCCTCGTCCCCACCATCTCAAAATACCATCCCCTCCTACCCCTCCCCACCATCCCCCCTCCTACCCCCTCCCCCCACCATCCCCCCCTCCCATCCCCTTGTCCTTCCCACCATTCCCCACTCCCTCATCTGATGAGCAAATGATCTGATGTTCCCATCAGAAAATTGGGAACATCAAATGATCTATGGCTAGATTCACGAAGAAGTTACGCAAACACTTACGAACCTGTCCATCTTTTCTCAATCTTTGGTGGCTTTGTTTACAACTATTTAACAGTAAATGAGCTCCGAAGCACCAGGAGGCTGTTTTAACAATAACAACAGTTGATTGGCAAGTTTTAATGCTTGTAAACTGTTTAATAAACGTAAGCAAAGCCATCAAAGATTGAGGAAAGATGTACAAGTTTGTAAGTACTTGCGTAAATGCTTCGTGATTCTGACCCCAGATGTTCCCATCACTGAAATATAAGAAAACCAGTTCTAAAAACGAAATGAAAATCAATGAAAAATAAACAAATAAACTATACTCAGAATTGAACGGTATGGTAAACAACACAGCTCAATTCCAACGCAATTTCACAAAAAATAATTAAATCAAAATGAAGATAAATCGAACTCTATAAAAATTCAATTTATCAATGAAATCTGAAACATTGAAATGGAATCTTAACCTATTTAGTATAGCGTGTGTTGGTCTTAAGTGCAACACATGGCCACGTTTTTCAAAAACGCATGCTTTTACCTGTCACAGGGGTGCCCTCTATATAGTAGGTATATAAAAACACGCGCGTATTTGGCTGCAACCCGTCCTCGACTCATGTCCATTACATTCAGCGGTCAACCCCACAGACGCATTCATAAATTTTAATATGCTGTTCATTCAAAACGCGAAATTTCTCAAGTATAAATTAATATTATAATATATTAGCATATTGTGTATATATAGGCATAGGATAGGTTAGGTTAGGTATTTAGGTTCTGTTGGCGATTATTTGTATTTGTAGTACGTGGGTGAAGCATTTATAGCGTTGTGATTCGAACAAAATTCGTCTGTGAAGCACTTGTTCCGGATATGTTCGAACGTCAGCAGTTGTGAGTCGTGTGTAAACCGCTTTTTATTCATAAACAGGGGGTTTGGCGGGTGCATGGAATCACTTTTGGATCTTTGTTTGGAGGACGGGCTGTTGAATGGAACATTGTGTCGAAATTTAAAAGGAATCGGTGAAGAACTTTTGGACATTACAGCGTGTGTTGCTCTTATGTCCAACAGATGGCGCTGTATTAAAAAACAGCATGTTTTTTCCTGTCACAGGTGAGGCATGTATATAGTAGGTATATATAAAAAGACGCGCCTATTCGAATGCAACATTGTGCCAAAATTTCAAAGCAATCGGTGAAGAGGTTTCGAAGAATTCCCTCACATGAAAAACACATGAAAAACACAGAATTAAAAAAAAAGCATGTTTTTCTTTACCGTCACAGACGTGACATCTATATAATACGTATTTAGAAACATGCTCTGATGCGAATGGAACGTTGTGTGAAAATTTCAAAGCAATCAGTAAAGAACTTACCTTCGGAGAATATCGATTATGAACAAACGAACATTTCCATTTTTTATTTATATAGATTAACGTAAGGTAAATTTGATTGTTCATATTATTTGTCTTGCACACGTTGTGTTAGAGCTAAGCCTGGATATTATTAGTTTTGTTTTGTTTTGTAGATTGTTTTAAGTAAATTGTTTTCATAAGTAAACTATTTAAAAAAAAATTATATTTATGCTTTATCATACAGTTGCCTCAGTGTGGAATTAAAATAGCAGCCTAACTTTTTTTTACTTTTTTTTTTTTGCTTTATGTGACAGACATTCCAGCTGCCCTGCCATCCATTTTTCCTGTCACATAAATTGGGGGCCTGTCCTAGGAGTCTTACTCAGGTAATACTTCAAGACTCTTCACCTAAAGTTGTGGTAATTGTACGTAGCTTTATTATACGTTTATCTTCTCAGGACTCTTATTTTTAGAGTAATTTTGATGGTGCTTCATTCTGTTTGCCTTTCAGGTGTAGCAATTTAAATTTTGGATTGACTTTGGATTACGTGGTGTCTTATGGCCACAGTCATACTCGTAATTGGTGGTTCAATATTCATTGTTACATCCTGTGTTTCCACCTTATTCTCGTCCCTACAGAAGAGTTCTCATTTACGGCAGATCACCCCCTTTGGTTCCCTGCTACCTTGGTCTGTCTCCGGGCTAAGCACACCCACATCTTTGCAACCCGAATGTAGGAGGATACAGAGGGCCAAAGTTCTTCTAGCACGGACTAGGCTGTACGGTTGGGACCCCTACAGCAGTTCTCGTCATCAAATTGACACTTCGCACCCCTACGCGTCGGTCAGAGATTATGGTACTTACATACGGTTGGGAGTTAACATTCTTTTCCAGAGCACAAAGAGTGGTAACTGTAAGTACTATCTATCTAGTATTAGTCGGAATCCTCTTGTCATTTTTCTCGTCATTTAGAAACACGGTAGGATATCCCTACATTTTTTGGACTATCTTCGAAACAATTATGTTTCACAATTCAAGTAGAATCCCTCTTGCTCTTATCCTCGTCATATAGAGTACAGGGTACAAGATTCCCTACGTCTTTGAAACACTTAGTTTCATTTTTTATTTCAATAATCAATTCCAATTCACTTATTAAAATTAATTGTTGTAACCTTGACTATTATGTTTAAACAGGATAGTTTATAGTTGCCACGTCATCCTGTCAGTCTGACATTTCATATTTTGGTACATCAACTGAAGTATTCTCTTGGCACATTATTTGCTATCATTCTATTCACCATGTTTCGTCTCTTATCGTTCCGACAGAATGCAAACGATGAAGTGGGCACAATAGTTCGTGCCACCAAGGCGGAAATGCTGACTCTAGTTAACGAGTACACCTTACAGCCCCACATGGAGCCACTAAAACTGATTTGCACAACCTCATTTTGGATTATCTATTAGACAATGATATTATTTCATCACTCTCATGAACAACACTTAATTGCAGATAAGATCGTCTTGGCAGCCATGAAACTGAAGCTAGAACTCGCTAACGCCGAATGCGAACGTCTGAAGAAAAAACTGCCTTTGAGAAGGAAGTTCTCCAGAGGAAAGAACGTGAAGGTGGCTCTTAGAGAGAGCAAGTTGCCCTTCAGAGAGAGCAAGTTGAATTCCAACGTGAGCGTGAACAGGAAATGCTCGAGTTAAGAGAACGTGAACTTGAGATACAACGTGAACACGAGAAGAAACAAGTCACCATTGCTTTAGACCACCGTAGAAAAGAGCTAGACTTGGAAACTACACACCACACTCGGCGCCGGACAGCGGAAGCTAACATTCCGGTACGTTTTAACCTTTTTCATGCAATTAAGTTAATGCCATCTTTTGTTGAGGCAGAGGTAGATGTGTTCTTGACTTCATTTGAGGCTCTAGCTACCCAACTTAGCTGGCCTCAGGATCAGTGGTCTGTGCTTCTCAGGTCTCATTTAACAGGTAAAGCTGTCGTGACTCTCAGTACTATGGCGTCCGAAACCGACTGCAAGGTATTGAAACAGGCAATACTTGACGCCTACCTCCTCTCCATCGAGACCTACAGACGTAAGTTTAGGGATTACCTTAAACCAAGTGCTACACTTACCTAAAGTTTGCAAATAACAAAGAGATATTTCAGAGAGGAAGCACTCAACATCCTGCCCGACGTGCAACACAACAAACCACACAATCTACTAGGCTACAACTTCAACCTCTCCTCGGACTTCCACATTCTTCGGTCCATACAGCAGGCCCAGTTCAACCTCAGTCTAGTACTCCGCTGGGTCCTGCAGCACAACCTCAACATCCTCTAGGACCCAAACATTCTTCGGTCCCTACATCAGGATCAGTTCTACAAACTTCGCTGAGTTCTGCATCACCATGTGAACATCTTGTATCACAATCTCATTCGGTTCCTACTGCTGGCCCATTTCCCCAATCAGTACTTGCTATGCTGAACCTTGCATCTGATGAACCATCTCACCCTCTCCTCGGATCACCACTCTCGCCGATCCATTCACAAGGCTCGTCTCTACAACAAACTTGTACTTCACAGAGTCCTGCAGTGCTACCTCAACATCTTCAACAAGCACCATTCTCTTAAGTTTCTACAGCAGACCCAGTTCACCAACCAGCACCTACATTTGCTATGCTGGGCCCCCTGTATCTGCAGAACATCAGCATCTTTATCACAGGCTCGGATAACGTCGTCGCCGACGAGCTTTCCCGAGTGCACGAGGTGGAATATTCCGCTCATACTATTCTGCACTCCGCTGCAGTCGAATAGGCAATAGGAGCAGGCTTCGGGGGAGAGCTGTCACGGTAATCTCTCTTAAAAGGAGATTATGCCTGCTCCCTCATCATCTATTCAACTACACTACGTCTACATATTTAAGAACTCGAGAATGTACAACACTAACAAGGACAACAACTACTTCTCAAGACGTCTAGACACAGTACCACCAGTCTACCTTCCCCAAGGCCCGTCAGACCCCTCGCACCTGGTGACAGTCTCAGGATCACGCTATTGCCTGAAACAAGTGCACCGGTGGTTAGAGTGAGCCGGTTCCTAGTTATGGACGATACCAGCGCCACCTGGACGGCCGTTTCGCCTGTATATAGAGGCAACACAGCCTTACACCTTCAGAATACTTCAGAGTGCTATACTGTGTAGATCTGGTGGCATACCTCAGTGTGGCAGCAGGTGTATGCAGAATAGCTCACAGTATACACGCACCATTTTATTTGCACATTAATGTAACGTTAATTTGATTGTTCATATTATTTCTTTTGTACACGTTGTATTACAGCTAAGCCTGGATAACATTTTGTTTTGTAAATTGTTTAAAGTAAACTGTTTTCATAAATAAATATTTTAAATTTGTATTCTATTTATGCTCTATCCTACAGTTGCCTCAGTGTGGAGTTAAAATAGCAGTCTAACATTTTTTTTTTTACTTTTTTGTTTTTGCTATATGCGACAGGCATTCCATCTGCCCTAGAGAGACTGCGCTACCATCGATTTTTTCCGACAATATATATATATATATATATATATATATATATATATATATATATATATATATATATATATATATATATATATATATATATATATATATATATATATATATATGTCGTACCTAGTAGCCAGAACGCACTTCTTGGCCTACTATGCAAGGCCCGATTTGCCTAATAAGCCAAGTTTTCATGAAATAATTGTTTTTCGACTACCTAACCTACCTAACCTAACCTAACCTAACTTTTTGGGCTACCTAACCTAACCTAACCTATAAAGATAGGTTAGGTTAGGTTAGGTAGGGTTGGTTAGGTTCGGTCATATATCTACGTTAATTTTAACTCCAATAAAATAAAACTGAACTCATACATAATGAAATGGGTAGCTTTATCATTTCATGAGAAAAAAATTAGAGAAAATATATTAATTCAGGAAAACTTGGCTTATTAGGCAAATCCGGCCTTGCATAGTAGGCTGAGAAGTGCGTTCTGGCTACTAGGTACGACATATATATATATATATATATATATATATATATATTATTTTCTGGTTTAGGGCTTCTATCCCTCTAACTATTTTCTTAGCATCAGGGCTTAATTGGAATAGGAGTTCTCCAAAACTCATTTTCGTACTTTTAAGGTGAAGAAAAGAAGTGATTTACTAAAGAATGTATTACACTTGTTTATACAATTTGCACAACGTTTCGAACCTCCATGGTTCCTTCTCAAGAGAAGGGATCTTACAATGCTGGTTGATTTTATACCCGCACTGGGTCAGGTGATAATACAATAAAGGTGAAAACATGGGGGGATACATAAGGGATAAATATGGGGTGAAACATGAGAACATAAGATTAGAGGTAACTGCAGAAAGCTTATTGGCCCATACGAGGCAGCTCCTATCTAAATACAAAGAATAATCCAGTGTAATTGGCCTGTTATGTTGGACATTGTCTTCTGTGTTGGCATCGTTATGTTCTGGTCTTGTCCTTACTCTCATGGTGGGTAGAGTAAATAGTTCCGTGATTTGGATGTTCATGGTAGGTTGTTCTATTATTATGTGAATTGCTTAAGCAATTCACATAACAATTGAGAATGAACCATGGAGGTTCATTCACTTGAGAATGAACCATGTAGGTTCGAAACGTTGTGCAAATTGTATAAATACGTGTAATACATTCTTCAGTAAATCACTTCTTTTCTTCACCTTAAAGGTACGAAAATGAGTTTTGGAGAACTCCTATTCCAACTAAGCCCTGATGCTAAGAAAATAGTTAGAGGGATAGAAGCCCTAAACCAGAAAATAATAAATACAGAATATGCGGTCATATTCAATACAATTTTATACAATACAATTTTATTTAGGTAAGGTACATACATACAATAAATATTTACAAGGATTGTTTAACTTATAGGTATAGCTAGTACATACAATGCCTAAAGCCACTATTACGCAAAGCGTTTCGGGCATAAATTCAATGAAACATGTTTGAAAGAAAATACACACATATATATAAATATAAATATATATATATATATATATATATATATATATATATATATATATATATATATATATATATATATATATATATGTGAATAAAAAAAAAATATATATATTTATATATATATATATATATATATATATATATATATATATATATATATATATATATATATATATATATATATATATATATATATATATTTATATATATATATATATATATATATATATATATATATATATATATATATATATATATATATATATATATATATATATATATATATATATATATTTATATATATATATATATATATATATATATATATATATATATATATATATATATATATATATATATATATATATATGTCGTACCTAGTAGCCAGAATGCACTTCTCAGCCTACTATGCAAGGCCCAATTTGCCTAATAAGCCAAGTTTTCATGAATCAATTGTTTTTCGACTACCTAACCTACCTAACCTAACCTAACTTTTTCGGCTACCTAACCTAACCTAACCTATACAGATAGGTTAGGTAGGGTTGGTTAGGTTTGGTCATATATCTACTTTAATTTTAACTCCAATAAAAAAAATTGACCTCATACATAATGAAATGGGTAGCTTTATCATTTCATAAGAAAAAAATTAGAGAAAATATATTAATTCAGGAAAACTTGGCTTATTAGGCAAATCGGGCCTTGCATAGTAGGCCGAGAAGTGCATTCTGGCTACTAGGTACGACATATATATATATGTATATATATATCCTCTCATCCAAGAAGACACTGGGTGTGTAGGTGTTCACAACACCTTCAGCCCGCAAGACACTCTGTGTTGGTGTTCACCGCTGACTTTATAGGATATCTTCCCCAGCCCTTCCCTGGTAAAAGGGGCAAGTTAGCCAGTGTCACAAAAATTCCATAGTTCATTATTATTAATTTATTAAATGGTGCAGATGTGATAATATTGTGTAAGGATGTGTAACAGTTAAAACCTTGGTATTTTTATTTATGGTGTGGGTGAGGATCTGATATTCCATGCCATTACGGTGTGAAGGGAGGGAAGGAACTTGACGACCAGGGGGAACGCTACACTGCCTGGTGAGTACGGCTTACATAATTTGGCTTAGAGGTGATGCTCCGCTCACTTAGAGGTGATGCTCCGGCCTGATGCCCGCAACGCTCCTGCTGGCAGAGGGTGCGAGTGTCCATTTCAGAATGGATCTCCGCTGGTATCGCCCACAAACGTTGTGTGGGTAATGGTCAATAAGGCACTATAGCCGCCAGAGGAGGAGGAGGACGAGGCCGCACAGTAAGGCCATTGGTCAAGATGCTCTGCCGTTTAGTGGCTCTGCCTTAATTAAAACCTCTTCGTAGACAGCAGTCATGGCACAGTCCTATATAATGCACTGTGATGTCTGTAGTAATTACAATGACTGTGGAGATATTTATAATGAGTACTAGCTGTACCCGGCCACGCGCTGCTGTGGCTCTGCAATACATGTGCGTTGGTGAGCCACAGCAACCTTCCCTGTCCCCCAGTCCTCCCCCACCGTCTGTCCTCCCCCCCTCACCCTCACCCGTCCCCTTGTTCACCCAACCATTCCCCACTCTCCCGCCCCCCCTCACGTCCTCCCAACCATTCCCCACTTCCCCATCCCCTCATCCTCCCCATCGTCTCCCCAACCCCTTCCCTTTCTCCTACCCACAATCTCCCACTCCACCGTCCTCTCGTCCTTCTAACCATTCCCAACTCCACTTTCCTCTTCGTCCTCCCCACCATGACCCCCCCCCCCCTGTCCCCCCTCATCCTCAAAACCATACCCCACTCCCGTCCCCTCGTCCTCCCCACCATTCCCCACTCCCTCATCGGATGCATTCCCAAATGATCTGATGTGTCTATCAGAAAATTGGGAACGTCAAAAGATCTGATGTTCCCATCACTGAAGTATAAGAAAAACAGTTAAACAAAAGAAATAAAAAACAATGAAAAAAGAACTATACCCACGAAATGAACAGGGAAAACCACACAGCTCAATTCCAACGCAATGTCACACAAAATAATTATATCAAAATAAAAAACATCGAAAAATGAAAAATCTATTAACAATGCAATCGGAAACATTGAAATGGAATCGTAACATATTTAGCAATGCGTGTGTTGCTATTACATGTAACAGATGGCACGGTTTTTAAAAAAAAAAACATGTTTTTTCCTGCCACAAGTGTGGTATCTATATAGTAGGTAGATAAAAATATGCGCGTATTTGAATGGAACGTTGTGTCAAAATTCCTAAACAATTGGTGAAAAAGTTTTCGGAGATTACAGCGTGTGTTGCTCTGACGTCCAACAGATGGCTCTATTTTTCAAAAAATGCATTTATTTTCCCTTCTACAGGTGCGGCATGTATATGGTAGGTATATAGAAACACGCGCCTATTCGAATGCAGCGTTGTGTCAAAATTTAAAAGCAATCTGTAAATAGGTTTCAAAGATTTCCGTCACATGAAAAACACATGAAAAATCCAGTTTTTCAAATAAAGTATGTTTTTTTCCCGTCACAGGCGTAACATCCATATAGTTTGTATATAAAAACCCGCTCAGATGCGAATGGAACGTTGTGTGAAAATGTCAAAGCAGTCAGGGAAGAACTTTCGGAGAACAGCGATTTTGAACAAACGAACATTTCCATTTTAATTCATATAGATTATCAGATGATGGGTTGTAGTAATTAAAACCCGCAATGAAAGCTGCGAGACTCTAAGGACGTTTGTTACCACATTTCAGTGTCTCGTGACGCGCCATAGTGTAGTAGAGGATGGGGCCTCGGGAGTGTCTTATAGGTCGACATGACAGACTGGCGGTGTGTTGAGCACTTCACCACACACACATGTGTGTGTGGTGAAGGGTGATGTGTGTTATTACCTGAGACCTGGTGCGCCTCGGAGTAGGTCCAGCTGAGACCTGTGTTACACCTGGTGAGACTGGTGTAGGTCCAGCTGAGACCTGTGATACACCTGGTGAGACTGGTGTAGGTCCAGCTGAGACCTGTGTTACACCTGGTGAGACTGGTGTAGGTCCAGCTGAGACCTGTGATACACCTGGTGAGACTGGTGTAGGTCCTGCTGAGACTGGTGTAGGTCCTGCTGAGACTGGTGTAGGTCCTGCTGAGACTGGTGTAGGTCCTGGTGAGACTACTGTAGGTCCTGGTGAGACTACTGTAGGTCCTGGTGAGACTACTGTAGGTCCTGGTGAGACTACGTTAGGTCCTGGTGAGACTACTGTAGGTCCAGGTGAGACTACTGGAGGTGTTGGTGAGACTGGTGTAGGTCCTGTTGAGACTAGTGTAGGTCCAGGTGAGACTGGTGTAGGTCCTGGTGAGACTACTGTAGGTCCTGGTGAGACTACTGGAGGTGTTGGTGAGACTGGTGTAGGTCCTGTTGAGACTAGTGTAGGTCCAGGTGAGACTGGTGTAGGTCCTGGTGAGACTACTGTAGGTCCTGGTGAGACTACTGTAGGTCCTGGTGAGACTACGTTAGGTCCTGGTGAGACTACTGTAGGTCCAGGTGAGACTACTGGAGGTGTTGGTGAGACTGGTGTAGGTCCTGTTGAGACTAGTGTAGGTCCAGGTGAGACTGGTGTAGGTCCTGGTGAGACTACTGTAGGTCCTGGTGAGACTACTGGAGGTGCTGGTGAGACTGGTGTAGGTCCTGTTGAGACTAGTGTAGGTCCAGGTGAGACTGGTGTAGGTCCTGGTGAGACTACTGTAGGTCCTGGTGAGACTACTGTAGGTCATGGTGAGACTACTGGAGGTGCTGGTGAGACTGGTGTAGGTCCTGGTGAAACTAGTGTAGGTCCTGGTGAGACTGGTGTAGGTCCTGGTGAGACTGGTGTAGGTCCTGGTGAGACTACTGTAGGTCCTGGTGAGACTGGTGTAGGTCCTGGTGAGACTACTGTAGGTCCTTGTGAGACTACTGTAGGTCCTGGTGAGACTAGTGTAGGTCCTGGTGAGACTGGTGTAGGTCCTGGTGAGACTGGTGTAGGTCCTGTTGAGACTACTGTAGGTCCTGGTGAGACTGGTGTAGGTCCTGGTGAGACTGGTGTAGGTCCTGGTGAGACTACTGTAGGTCCTGGTGAGACTACTGTAGGTCTTGGTGAGACTCCTGTAGGTCCTGGTGAGACTGGTGTAGGTCCTGGTGAGACTACTGTAGGTCCTTCTGAGACTGGTGTAGGTCCTGGTGAAATTAGTGTAGGTCCTGGTGAGACTGGTGTAGGTCCTGGTGAGACTGGTGTAGGTCCTGGTGAGACTAGTGTAGGTCCTGGTGAGACTGGTGTAGGTCCTGGTGAGACTGGTGTAGGTCCTGGTGAGACTGGTGTAGGTCCTGGTGAGACTACTTGTAGGTCCTGGTGAGAGTACTGTAGGTCCTGGTGAGACTACTGTAGGTCCTGGTGAGACTACTGTAGGTCCAGGTGAGACTACTGTAGGTCCTGGTGAGACTACTGTAGGTCCTGGTGAGACTGGTGTAGGTCCTGGTGAGACTACTTGTAGGTCCTGGTATGACTACTGTAGGTCCTGGTGAGACTACTGTAGGTCCTGGTGAGACTGGTGTAGGTCCTGGTGAGACTACTGTAGGTCCTGGTGAGACTACTGTAGGTCTTGGTGAGACTAGTGTAGGTCCTGATGAGACTACTGTAGGTCCTGGTGAGACTACTGTAGGTCTTGGTGAGACTGGTGTAGGTCCTGGTGAGACTACTGTAGGTCCTGGTGAGACTGGTGTAGGTCCTGGTGAGACTGGTGTAGGTCCTGGTGAGACTGGTGTAGGTCCTGGTGAGACTACTGTAGGTCCTGGTGAGACTGGTGTAGGTCCTGGTGAGACTGGTGTAGGTCTTGGTGAGACTACTTGTAGGTCCTGGTGAGACTACTGCAGGTCCTGGTGAGACTACTGTAGGTCCTGGTGAGACTACTGTAGGTCCTGGTGAGACTGGTGTAGGTCTTGGTGAGACTACTGTAGGTCCTGGTGAGACTGGTGTAGGTCTTGGTGAGACTACTGTAGGTCCTGGTGAGACTGGTGTAGGTCCTGGTGAGACTGGTGTAGGTCCTGGTGAGACTACTGTAGGTCCTGGTGAGACTGGTGTAGGTCCTGGTGAGACTGGTGTAGGTCCTGGTGAGACTACTTGTAGGTCCTGGTGAGACTACTGTAGGTCCTGGTGAGACTGGTGTAGGTCCTGGTGAGACTACTTGTAGGTCCTGGTGAGACTACTGTAGGTCCTGGTGAGACTACTGTAGGTCCTGGTGAGACTACTATAGGTCCTGGTGAGACTGGTGTAGGTCCTGGTGAGACAACTTGTAGGTCCTGGTGAGACTACTGTAGGTCCTGGTGAGACTGGTGTAGGTCCTGGTGAGACTGGTGTAGGTCCTGGTGAGACTACTTGTAGGTCCTGGTGAGACTACTGCAGGTCCTGGTGAGACTACTGTAGGTCCTGGTGAGACTACTGTAGGTCCTGGTGAGACTGGTGTAGGTCTTGGTGAGACTACTGTAGGTCCTGGTGAGACTGGTGTAGGTCCTGGTGAGACTGGTGTAGGTCCTGGTGAGACTGGTGTAGGTCCTGGTGAGACTACTGTAGGTCCTGGTGAGACTGGTGTAGGTCTTGGTGAGAGTGGTGTAGGTCCTGGTGAGACTACTGTAGGTCCTGGTGAGACTGGTGTAGGTCCTGGTGAGACTACTGTAGGTCTTGGTGAGAGTGGTGTAGGTCCTGGTGAGACTACTGTAGGTCCTGGTGAGACTGGTGTAGGTCCTGGTGAGACTACTGTAGGTCTTGGTGAGACTAGTGTAGGTCCTGATGAGACTACTGTAGGTCCTGGTGAGACTACTGTAGGTCTTGGTGAGAGTGGTGTAGGTCCTGGTGAGACTACTGTAGGTCCTGGTGAGACTGGTGTAGGTCTTGGTGAGACTGATGTAGGTCCTGGTGAGACTGGTGTAGGTCCTGGTGAGACTACTGTAGGTCCTGGTGAGACTACTGTAGGTCTTGGTGAGACTACTGTAGGTCCTGATGAGACTACTGTAGGTCCTGGTGAGAATACTGTAGGTCTTGGTGAGACTGGTGTAGGTCCTGATGAGACTACTGTAGGTCCTGGTGAGACTGGTGTAGGTCTTGGTGAGACTGGTGTAGGTCCTGGTGAGACTACTGTAGGTCTTGGTGAGACTGGTGTAGGTCTTGGTGAGACTACTGTAGGTCTTGGTGAGACTGGTGTAGGTCCTGGTGAGACTACTGTAGGTCTTGGTGAAACTGGTGTAGGTCCTGGTGAGACTGCTGTAGGTCCTGGTGAGACTGGTGTAGGTCCTGGTGAGACTACTGTAGGTCCTGGTGAGACTACTGTAGGGCTTGGTGAGACTACTGTAGGTCCTGGTGAGACTGGTGTAGGTCCTGGTGAGACTGGTGTAGGTCCTGGTGAGACTGGTGTAGGTCCTGGTGAGACTACTGTAGGTCTTGGTGAGACTACTGTAGGTCCTGGTGAGACTGGTGTAGGTCCTGGTGAGACTGGTGCAGGTCCTGGTGAGACTGGTGTAGGTCCTGGTGAGACTGGTGTAGGTCCTGGTGAGACTGGTGTAGGTCCTGGTGAGACTGGTGTAGGTCCTGGTGAGACTAGTGTAGGTCCTGGTGAGACTGGTGTAGGTCCTGGTGAGACTGGTGTAGGTCCTGGTGAGACTGGTGTAGGTCCTGGTGAGACTACTTGTAGGTCCTGGTGAGACTGGTGTAGGTCCTGGTGAGACTAGTGTAGGTCCTGGTGAGACTGGTGTAGGTCCTGGTGAGACTGGTGTAGGTCCTGGTGAGACTGGTGTAGGTTCCTGGTGAGACTACTTGTAGGTCCTGGTGAGACTACTGTAGGTCCTGGTGAGACTACTGTAGGTCCTGGTGAGACTACTGTAGGTCCTGGTGAGACTAGTGTAGGTCCTGGTGAGACTACTGTAGGTCCTGGTGAGACTGGTGTAGGTCCTGGTGAGACTACTGTAGGTCCTGGTGAGACTACTGTAGGTCTTGGTGAGACTAGTGTAGGTCCTGATGAGACTACTGTAGGTCCTTGGTGAGACTACTGTAGGTCCTTGGTGAGACTGGTGTAGGTCCTGGTGAGACTACTGTAGGTCCTGGTGAGACTGGTGTAGGTCCTGGTGAGACTGGTGTAGGTCCTGGTGAGACTGGTGTAGGTCCTGGTGAGACTACTGTAGGTCCTGGTGAGACTGGTGTAGGTCCTGGTGAGACTGGTGTAGGTCCTGGTGAGACTGGTGTAGGTCCTGGTGAGACTGGTGTAGGTCCTGGTGAGACTACTTGTAGGTCCTGGTGAGACTACTGTAGGTCCTGGTGAGACTACTGTAGGTCCTGGTGAGACTACTGTAGGTCCTGGTGAGACTGGTGTAGGTCCTGGTGAGACTGGTGTAGGTCCTGGTGAGACTACTTGTAGGTCCTGGTGAGACTACTGTAGGTCCTGGTGAGACTACTGTAGGTCCTGGTGAGACTACTGTAGGTCCAGGTGAGACTACTGTAGGTCCTGGTGAGACTACTGTAGGTCCTGGTGAGACTGGTGTAGGTCCTGGTGAGACTACTTGTAGGTCCTGGTATGACTACTGTAGGTCCTGGTGAGACTACTGTAGGTCCTGGTGAGACTGGTGTAGGTCCTGGTGAGACTACTGTAGGTCCTGGTGAGACTACTGTAGGTCTTGGTGAGACTAGTGTAGGTCCTGATGAGACTACTGTAGGTCCTGGTGAGACTACTGTAGGTCTTGGTGAGACTGGTGTAGGTCCTGGTGAGACTACTGTAGGTCCTGGTGAGACTGGTGTAGGTCCTGGTGAGACTGGTGTAGGTCCTGGTGAGACTGGTGTAGGTCCTGGTGAGACTACTGTAGGTCCTGGTGAGACTGGTGTAGGTCCTGGTGAGACTGGTGTAGGTCCTGGTGAGACTACTTGTAGGTCCTGGTGAGACTACTGTAGGTCCTGGTGAGACTACTGTAGGTCCTGGTGAGACTGGCTGTAGGTCCTGGTGAGACTGGTGTAGGTCTTGGTGAGACTACTGTAGGTCCTGGTGAGACTGGTGTAGGTCCTGGTGAGACTGGTGTAGGTCCTGGTGAGACTACTGTAGGTCCTGGTGAGACTGGTGTAGGTCCTGGTGAGACTGGTGTAGGTCCTGGTGAGACTACTGTAGTCCCTGGTGAGACTATGTAGGTCCTGGTGAGACTCGGTAGGTCCTGGTGAGACTGGTGTAGGTCCTGGTGAGACTACTGTAGGTCCTGGTGAGACTACTGTAGGTCCTGGTGAGACTGGTGTAGGTCCTGGTGAGCCTACTGGTGTAGGTCCTGGTGAGACTACTGTAGGTCCTGGTGAGACTACTGTAGGTCCTGGTGAGACTGACTGTAGGTCCTGGTGAGACTGGTGTAGGGTCC
Organism: Procambarus clarkii; assembly: GCF_040958095.1. NCBI lineage: Eukaryota > Metazoa > Arthropoda > Malacostraca > Decapoda > Cambaridae > Procambarus > Procambarus clarkii. The sequence goes on along the minus strand of NC_091191.1, from coordinate 25,100,402 downwards.
TGGTGAGACTACTTGTAGGTCCTGGTGAGACTACTGTAGGTCCTGGTGAGACTAGTGTAGGTCCTGGTGAGACTTACTGTAGGTCCTGGTGAGACTGGTGTAGGTCCTGGTGAGACTACTGTAGGTCCTGGTGAGACTGGTGTAGGTCCTGATGAGACTACTGTAGGTCCTGGTGAGACTACTGTAGGTCCTGGTGAGACTGGTGTAGGTCCTGGTGAGACTGGTGTAGGTCCTGATGAGACTACTGTAGGTCCTGGTGAGACTACTGTAGGTCCTGGTGAGACTGGTGTAGGTCCTGGTGAGACTACTTGTAGGTCCTGGTGAGACTACTGTAGGTCCTGGTGAGACTACTGTAGGTCCTGGTGAGACTGGTGTAGGTCCTGGTGAGACTACTGTAGGTCCTGGTGAGACTGGTGTAGGTCCTGGTGAGACTGGTGTAGGTCCTGGTGAGACTGGTGTAGGTCCTGGTGAGACTACTGTAGGTCCTGGTGAGACTACTGTAGGTCTTGGTGAGACTAGTGTAGGTCCTGATGAGACTACTGTAGGTCTTGGTGAGACTGGTGTAGGTCCTGATGAGACTACTGTAGGTCCTGGTGAGACTGGTGTAGGTCCTGGTGAGACTACTGTAGGTCCTGGTGAGACTGGTGTAGGTCCTGGTGAGACTGGTGTAGGTCCTGGTGAGACTGGTGTAGGTCCTGGTGAGACTACTGTAGGTCCTGGTGAGACTGGTGTAGGTCTTGGTGAGAGTGGTGTAGGTCCTGGTGAGACTACTGTAGGTCCTGGTGAGACTGGTGTAGGTCCTGGTGAGACTACTGTAGGTCTTGGTGAGAGTGGTGTAGGTCCTGGTGAGACTACTTTAGGTCCTGGTGAGACTGGTGTAGGTCCTGGTGAGACTACTGTAGGTCCTGGTGAGGCTACTGTAGGTCTTGGTGAGACTAGTGTAGGTCCTGATGAGACTACTGTAGGTCCTGGTGAGACTACTGTAGGTCTTGGTGAGAGTGGTGTAGGTCCTGGTGAGACTACTGTAGGTCCTGGTGAGACTGGTGTAGGTCTTGGTGAGACTGATGTAGGTCCTGGTGAGACTGGTGTAGGTCCTGGTGAGACTACTGTAGGTCCTGGTGAGACTACTGTAGGTCTTGGTGAGACTAGTGTAGGTCCTGATGAGACTACTGTAGGTCCTGGTGAGACTACTGTAGGTCTTGGTGAGACTGGTGTAGGTCCTGGTGAGACTACTGTAGGTCCTGGTGAGACTGGTGTAGGTCCTGGTGAGACTGGTGTAGGTCCTGGTGAGACTGGTGTAGGTCCTGGTGAGACTACTGTAGGTCCTGGTGAGACTGGTGTAGGTCCTGGTGAGACTGGTGTAGGTCCTGGTGAGACTACTTGTAGGTCCTGGTGAGACTACTTTAGGTCCTGGTGAGACTACTGTAGGTCCTGGTGAGACTGGTGTAGGTCCTGGTGAGACTGGTGTAGGTCTTCGTGAGACTACTGTAGGTCCTGGTGAGACTGGTGTAGGTCCTGGTGAGACTGGTGTAGGTCCTGGTAAGACTGGTGTAGGTCCTGGTGAGACTGGTGTAGGTCCTGGTGAGACTGGTGTAGGTCCTGGTGAGACTACTGTAGGTCCTGGTGAGACTACTGTAGGTCCTGGTGAGACTGGTGTAGGTCCTGGTGAGACTGGTGTAGGTCCTGGTGAGACTACATGTAGGTCCTGGTGAGACTACTGTAGGTCCTGGTGAGACTGGTGTAGGTCCTGGTGAGACTACTTGTAGGTCCTGGTGAGACTACTGTATGTCCTGGTGAGACTACTGTAGGTCCTGGTGAGACTACTGTAGGTCCTGGTGAGACTGGTGTAGGTCCTGGTGAGACTACTTGTAGGTCCTGGTGAGACTACTGTAGGTCCTGGTGAGACTACTGTAGGTCCTGGTGAGACTACTGTAGGTCCTGGTGAGACTGGTGTAGGTCCTGGTGAGACTACTGTAGGTCCTGGTGAGACTGGTGTAGGTCCTGATCAGACTACTGTAGGTCCTGGTGAGACTACTGTAGGTCCTGGTGAGACTGGTGTAGGTCCTGGTGAGACTGGTGTAGGTCCTGATGAGACTACTGTAGGTCCTGGTGAGACTACTGTAGGTCCTGGTGAGACTGGTGTAGGTCCTGGTGAGACTACTTGTAGGTCCTGGTGAGACTACTGTAGGTCCTGGTGAGACTACTGTAGGTCCTGGTGAGACTGGTGTAGGTCCTGGTGAGACTACTGTAGGTCCTGGTGAGACTGGTGTAGGTCCTGGTGAGACTACTGTAGGTCCTGGTGAGACTACTGTAGGTCTTGGTGAGACTACTGTAGGTCCTGGTGAGACTGGTGTAGGTCCTGGTGAGACTGGTGTAGGTCCTGGTGAGACTGGTGTAGGTCCTGGTGAGACTACTGTAGGTCTTGGTGAGACTACTGTAGGTCCTGGTGAGACTGGTGTAGGTCCTGGTGAGACTACTGTAGGTCTTGGTGAGACTGGTGAAGGTCCTGGTGAGACTGGTGTAGGTCCTGGTGAGACTACTGTAGGTCTTGGTGAGACTACTGTAGGTCTTGGTGAGACTGGTGTAGGTCTACGGTTGTTATGAGACACATGTGACACAACTGTTGTGACATAGTTATTACACAGCTGTTATGGCACAAATATTTTGACAAAGGTTGTTATAACATGGTTGTCTGGCTCAGTTATCATTGCAGAGTTATCATGGCAGGGTTGTTATGGCAGGGTTGTGATAACAAAGTTACCAGCTGGGTGATCACTCCGGCCCTCAACCCACAAGGGACTGTCAGTTTTGCTGTTCCTCGACCTTCAAGGATTATTGCATATTTGGATATGATGGAATGATCAGTGTCACCCTCAAGTGTATGCTTAGAATCACAGTGTTACACTGAAGAGTATGCTGAAGGGCACAGTGTCGCCCTCGAGTGTATGCTGAAGGGTACAGTGTCGCCCTCGAGTGTATGGTGAAGGGCACAGTGTCGCCCTCGAGTGTATGCTGAAGGGTACAGTGTCGCCCTCGAGTGTATGCTGAAGGGTACAGTGTCGCCCTCGAGTGTATGGTGAAGGGCACAGTGTCGCCCTCGAGTGTATGCTGAAGGGTACAGTGTCGCCATCGAGTGTATGCTGAAGGGCACAGTGTCGCCCTCGAGTGTATGCTGAAGGGCACAGTGTCGCCCTCGAGTGTATGCTGAAGGGCACAGTGTCGCCCTCGAGTGTATGGTGAAGGGCACAGTGTCGCCATCGAGTGTATGCTGAAGGGCACAGTGTCGCCCTCCAGTGTATGGTGAACAACACAGTGTCGCCCTCGAGTGTATGGTGAACAACACAGTGTCGCCCTCGAGTGTATGGTGAACAACACAGTGTCGCCCTCCAGTGTATGGTGAACAACACAGTGTCACCCTCCAGTGTATGGTGAACAACACAGTGTCGCCCTCCAGTGTATGGTGAACAACACAGTGTCGCCCTCCAGTGTATGGTGAACAACACAGTGTCGCCCTCCAGTGTATGGTGAACAACACAGTGTCACCCTCCAGTGTATGGTGAACAACACAGTGTCACCCTCCAGTGTATGGTGAACAACACAGTGTCACCCTCCAGTGTATGGTGAACAACACAGTGTTGCCCTCCAGTGTATGGTGAACAACACAGTGTCGCCCTCCAGTGTATGGTGAACAACACAGTGTCGCCCTCCAGTGTATGGTGAACAACACAGTGTCACCCTCCAGTGTATGGTGAACAACACAGTGTCACCCTCCAGTGTATGGTAAACAACACAGTGTCGCCCTCCAGTGTATGGTGAACAACACAGTGTCACCCTCCAGTGTATGGTGAACAACACAGTGTCGCCCTCCAGTGTATGGTGAACAACACAGTGTCACCCTCCAGTGTATGGTGAACAACACAGTGTCGCCCTCCAGTGTATGGTGAAGGACACAGTGTTACCCTTGAGTGTATGCTGAATGTCAGTATTAATCTCGAATATATGATGAGAAACTTGCTATTATCCTCTAGTGCATGATGAAGTACTCACTTCCCCATGATGATGATGAAGCACTCATTTGTTCGTGATGAAGGACTCACGCACTCACCCAAGAATATGATGAAGAAATATTATCGTCGAGTGCATATTGAAGGAGTCCAGAGTACCTGCAGATGGCCTGGACTCAACAAGTGAGTGAACAACACGCTAAATGTTCCATTATACATCAAGGTTCCTGCTAACAGGCGGCTTTACATATATATTTTACTAAGCGATTATTAATGTAAAATATTCACCTTTACTTTTGATTGGATGTTAAAGAGGCCGGATCAACAACGTGAACCAATAATACTCACGAGTTAATTTTCTAGTAATATGGCAGCATTTACCAATAATTAATTACTCTCCTAAATAGTGTTTCCATTTCAAGAGTTGTACACTATGTGAACATCAGCGCCCTCTGTTACAAACTGTTGACACTTCTCTTGCCACTCTTCACAGCCCACGAGCAGCAAATATTCCTCCTTTAATATCCGCGGGAGTCTAATAAGATCACCATGGGGGTTATCTTGAACTTTACGAAGCGTATCAAAAGTCTAACATACCCTGAGATACATAAGAGATCAAATACCATGTACTTGAGCAACAAGGAAAATATACTCCAACAGAACGACTGCAAGTCTGGTAATGATATCCCGTAAGACTACGGTACGAACTGGAGTGTCAGGAGGCGAGAACACGAGGACAGGACGGGACGTGCGCGCGGTACTGAGGCTGGCTCAAGACTGAGTTGCTTCTGGCTCACTCACAACCCACCGGACTAACATCCACCTCCAACCTTCTTCTCGCTATTTCCACTTCATTTTCGTATTTCTGAATGTGTTTTACAACTATTAAAAGTTTAAAGACAACGAAAATTATAAGTGTATTTATATGTCGTGCCTAGTAGCCAGAACGCACTTCTCGGCCTACTATGCAAGACCCGATTTGCCTAATACGCCGAGTGATTTTCGCTGTTTAAAATTTTTTTTCCAATTGGTTTATTTGAATTATTAATATTATATTATATTAAGAACATAAATTATTGACTTAGTTGTGTTAGTTTAGGTTAGGGTAAGATAGGTTAGGTTAGGTGGAGTAGGTCAGGTTCGGTAATATATCTACGTTAGTTTTAACTCAAACTATAAAAAAATAATTCACTATAATAAAATTAATAACTATTATTTCATTAAAAAATATTTGAAAAATATATAAATACAGGAAATCTTGGCTTATTAGGCAAATTGGGCCTTGCTTAGTAGGCCGAGTACTGTATTCTGGCTACTAGGTACAACATATGTCTATATATACATATATATATATATATATATATATATATATATATATATATATATATATATATATATATATATATATATATATATATATATATATATATATATATATATATATATATATATATATATATATATATATATATATATATATATATATATATTGGTGTATACTGGCAGCAGGTTTTCTTTCAAACATGTTTCATTGAATATGACCGCATATTCTGTATTTATTATTTTCTGGTTTAGGGCTTCTATCCCTCTAACTATTTTCTTAGCATCAGGGCTTAATTGGAATAGGAGTTCTCCAAAACTCATTTTCGTACTTTTAAGGTGAAGAAAAGAAGTGATTTACTATAGAGTGTATTACACTTATTTGTATAATTTGCACGACGTTTCGAACCTCCATGGTTTATTCTCAAGTGAACAGATCTTACAATACTAGTTGATTTTATACCCGCATTAGGTCAGGTGATAATACAATGAAGGTGAAAAACATGGGGGGATACATAAGGGATAAACATAGGGGCTGCAGAAGGCTTATTGGCCCATACGAGGCATCTCCTATCTAAACACAAAGATTAATCCAGTGTAATTGGCCTGTTATGTTGGACATTGTCTTCTGTGTTGGCATCGATATGTTCTTGTCTTGTCCTTACTCTCATGGTGGGTAGAGTAAATAGTTCCGTGATTTGGGTGTTCATGGTAGGTCGCTCTATTCTTATGTGAATTGCCTCAAGAATTTGTAATCTTCTTGAATCTTGGGTTTTGTCTATTATGCAAGTATTCTTGTTCAACATTTCTCTTGTTAGAGTAATGTCATGGGCTTGTCTCATGTGATTCCTAGGGGCACCAGATTGAAGATGGCATGTCAAACGCCTCGTCAGCTTGGTCGACGTCATACCTATGTACTTACATTGAAGGTTACATCCTTCGTGGGGGCAAGTGTACATGTATACAACGCTTGACTGCTGTAGAGGGTTCTCCGTCGGCTTCGGGCTGTTTTTGATAAGGAGTTCGGAAGTCTTCTTGGTTTTGTAGAATATTATCAGGTTTATGTTTTGGTTAGGAGTAGTGCTTTTTACTCCTTTACGGATTATTTCTTTCATTATTCTTTCCTCTTTTATATGTTCACTGTGCATGGTTGATTTGTAATATAATTTTATTGGGGGTGTTGTGGTTTCTGTTCTAGGTTCTGAATTATACCAACGGTCCAAGTGTCTTCTTATAGCAGCGTTTATTTCCGCGTTGCTATATCCGTTGTTCACCAATACCTGAGTTACTCTTTCAAACTCTCAACTCACGTTGCTCCATTCAGAGCAGTGGGTAAGCGCTCGACGAATATAAGCATTGAGAACACTGGCTTTGCATCTTTGGGGGCACTCACTTCTACCGTTCAGGCATAATCCTATGTTGGTGGGCTTGGTATATACGTTGGTGCTTAAAGAGGTTCCTGTTTTTGTTATTAGTACATCCAAGAATGGCAGACTGTTATTTTCACTATTTTCATGTGTAAATCGGAGTACTGACTCTCTCTCTAGGTGTCTTTTTAGGTCAATTAGTTCATCTGAGTCTTTTACTATTACGAATATGTCATCTACATAACGGCAATATACAGTTGGTTTTTGTCTGCTACTGAAGACCCTATCTTCGATGGTTCCCATATAAAAATTAGCAAATAAAACTCCTAAGGGGGAGCCCATTGCTACTCCGTCTAGCTAGCTATTTCATTATGTATGAGGTCAATTTCTTTTTATTGGAGTTAAATTTAACGTAGATATATGACTGAACCTAACCAACCCTACCTAACCTAACCTAACCTATCTTTATTGGATAGGTTAGGTTAGGTAGCCGAAAAAGTTAGGTTAGGTTAGGTTAGGTAGGTTAGGTAGTCAAAAAACAATTATTTTATGAAAACTTGGCTTATTAGGCAAATCTGGCCTTGCATAGTAGGCTGAGAAGTGTGTTCTGGCTACTAGGTACGACATATATATATATATATATATATATATATATATATATATATATATATATATATATATATATATATATATTTATATATATATATATATATATATATATATATATATATATATATATATATATATATATATATATATATATATATGTATATGTCGTACCTAGTAGCCAGAACGCACTTCTCAGCCTACTATGCAAGGCCAGATTTGCCTAATAAGCCAAGTTTTTATGAATTAATTGTTTTTCGACTACCTAACGTACCTAACCTAACCTATAAAGATAGGTTAGGTTAGGTTAGGTAGGGTTGGTTAGGTTCGGTCATATATCTACGTTAATTTTAACTCTAATAAAAAAAAATTGACCTCATACATAATGAAATGGGTAGCTTTATCATTTCATAAGAAAAAAATTAGAGAAAATATAATAATTCAGGAAAACTTGGCTTATTAGGCAAATCGGGCCTTGCATAGTAGGCTGAGAAGTGCATTCTGGCTACTAGGTACGACATATATATATATATATATATATATATATATATATATATATATATATATATATATATATATATATATATATATATATATATATATATATATGTCGTACCTAGTAGCCAGAACGCACTTGTCAGCCTACTATGCATGGCCAAATTTGCCTAATAGGCCAAGTTTTCATGAATTAATTGTTTTTCGACTACCTAACCTACCTAACCTAACCTAACCTAACTTTTTCGGCTACCTAACCTAACCTAACCTATAAAGATAGGTTAGGTTAGGTTAGGTAGGGTTGGTTAGGTTCGGTCATATATCTACGTTAATTTTAACTCCAATAAAAAAAAATTGACCTCATACATTATGAAATGGGTAGCTTTATCATTTCATAAGAAAAAAATAGAGAAAATATATTAATTAAGGAAAACTTGGCTTATTAGGCAAATTTGGTCTTGCATAGTAGGCTGAGAATTGCGTTCTGGCTACTAGGTACGACATATATATATATATATATATATATATATATATATATATATATATATATATATATATATATATATATATATATATATATATATATATATATATATATATATATATAACCCAAACCCACCATTCCACTTAACCTTCATTCCTTCTTTTACTTTGTGTCTCCTACTCCTTCTCTCCTCCATTTTCTCGCTATTTTCATCCTTCTAACCCCTTTTTTCTCTCTTTTTCTCTCTCTTCCTCCCTCTCTCTCTCACTCATTTGCTCCAATGCTCCTATTTTTCTCAAATTCAAGTCTTAATGCTCCCATGCTCTCACTCTTTCTCATTCTCTGTCTTCTTTGCTCCCATGCTCTCACTCTCCCTCATTCTCTCTCTTCCTCCCCCTCTCTCTTACTCCTTGCTCTCACTCCCTTGCCTTCTTGCTTTTCTCAATTTCAAGTCTTAGTAGATTCAATTCCTTACTACTGTAATTATATTATTACTAAGATAAAGAATGAACTTATATGTGAAAACAATGTAAAAGAAGGAATGAAGGTTAAGTGGGATAGTGGGTTTGGGTAAAATATACAAAAAGGAGAAGCAAAACTACATCTGAAAGGTTAGGATAAGGATAATATAATCAATACATACATAAAACACAATAAACAAATAAACTACATCTGAAAGATTAGGTTAAAGGGTGGGGAGTAAGAATAAATGATAACCAACATAATGAATACACTAAGATTAAAGAGGTTAGCAAAGGGGGGAAAGAATAAGACAATTATTACAAACATAATAAATACAACTTATGAGAATCTTGATGAACTTTAACAAATAACCCTTGAAATGCAAAAATGACCATATGAAAAATTAACCCTTGAAACGAGTGAATGCCCATATATAACAAAAATCCTTTGAAATGCTTAAACACCCAATCTTTAACAAATAACCCTTGAAATGCATAAATGACCATATGAGAAAAATACCCATTGAAACGAACAAATGAATATGAGACATTGATTGACGAAACACAAAAGACAAGCAGGAATATTAATGTAAGTTAGGTTACGTAAGTTTGGGTAAGTTAGGTAATGTAATTTACGTTAAGTTAGGTTAGGTTCAGTTAGGATAGGTTAAGTTAGGATAGGTTAAGTTAGGATAGGATAAGTTAGGTTAGGTTAGGTTGTGTAAGCTAGGATAGGTAAGTTAGGTTAGGTTAAGCAAGTTATATTAGGTTAGGTTAAGTTAGGTTAAGTTAGGTAAGATAGGTAAGGTAAGGTAAGTTAGGTTAGGTAAGTTAGGTTAGGTAAGGTAAGTTAGGATAGGTAAGTTAGGTAAGGTAAAGTAAGTTAGGCTATGTAAGTTAGGTTTGGTTAAGTAGGTTAGGTAAGTTAGGTTGGATTAAGTTAGGATAGGTAAGTTAGGTTACATTAAGTTAGGTTAAGCAAGTTAGGTTAGGTTAAGTTAGGTAAGGTAAAGTAAGTTAGGTTAGGTTAGGTAAGATAGGTTAGGTAAGGTAAGGTTAGGTTATGCAAGTTAGGATATGTAAGTTAGATATGGTTAAGCAAGTTAGGTTAGGTTAAGTTAGGTTAAGCTAGGTAAGATAGGTAAGGTAAGGTAAGTTAGGTTAGGTAAGTTAGGTTAGGTAAAGTAAGTTTGGTTAGGTAAGTTAGGCTAGGTTAGGTAGGTTAGGTAAGTTAGGATAGGTTAAGTTAGGTTAGGTTATGTAAGTTAGGTTTGGTTTAGGAATGCTGTGTTAGGTTGATCAGTCATCAGGTTGTCGTCAGGTTGATCAGTCCAGCAACCAGAAGGCCTGGTCGACGACCGGGCCGCGGGGACACTAAGCCCCGGAAGCACCTCAAGGTAACCTTAAGGTTGGTGGGGAGGATAGGTTAGGTAGGTTTATGAAGTGTTGTTCAGAGAACAGTTTTATAGGTAGAGTTTCTAAAAAAAATATTTTTTAACAGAAGTGCAAGTTTGATATGAAAAGCTGAACTAGTTACATTTTGGAGAGAAATTTTATGCCTGAAGATGTCTTAGAGAACAACATTGATGTCTTTGAGAATAACTTGATGGAAGAAGGAGAGTTTCTTTGGTGAACGAATGTGTCTTAGAGAACAACATTGATGAACAAAGGTGAGTTAGAGATTAGTCTTGATGGCTCTGAGATTAACTTTTGATAGCTCCGAGAAAAACTTGTTGATGTGTTAGAGAAGAACATTGATGTCTTTGAGAACAACATTGAAGATTGAGATAACCTTTGATGGCTTTCAGAATAACTTTTGATGACTGAGATTAACTTTTTGATAGCTCTGAGAATAACTTTGATGAACGAAGATGTCTTAGAAAGCTTCTCTGATGAACGAAGATGACTCTGAGAATAACTTTGATGTCTTAGAGAACAACTTTTGTTAGCTCTGAGATTTACTTTGATGACTGAGAATAACTTTGAGGATATGAGATCACCATTTGATGACTCTGCGAATGACTTTGATGTCTTAGAGAACAACTTTGATGACTTAGAGAAAAACTTTAATGAACGAAAGTGAGTTAGATTACCTTTGATGACTCTGAGAATATTTTTGATGACTTTGAGAATGACTTTTGAGAACATGAGTAGTATTTTGATAGCTCAGAGAACAACTTTTGATGACATAGAGAATAACTTTGAGGTCTCTGAGAATAACTTTAGATGTCTGAGAATAACTTTGAGGTCTCTGAGAATAACTTTAGATGTCTCTGAGAATAACTTTGACGAACGAAAATGTCTTTGGTGTCTTTGAGAATAATTTATATCTTACAGAACAATCTTACAGAACATTACAGAAGATATCTTACAGAACAACGTTGATGTCTGATATTAACTTTGATAGCTCTGAGAATAACTTTTGTGGACATGAGAATATCTTTGGATAACTCTGAGAATAACTTTGATGTCTTAGAGAACAACTTTTGATGAACGAGAGTGAGTTAGAGAGTACCTTTTGGTAGCTCTGAGAATAACTTTGATGTCTTTGATGTCTCTGATAATAACTTTAGATGTCTCTGAGAATAACTTTTCGGATGAAGATGCCTGAGATTAATTTTTTGAGGACATGAGTAGTATTTGACGATTTTGAGTGTGTCTTTGAGTGTGGCCTTGATGTATCAAAGAGAGTTTTTGATTTCTCGAAGAGTATCTTTGGTGTCACGGAGAGTGTCTTTGTTGTCTCGAAGAGCACCTTTGACTACTTTTCATACTCATTGAGGTTTACTGTTAGTTACAAAAGTGTAGAACGATGTTCCATTTTACTATTTTTAGTTGAGGAAAGACAAGAAAATATGATGACGGAGACTATTTTTTGTGCTCCCCAAAGTATAATGTCAGTTAAGAACAGCGATGAAAGATATCTTTGGCTATTTTGTCTTACTCGATGAAACATAACGGCAGTTAAGAAATGATGAACAAGACTATTTTCAGTTACATGACGATGGATAAAGTTAGTTATGAACAGTAGTGGAAAGTTTCCTTTGACTATTTTTAGCTAAGAGAGAGGTAATTTTAGTTAAGAACAGTGATGGTAAGAAATATTAAGTTGACTACGAGAAATACTTTGACATAGTTTTGCAAATAAAACTGGGTGACTAAATTTGTTGGGGGAACTGTATTGCTGATGATAATATTTGACAAAGAACTAGTTAGTGAATGGAAGAAACAATTGGTTTAAAGAAACAAAGAACATAAAAAATTGAGACTAGGTAAGGGAATGAACACAGTGAACATACGAGGAACACAGAAAACATGTAAGAAAAGTTGATGAACACAGTAAACATGTAGGGAATATGAACTTACAGAGAACATGAAGACATGATAAGGACCATAGGGAATACAAAGAATGAACACTGAGCATGTGAAGAACAAGCTAAGAACATTGAGAACATGAATATTGAGTATAAAAGTTGTACAGAGAACATATGATGTACATGAAAACATGACAAAGAACATTGTGAACATACGGGGAAAATGGTAGAAAACAGAGAAAAATTGAGAAAACAGGTGAAAAAAATATGAACTGAGAATGCTGCGAACATTTGTAGAACATGGAGTGAACACAGAAAATATGGAAAAGAATGTGAAGAACACAATGAATATAGAGAAAATATGCAAATACAGTAGGATTATTGAAGGTTTGGATAAGTTGGGGGGAGGTAAAGGAAGGTAAGGGAGGGAAAGGGTAAGGTGCGATTTTTGACCGTGTGATTATTGCTTACTTGGGTAAACAAAAGGTTTTGAAGGTAAGGTGTTATATGACTGTGTGAATATTACATAGCTGAGGACAAAAAGGGTATTAACGGTAATGATGTTTACTTTGATAGACTGGAGAGGGGCTTGATCTGAAATAATTTGATGAACATTGAACTAAGGAGGAGGACATGAGCTGAAACTTGGTTAACGTCTTGATCTTATTTTACTACGTAGAAATATAGTGATCTTAAATTTCAGGGAAATTGATCTGCTACTAAAGAACTTGAACAAATGAACTACGGTGGAGGAAAAGACCTGGAGCTCAGTAACTGACTTGATCTTATTTACTATGTCTGAAATATGACTGTTTAAAATTTCAGGGGGATTGTACTGCTAGTAAAGATGATACAGGGAAACACTAAGGCGGGGACATGAGCTGGAGCGTGCTTACTGACTCTAACAAATTTTGATCTGGAAATGGTCTCTGATGAAAATTGATCTCTGAATATTTCTGGGCTCAAACTGAACTCTGTTAATTTTTGGTCTTTATTGGACTCTGACAATATTTTATTTTCCTCCATAAAAACTTTTTTAGAACGCAGGTTTAAGTAAAACTCTGAAATATTTTGGTTTCAAAGTGGTCTCTGGCGAATTTTTGGTATAAAATGGACTCTGATGATAATTGGTTTGAAAATGGACTCCGACTAATTTTTGTAGAGTTCAGAACTCATGAATATTTTCGGGCACAAACTGGACTCTGAATATTTTTGGGTGCAAACTGGACTCTGAATATTTTAGGGGACAAACTGGACTCTGAATAATTTCTGTCTATAACTGGACTCTGGTGAAATTTGAGCTTAAACTGAACTCTGACGAATTTCTGTTGTTAATTGGACTCTGATTATTTTTGGGTATAAACTGGACTCTGATGAAATTTGGTTTGAAAAATGGACTCTGTCTAATTTTCACAAATTACAGGTCTCTGAATTTTTTTCGGTTACAAACAGAACTCTGAATAATTTAGGTTAACAACTAGACTCTGACAAATTTCTGTCATTAATTGGACTTTGATTATTCTTGGGTATAAACTGGACTCTGAATAATTTATTTCTATAACTGGACCCTGATGAATTTTTGGAATGAACTAGTCTCTGCCTAATTTTCATTGATTACAGGACTCTGAATATTTCCTGGAACAAACTGGACTCTGAAGAATTTTGCTCACAAAGTGGACTCTGAAGAATTTAGGTTAACAACAGGACTCTGTTAATTTTCAGGGTAAAACTTGACTCTGATTATTTTCAGGCATACACTGCACTGATGAAATTTGAGCTTTAAACTGTCTCCGACTATTTTTGGGGGGGGGGGTCTTTACAGGTGAAACAGCCGTAAATGCATATAAAACTAAATGTCATGACTAAGATGTCTGTTTTCCTTAACAAAACGTCTAAGACAATATTATCTGATAATGGTCTTTTTACAAAATTCAGTCATAAACATATAAATAAACTTCTATGATTATTTGAAACTCTGAAATATTTTCTTAAAACTGAACTCTGAAAAATTTGAATTTCTCTCGTACGAACTCTTAATAAACTTCTATGAAATTATTTTCCTCATAAGAACTCTTAACAAACTTCTAAGATCTCAGAAATTATTTTCCTCGTAAGAATTCCTTAATTCCAAATTGGCCCCTTTTCAAAAGTTCGGTGAAACCGGTGTGCCATATCGACCCCTTTTTCCAAATGTTCGGCGAATACAGTGTGCCATATCGGCCCCTTTCCCTGGCGTGGTTTTTGAAAACAGGCAAACTATGTCTGTAGAGTTTACCTGGAAATGCTGTGACACATCGACCCTTTTTTCTGATTTTTTTCTATAAGGTTTTCCTACTTATTTTCCTCATAAGAACTCTTAACAAACTTCTAAAATCTCAGAAATTTTTTTCCTCGTAAGAATTCCTTAATTCCAAATCAGTGACTGCCCAAATTTACTTGAAACCCCTGAAGCCGTATGGGCCCCTTCTCCCGAAAAAAAGGGGCCCATACGCCCCTGGGTAATATCGGCCCCTTTTCCCGAAAAAAAGAAGCCCATACGCCGCTATCCCTACTAATATTGCTAGCATATATATATGTATATCTATATGAATAAAAATGTAAATGTTCCTCTGTTCAAAATCGCTAATCTAAGAAAGTTCTTCACCGAATATTTCTTTGAAATTTTCACACAACGTTTCATTCGCATCCGAGCGGGTATATATATATACATATTATATAGATGTCACCTCTGTGACAGTAAAAAAACATTTTTTGTTTAAATTGCATTTTTTCATTTGTTTTTCATCGGAGTGAAATCTTCGAAACATCTTTACCAATTGCTTTGAAATTTTGACACAATGTTGCATTCGAATAAGCGCGTGTTTTTATATACATCCTATATGCATGCCACACCTGTGACAGGAAAAATCGTTTTTTTTTTTTTTTAAACATCGCCATCTGTTGGACGTAAAAGCAACACACGCTGAAATCTTCGAAAGTTCTTCATCGATTGCTTTGAAATTTTGATGCAATGTTCCATTCGAATACACTCGTACATTTATATACCGACCATATTGATGTGACATGTAAAATCATGCTGTTTTGATAAACAGCGCCATCTGTTGCACGTAATAGCAACTCATGCTATACTAAATATGTTACGATTCCATTTCAGTGTTTCCGATTGCATTGATAAGTTTAATTTTCATAAATTTCTAATTATTTTCATTTTGATTTAATTTATTTTGTATGACAGTGCATTGAAGTTGATCAGTGTTGTTTACCATACCGTTCATTTCTTGAGTATAGTTTATTTTTGTATTTTTTCATTGTTTTTGACTGGAATACAAACTATCAACAAGCACACAGGTGCTACACCACACAACACCCGTCCTACTACCAAAACTGGACGAATTACTTCCAAAACGACACACCCTGGACACAAACACAGTGGCCTCCTTACCAGAGCCTCAGATATTAACACCAAGTAAGGCATCCAGCACTTCCACTAACACGATGGGTTCGAGTCACTTCTGGGGTGTGAGTTTTCATTCGCATATAGTCCTGGGGACCATTCAGGCTTGTTCGCATTTGTGTTCCTCACGTGTGCCCCAAAGAATGAGGTGATTTGGTGAAATGCTATGCCCAAGATTACCATCCGAGTTGCCGTCGGGGAAGTGGCTCAAATAGCCTCGGCTATCACTTCCTTTTGACGGCCGTGATGGTCAAGCGGATTAAGGCGCCCTGTAGTTACCAGTTGCGTTGCTTCTGGGAGTATGGGTTCGAGTCACTTCTGGGGTGTGAGTTTTCATTCGCATATAGTCCTGGGGACCATTCAGGCTTGTTCGCATTTGTGTTCCTCACGTGTGCCCCAAAGAATGAGGTGATTTGGTGAAATGCTATGCCCAAGATTACCATCCGAGTTGCCGTCGGGGAAGTGGCTCAAATAGCCTCGGCTATCACTTCCTTTTGACGGCCGTGATGGTCAAGCGGATTAAGGCGCCCTGTAGTTACCAGTTGCGTTGCTTCTGGGAGTATGGGTTCGAGTCACTTCTGGGGTGTGAGTTTTCATTCGCATATAGTCCTGGGGACCATTCAGGCTTGTTCGCATTTGTGTTCCTCACGTGTGCCCCAAAGAATGAGGTGATTTGGTGAAATGCTATGCCCAAGATTACCATCCGAGTTGCCGTCGGGGAAGTGGCTCAAATAGCCTCGGCTATCACTTCCTTTTGACGGCCGTGATGGTCAAGCGGATTAAGGCGCCCTGTAGTTACCAGTTGCGTTGCTTCTGGGAGTATGGGTTCGAGTCACTTCTGGGGTGTGAGTTTTCATTCGCATATAGTCCTGGGGACCATTCAGGCTTGTTCGCATTTGTGTTCCTCACGTGTGCCCCAAAGAATGAGGTGATTTGGTGAAATGCTATGCCCAAGATTACCATCCGAGTTGCCGTCGGGGAAGTGGCTCAAATAGCCTCGGCTATCACTTCCTTTTGACGGCCGTGATGGTCAAGCGGATTAAGGCGCCCTGTAGTTACCAGTTGCGTTGCTTCTGGGAGTATGGGTTCGAGTCACTTCTGGGGTGTGAGTTTTCATTCGCATATAGTCCTGGGGACCATTCAGGCTTGTTCGCATATATATATATATATATATATATATATATATATATATATATATATATATATATATATATATATATATATATATATATATATATATATATATATATATATATATATATATATATATATATATATATATATATATGAAAATAGTGAAAATAACAGTCTGCCATTCTTGGATGTACTAATAACAAAAACAGGAACCTCTTTAAGCACCAACGTATATACCAAGCCCACCAACATAGGATTATGCCTGAACGGTAGAAGTGAGTGCCCCCAAAGATACAAAGCCAGTGTTCTCAATGCTTATATTCGTCGAGCGCTTACCCACTGCTCTCAATGGAGCAACGTGAGTAGAGAGTTTGAAAGAGTAACTCAGGTATTGGTGAACAACGGATATAGCAACGCGGAAATAAACGCTGCTATAAGAAGACACTTGGACCGTTGGTATAATTCAGAACCTAGAACAGAAACCACAACACCCCCAATAAAATTATATTACAAATCAACCATGCATAGTGAACATATAAAAGAGGAAAGAATAATGAAAGAAATAATCCGTAAAGGAGTAAAAAGCACTACTCCTAACCAAAACATAAACCTGATAATATTCTACAAAACCAAGAAGACTTCCGAACTCCTTATCAAAAACAGCCCGAAGCCGACGGAGAACCCTCTACAGCAGTCAAGCGTTGTATACATGTACACTTGCCCCCACGAAGGATGTAACCTTCAATGTAAGTACATAGGTATGACGTCGACCAAGCTGACGAGGCGTTTGACATGCCATCTTCAATCTGGTGCCCCTAGGAATCACATGAGACAAGCCCATGACATTACTCTAACAAGAGAAATGTTGAACAAGAATACTTGCATAATAGACAAAACCCAAGATTCAAGAAGATTACAAATTCTTGAGGCAATTCACATAAGAATAGAGCGACCTACCATGAACACCCAAATCACGGAACTATTTACTCTACCCACCATGAGAGTAAGGACAAGACAAGAACATATCGATGCCAACACAGAAGACAATGTCCAACATAACAGGTCAATTACACTGGATTAATCTTTGTGTTTAGATAGGAGATGCCTCGTATGGGCCAATAAGCCTTCTGTAGCCCCTATGTTTATCCCTTATGTATCCCCCCATGTTTTCACCTTCATTGTATTATCACCTGACCTAATGCGGGTATAAAAACAACTAGTATTGTAAGATCTGTTCACTTGAGAATGAACCATGGAGGTTCGAAACGTCGTGCAAATTATACAAATAAGTGTAATACACTCTATAGTAAATCACTTCTTTTCTTCACCTTAAAAGTACGAAAATGAGTTTTGGAGAACTCCTATTTCAATTAAGCCCTGATGCTAAGAAAATAGTTAGAGGGATAGAAGCCCTAAACCAGAAAATAATAAATACAGAATATGCGGTCATATTCAATGAAACATGTTTGAAAGAAAACCTGCTGCCAGTATACACCAATATATATATATATATATATATATATATATATATATATATATATATATATATATATATATATATATATATATATATATATATATATATATATATATATATATATATATATATATATTTATGTATATATATATATATATATATATATATATATATATATATATATATATATATATATATATATATATATATATATATATATTTATATATATATTATTAAATATGACCGAAAAAGTAAGATTAATAATTCTAACACGAATTTTCTCAATCTTTCGTACATTACGCTTCACTGTTGGAGGTAAATCAAAAATCACTTCTCCAAAATTCATTTTTATTTCTAGTCTGACGCGACACGGGCGCGTTTCGTAAAACTTATTACATTTTCAAAGACTTCACAAATACACAACTGATTAGAACTTACGTCTCTCTGATATTATATCTACATTTGAGTGAGGTGGGAAGGATGATGTGGCATTAACACAAGACAGAACAGGGGATATTAATAGGGTATTAAAAGTATCAACACAAGACAGAACAGAAAACAATGGGTATTGAATAGAAGTGTTTGTAGAAAGCCTATTGGTCCATATTTCTTGATGCTTCTATATTGGAGCGGAGTCTTGAGGTGGGTAGAATATAGTTGTGCAATAATTGGCTGTTGATTGCTGGTGTTGACTTCTTGATGTGTAGTGCCTCGCAAACGTCAAGCCGCCTGCTAATGCTGTATCTATCGATGATTTCTGTGTTGTTTACTAGGATTTCTCTGGCGATGGTTTGGTTATGGGAAGAGATTATATGTTCCTTAATGGAGCCCTGTTGCTTATGCATCGTTAAACGCCTAGAAAGAGATGTTGTTGTCTTGCCTATATACTGGGTTTTTTGGAGCTTACAGTCCCCAAGTGGGCATTTGAAGGCATAGACGACGTTAGTCTCTTTTAAAGCGTTCTGTTTTGTGTCTGGAGAGTTTCTCATGAGTAGGCTGGCCGTTTTTCTGGTTTTATAGTAAATAGTCAGTTGTATCCTCTGATTTTTGTCTGTAGGGATAACGTTTCTATTAACAATATCTTTCAGGACCCTTTCCTCCGTTTTATGAGCTGTGGAAAAGAAGTTCCTGTAAAATAGTCTAATAGGGGGTATAGGTGTTGTGTTAGTTGTCTCTTCAGAGGTTGCATGGCTTTTCACTTTCCTTCTTATGATGTCTTCGATGAAACCATTGGAGAAGCCGTCATTGACTAGAACCTGCCTTACCCTACAGAGTTCTTCGTCGACTTGCTTCCATTCTGAGCTGTGGCTGAGAGCACGGTCGACGTATGCGTTAACAACACTCCTCTTGTACCTGTCGGGGCATATATATTTATATATATTATAAATACATATTATAATATGTATTTATATATATATATATATTAGTATATTTTGGTAGCAGTCTTTCCTGTAGACATATTTTATTAAATATGACCGAAAAAGTAAGATTAATAATTCTAACACGAATTTTCTCAATCTTTCGTACATTATGCTTCACTGTTGGAGGTAAATCAAAAATCACTTCTCCAAAATTCATTTTTATTTCTAGTCTGACGCGACACGGGCGCGTTTCGTAAAACTTATTACATTTTCAAAGACTTCACAAATACACAACTGATTAGAACTTGCGTTTCCCTGATTTTATATCTACATTTGAGTGAGGTGGGAAGGGTGATGTGGCATTACATTTGAGTGAGGTGGGAAGGATGATGTGGCATTAGAGGATATTAGTAGGGTATTAAAAGTATCAACACAAGACAGAACACGAAACAATGGATATTGAATAGAAGTGTTTGTAGAAAGCCTATTGGTCCATATTTCTTGATGCTTCTATATTGGAGCGGAGTCTTGAGGTGGGTAGAATATAGTTGTGCAATAATTGGCTGTTGATTGCTGGTGTTGACTTCTTGATGTGTAGTGCCTCGCAAACGTCAAGCCGCCTGCTATCGCTGTACCTATCGATGATTTCTGTGTTGTTTACTAGGATTTCTCTGGCGATGGTTTGGTTATGGGAAGAGATTATATGTTCCTTAATGGAGCCCTGTTGTTTATGCATCGTTAAACGCCTAGAAAGAGATGTTGTTGTCTTGCCTATATACTGGGTTTTTTGGAGCTTACAGTCCCCAAGTGGGCATTTGAAGGCATAGACGACGTTAGTCTCTTTTAAAGCGTTCTGTTTCGTGTCTGGAGAGTTTCTCATGAGTAGGCTGGCCGTTTTTCTGGTTTTATAGTAAATCGTCAGTTGTATCCTCCGTTTTTTGTCTGTAGGGATAACGTTTCTATTAACAATATCTTTCAGGACCCTTTCCTCTGTTTTATGAGCTGTGGAAAAGAAGTTCCTGTAAAATAGTCTAATAGGGGGTATAGGTGTTGTGTTAGTTGTCTCTTCGGAGGTTGCATGGCTTTTCACTTTCCTTCTTATGATGTCTTCGATGAAACCATTGGAGAAACCGTTATTGACTAGAACCTGCCTTACCCTACAGAGTTCTTCGTCGACTTGCTTCCATTCTGAGCTGTGGCTGAGAGCACGGTCGACGTATGCGTTAACAACACTCCTCTTGTACCTGTCAGGGCAGTCGCTGTTGGCATTTAGGCACATTCCTATGTTTGTTTCCTTTGTGTAGACTGCAGTGTGGAAACCTCCGCCCTTTTCCATGACTGTTACATCTAGAAAAGGCAGCTTCCCATCCTTTTCCGTCTCGTAAGTGAAACGCAGCACGGAACTCTGCTCAAATGCCTCCTTCAGCTCCTGCAGATGTCTGACATCAGGTACCTGTGTAAAAATGTCGTCAACATACCTGCAGTATATGGCCGGTTTCAAGTTCATGTCGACTAAGACTTTTTGCTCGATGGTACCCATGTAGAAGTTTGCAAACAGGACACCTAGGGGAGAACCCATAGCGACCCCATCTACTTGCTTATACATGTGCCCATCCGGGCTCAAGAAGGGTGCCTCTTTAGTACAAGCTTGGAGTAGTTTCCTCAGAATACTTTCTGGCATGTCAAGAGGAGTACAGGCTGGATCACGATACACTCTGTCGGCTATCATTCCGATTGTCTCGTCCACAGGTACGTTGGTAAACAGCGATTCTACGTCCAACGAGGCTCTTATCCCTGTGGCCCGTGCGCCCCGCAGTAAGTCCTCAAATTCCTTTGGAGACTTCAGGCTGAAGGCGCAAGGAACATAAGGAGTCAGCAGGCCGTTGAGTCGCTTCGCCAATCTGTACGTGGGTGTGGGTATCTGGCTAATGATTGGCCGAAGTGGGTTTCCAGGCTTGTGCGTCTTGACATTTCCATACGCATACCCAGGTTTATATTCCCCAATGATCTTTGGCAGGTGGAGTCCGGATTTCTTGGCGTTCACAGTTTCGATCAGTTTGTTGACCTTTGCTTTTAATTCGGCTGTAGTGTCCTTCGTTACCCTTTGGAACTTAGTTTGGTCAGAGAGTATGATGTTCATTTTCGCCAGATATTCGTCTTTTTTAAGAATGACATATATTGGCGACTTGTCACCTCTCCTGACAACTATCTCCTTGTTCTCACGAAGGCTTTTAGCTGCCGCTCTAAGCTCGGGGGACAGTATGGTGCTTCTGTAGTTGCCTCGATTCTTTCCTCCTTCTGCAATAAGTTCTGCTTGTAAGGTATCTTTGGTAGTGACCTTCTTTTGTGTCTCGAGGTCGAATATGTCGTCCAACAGAATTTCCAACTCCACTTTCCGGGCCATTTCACTCGGTCTGGACATAACATGACAGTTTATGCCCAGATTTAGGAGAGTGACTTGGTCCTCAGTGAGGTTAATTCCTGCAAGGTTCAAAAGGAACCTTGCAGGAATTAACCTCACTGAGGACCAAGTCACTCTCCTAAATCTGGGCATAAACTGTCATGTTATGTCCAGACCGAGTGAAATGGCCCGGAAAGTGGAGTTGGAAATTCTGTTGGACGACATATTCGACCTCGAGACACAAAAGAAGGTCACTACCAAAGATACCTTACAAGCAGAACTTATTGCAGAAGGAGGAAAGAATCGAGGCAACTACAGAAGCACCATACTGTCCCCCGAGCTTAGAGCGGCAGCTAAAAGCCTTCGTGAGAACAAGGAGATAGTTGTCAGGAGAGGTGACAAGTCGCCAATATATGTCATTCTTAAAAAAGACGAATATCTGGCGAAAATGAACATCATACTCTCTGACCAAACTAAGTTCCAAAGGGTAACGAAGGACACTACAGCCGAATTAAAAGCAAAGGTCAACAAACTGATCGAAACTGTGAACGCCAAGAAATCCGGACTCCACCTGCCAAAGATCATTGGGGAATATAAACCTGGGTATGCGTATGGAAATGTCAAGACGCACAAGCCTGGAAACCCACTTCGGCCAATCATTAGCCAGATACCCACACCCACGTACAGATTGGCGAAGCGACTCAACGGCCTGCTGACTCCTTATGTTCCTTGCGCCTTCAGCCTGAAGTCTCCAAAGGAATTTGTGGACTTACTGCGGGGCGCACGGGCCACAGGGATAAGAGCCTCGTTGGACGTAGAATCGCTGTTTACCAACGTACCTGTGGACGAGACAATCGGAATGATAGCCGACAGAGTGTATCGTGATCCAGCCTGTACTCCTCTTGACATGCCAGAAAGTATTCTGAGGAAACTACTCCAAGCTTGTACTAAAGAGGCACCCTTCTTGAGCCCGGATGGGCACATGTATAAGCAAGTAGATGGGGTCGCTATGGGTTCTCCCCTAGGTGTCCTGTTTGCAAACTTCTACATGGGTACCATCGAGCAAAAAGTCTTAGTCGACATGAACTTGAAACCGGCCATATACTGCAGGTATGTTGACGACATTTTTACACAGGTACCTGATGTCAGACATCTGCAGGAGCTGAAGGAGGCATTTGAGCAGAGTTCCGTGCTGCGTTTCACTTACGAGACGGAAAAGGATGGGAAGCTGCCTTTTCTAGATGTAACAGTCATGGAAAAGGGCGGAGGTTTCCACACTGCAGTCTACACAAAGGAAACAAACATAGGAATGTGCCTAAATGCCAACAGCGACTGCCCTGACAGGTACAAGAGGAGTGTTGTTAACGCATACGTCGACCGTGCTCTCAGCCACAGCTCAGAATGGAAGCAAGTCGACGAAGAACTCTGTAGGGTAAGGCAGGTTCTAGTCAATAACGGTTTCTCCAATGGTTTCATCGAAGACATCATAAGAAGGAAAGTGAAAAGCCATGCAACCTCCGAAGAGACAACTAACACAACACCTATACCCCCTATTAGACTATTTTACAGGAACTTCTTTTCCACAGCTCATAAAACAGAGGAAAGGGTCCTGAAAGATATTGTTAATAGAAACGTTATCCCTACAGACAAAAAACAGAGGATACAACTGACGATTTACTATAAAACCAGAAAAACGGCCAGCCTACTCATGAGAAACTCTCCAGACACGAAACAGAACGCTTTAAAAGAGACTAACGTCGTCTATGCCTTCAAATGCCCACTTGGGGACTGTAAGCTCCAAAAAACCCAGTATATAGGCAAGACAACAACATCTCTTTCTAGGCGTTTAACGATGCATAAACAACAGGGCTCCATTAAGGAACATATAATCTCTTCCCATAACCAAACCATCGCCAGAGAAATCCTAGTAAACAACACAGAAATCATCGATAGGTACAGCGATAGCAGGCGGCTTGACGTTTGCGAGGCACTACACATCAAGAAGTCAACACCAGCAATCAACAGCCAATTATTGCACAACTATATTCTACCCACCTCAAGACTCCGCTCCAATATAGAAGCATCAAGAAATATGGACCAATAGGCTTTCTACAAACACTTCTATTCAATATCCATTGTTTCGTGTTCTGTCTTGTGTTGATACTTTTAATACCCTATTAATATCCTCTAATGCCACATCATCCTTCCCACCTCACTCAAATGTAATGCCACATCACCCTTCCCACCTCACTCAAATGTAGATATAAAATCAGGGAAACGCAAGTTCTAATCAGTTGTGTATTTGTGAAGTCTTTGAAAATGTAATAAGTTTTACGAAACGCGCCCGTGTCGCGTCAGACTAGAAATAAAAATGAATTTTGGAGAAGTGATTTTTGATTTACCTCCAACAGTGAAGCATAATGTACGAAAGATTGAGAAAATTCGTGTTAGAATTATTAATCTTACTTTTTCGGTCATATTTAATAAAATATATATATATATATATATATATATATATATATATATATATATATATATATATATATATATATATATATATATATATATATATATATATATATATATATATATATATATATATATATATATATATGTCGTACCTAGTAGCCAGAACGCACTTCTGAGCCTACTATGCAAGGCCCGATTTGCTTAATAAGCCAAATTTTCCTTTGGGAAATGCCTGTTGCGTCTTGGGCACTAGTCCAACTTCAGAGGAATTCGAAGAAGTGTTTATCTTGCAACAATGATCGAACCCGTCTGTGACATTCATCAATGTTTCCCATTGTTGTGTT
This sequence comes from Procambarus clarkii, assembly GCF_040958095.1. NCBI lineage: Eukaryota > Metazoa > Arthropoda > Malacostraca > Decapoda > Cambaridae > Procambarus > Procambarus clarkii. Next base: position 25,075,710 of record NC_091191.1, on the reverse strand, counting down.
TTTCAAGAGATCCATAACCATATATATATATATATATATATTGTGGTTGCAGTATTAACGTAATTTTGGTAGAATTTGGTGAGTGACGAGGCTGGCTGGAGAGACCGCCATCGCTCTGTCGAGTAACGTAACTCTCGAGAGTGTTTATCGGCATGCGTGATCGATAAATCACTCACCCATGTGATTTAAGGAGTGCGAGATCTCCTAAGTGTTCCCAATAACGTTTGATAGCTGTAGGCTACATGTGTCAGCAGTAATGTATATATATATATATATATATATATATATATATATATATATATATATATATATATATATATATATATATATATATATATATATATATATATATATATATATATATATATATATATATATATATTAGTATATTTTGGTAGCAGTCTTTCCTGTAGACATATATTATTAAATATGACCGAAAAAGTAAGATTAATATTTCTAACACGAATTTTCTCAATCTTTCGTACATTTCTTTTCACTGTAGGTGGTAATTCAAAAATCAATTCTCCAAAATTCATTTTTATTTCTAGTCTGACGCAACACTTGAGCGCGTTTCGTAAAACTTATTACATTTTCAAAGACTTTAGTTTAAACATACGCAACTGAATAGAACTTACACATCTCCGATTTGTTTATATCTACATTAGAGTGAGGTGAATGGGGTGAGGTGGTATTTAATAAGGTATTAATTTCATCAACACAAGACAGAACACGAAACAATGGGTATTGAATAGAAGTGATTGTAGAAAGCCTATTGGTCCATATTTCTTGATGCATCTATATTGGAGCGGAGTCTTGAGGTGGGTAGAATATAGTTGTGCATTAATTGGCTGTTGATTGCTGGTGTTGACTTCTTGATGTGTAGTGCCTCGTAAACATCAAGCCGCCTGCTATCACTGTATCTATCGATGATTTCTGTGTTGTTTACTAGGATTTCTCTGGCGATGGTTTGGTTGTGGGAAGAGATTATATGTTCCTTAATGGAGCCCTGTTGCTTATGCATCGTTAAACGCCTAGACTAAGATGATGTTGTCTTGCCTATATACTGGGTTTTTTGGAGCTTACAGTCCCCAAGAGGGCATTTGAAGGCATAGACGACGTTGGTCTCTTTTAAAGCGTTCTGTTTTGTGTCTGGAGAGTTTCTCATGAGTAGACTTGCCGTTTTTCTGGTTTTATAGTAAATCGTCAGTTGTATCCTCTGGTTTTTGTCTGTAGGGATAACGTTTCTATTAACAATATCTTTCAGGACCCTTTCCTCCATTTTATGAGCTGTGGAAAAGAAGTTCCTGTAAAATAGTCTAATAGGGGGTATAGGTGTTGTGTTGGTTGTCTCTTCAGAGGTTGCATGGCGTTTCACTTTCCTTCTTATGATGTCTTCGACGAAACCATTGGAGAAGCCGTTGTTGACTAGGACCTGCCTTACCCTACAGAGTTCTTCGTCGACTTGCTTCCATTCTGAGCTGTGGCTGAGAGCACGGTCGACATATGCGTTAACAACACTCCTCTTGTACCTGTCTGGACAGTCGCTGTTGGCCTTTAGGCACATTCCTATGTTCGTTTCCTTAGTGTAGACTGCAGTGTGGAAACCTTCGCTCTTTTCCATGACTGTTACATCTAGAAAGGGCAGCTTCCCATCCTTTTCCATCTCGTAAGTGAAACGCAGCACGGAACTCTGCTCAAATGCCTCCTTCAGCTCCTGCAGATGTCTGACATCAGGTACCTGTGTAAAAATGTCGTCAACATACCTGCAGTATATGGCCGGTTTCAAGTTCATGTCGACTAAGACTTTTTGCTCGATGGAGCAAAAACTTTTGCAAATCGACTTTTTGCTCGATGCCATCGAGGGAATAAACCTGGGAAGAACAGCTAGAAAATGCAAACCTGAACCAGTGCCTGGAAAAAATAAGCTCAGTAGCACTAGAAATATGTTCAAACCGCATACCCCACAGAAAAAAGAGGAAGAGATGCAGATTGGAACGGGAACGTCGTTCCCTATATAGGCGAAGAAAACGAATTGCGGAACAATTTGAGAGTCGCACCCTATCTCAAGAACGGCGAAGAAGGTTAGGTAGAGAAATAAAAACAATTGAACGCAAGCTACAAGAATCATACAAAACCCAGGAGAGGCAAAGAGAGGAAAAGGTCATCAGTGAAATAGAGAGAAATCCGAAATATTTTTTCTCCTATGCAAAATCAAGATCAAAAACCACATCTAGTATCGGGCCCCTGCGAAAGGGAGATGGAACTTTCACCGATGACAACAAAGAAATGAGCGAGCTACTGAGGAAGCAGTACGACTCTGTTTTCAGTGAGCCATTAAACGCACTAAAGATTGATAACCCAAATGCATTTTTCATGGATATGATACCAACATCAAATCATATATCAGACGTCACCCTATTCCCACTGGATTTTGAAGAAGCCATAAACAGTATGCCTATGCACTCTGCACCAGGCCCGGATTCTTGGAACTCCATATTCATCAAGAACTGTAAAAAAACACTATCGCAGGCCCTTCACATTCTGAGGAGACAAAGCCTAGATACTGGCGTTATTCCTGATATACTAAAAACAGCAGAGATAGCATCACTTCATAAAGGAGGAAATAAGGCAGAGGCAAAAAATTACAGACCGATAGCACTAACATCGCACATCATAAAAAATTTTGAGAGAGTGCTAAGAAGTAAGATCACAAAATACATGGAATCACAGCATCTCCATAACCCCGGACAACGTGGTTACAGAACAGGGCGATCTTGCCTGTCGCAGTTGCTGGACCACTATGATATGGCATTAGATGGTATGGAAGACAAACAAAACGCTGATGCAATTTACACAGATTTCGCAAAAGCTTTTGGTAAATGTGACCATGGCGTTATTGCACATAAAATGCGTTCAAAAGGAATTACCGGAAAAATAGGCAGATGGATCTACAATTTCCTGACCAACAGAACCCAATGTGTAATAGTCAACAAAATAAAATCCAGCCCATCGACCGTGAAGTGCTCAGTCCCTCCAGGGTACTGTGCATGCTCCAGTACTTTTTCTCATCCTCATTTCGGACATAGACAAGATCACAATCTATAACACTGTACCATCCTTTGCAGATGACACTAGGATCTTCATGAGAGTAGGCAACATAGAGGACACGGCAAACCTCCAATCACATGTAGATCAGGTCTTTCTATGGGCTACAGAAAATAATTTGGTGTTTAACGAAGATAAGTTCCAGCTCATGCGCTATGGAAAAAATGAAAATATAAAAACGGAAACCACGTACAAAACTCAGGCAAATCATAACATAGAACGAAAAGGCAATGTAAAGGACCTGGGTGTACTCATATCGGAAGACCTTACCTTTAAAGAACACAATAACGTAGCCGTCACAACTGCAAGAAAAATGACAGGTTGGATAACAAGAACTTTTCACACTAGAGATGCTATACCGATGATGATACTTTTCAAAACGCTTGTGCTCTCTAGAGTGGAGTACTGCTGCACAATGACAGCCCCTTTCAAAGCTGGAGAAATTGCTGACCTGGAGAGCGTGCAGAGATCCTTTACTGCTAGAATCCACTCAGTAAAACATCTAAACTATTGGGACCGACTAAAGAGCCTAAATCTGTACTCCCTTGAGCGCAGGCGGGAGAGGTACATAATAATTTACACGTGGAAAATATTAGAGGGGCTGGTCCCAAAGCTGCACACAGAAATAACATCACATGAGACCAGGAGACATGGCAGCATGTGCAGAATACCCCCGTTGAAAAGCAGAGGTGCAACAGGTACTCTGAGAGAGAACTCTATCAACATCAGAGGCCCGAGACTGTTTAACACGCTTCCACTACACATAAGGGGCATAACTGGCCGACCCCTCACAGTGTTCAAGAGAGAACTATCAACATTAGGGGCCCGAGACTGTTCAACACGCTTCCACTACACATAAGGGGCATAACTGGCCGACCCCTCACAGTGTTCAAGAGAGAACTGGATAAGCACCTCCAAAGGATACCTGATCAACCAGGCTGTGACTCATACGTCAGGCTGCGAGCAGCTGCGTCCAACAGACTGCTTGATCAGTCCAGCAACCATGAGGCCTGGTCGACGACCGGCCACATCCGGCCCCACCAGGTCCTACCCCGGCCACATACGATCCCATCAGGCCTCCCGGGTTCACCTGGCCCCACCCGGCCCCACCCGGCCCCACCCGGCCCCACCCGGCCCCACCCGGCCCTACCAGGCCCCAATAGGCCTCACCAGGCAACACACCCAACCAGGACCTTGGTTCACGAAGCTCCATGTATTTCTTCGTAAATGTGCTACGAAAGTATCTGTAATTAGTAAAAGGTATTTAAGTATAGCCTAAGAACGTTCCTACGTCCGATTCAGAAAGATGCTCTTGCGAAGATTTTAGCAACTTCAGTTTCGCTAGTACTTTTCGTTTGACCAATCAGAGAGAAGGTAACATTTTTCATCTTACAGCTGTAGCCAATCACGATGCTGGGATATCGGAGCTCATCCGTGATCACTTGCCCGTATTTACGTCAAATTTTCTTATAAAATTAGTATATTTGGAAGCAAAACTTTGTTTTTAAAACTTCTACAGTCAGCACCGACATTTTTGTAGACAAATATGTTATATTTTTTTCTTTACCTACGTAATTCTAAGAGATTTTGTGTGGTTTCCTTGTCGATCCGAAGATTTGAGACGATGGTACTTATTTACGTATATATTTACCTAACTTTACCCAAGGGCCACTAACTATCTAGTGGCCTCGACGAGGACAGAAAGCCGGCGGTTTGTTAAAGGTCCCGCCAATGGTCCTAGTGATATTTTCTAGCTGGATTTTGGCATTTACATCTTCACCAGGTAGGCGGTTCCATGGGTTTATAACCCTCTGGGTGAAAAAACATATTTTTCAGTCATACTTGAGAGGATATACTGTCCAACACTATATCTGTGATTGCCCTGTTATCAATGATTTCAGACCAAATGGTATGAGGTACTTTGAGCTTTGCAATTACTTCATACACTCAGGAATATTGGAAGATATTGTTGTGCTGTACCCAGATTTTGCTAGTGGAGGTTAAGATCAACCTCACAATTCTTGTTCTCTCCTGATTCCATATATGACTGGCTGTCCTGTGAGGTGGGGATGTTGGATGAGCTTGTAGCTGATTTTTTATCTACACTGTGTGATCCTTCACACAGAATAGGGAAGCAGTACATTGCTGTGTATACCAAAGCTTGTTAAAAATATAAGACATTGTTTGAGAAGCGTCTTATAGAAACTGGTAGGAGTAATTATAATATAATGTTATCATGATTCACTTCTTTGGATATACAGTAGACAAAATAGAATAAACAACCCATAAATATTTGTTTCACTATATTTTTTATTTAAATAACTGGATCAATATATTTACAGCTGACAGGATTTGTTTTACTCATACGTGCACGTATTTGTTAACAAAAATTAGGTTTATTGTTACACACAATGGTGCTACATAGCCATCCTGGCTCGGTGCCTTCTTTTAATAATTACTTACTTATTGCTACACACAGCCAAATTGTGTAACTGGAAGAGGTCTTAAACACACATTTGTTCAATGCTAAATGTAGAGGAATCTGCTGAGCATTTCTCAAATAAAATAAGCTGCCTCAGCTTATAAGGTAAATAAAATAAGTATTCCTCAAAAAAGTAGCTGCCTCACCAATTGGTGATAATTGTTTTGGGATCCGTGTACAGCAACACCATATAGTATTGGTAATCTAGACAAATAAAGCAACGTTGTAATACTGACTGTAATTACAAAACATAAATATATATAAATATATATATATATATATATATATATATATATATATATATATATATATATATATATATATATATATATATATATATATATATATATATATTTATTGGGAAAGGGGGGGGAGGGTTGACTGTGGTGCCCAGGATTGTCTGTCCTTCCACCTCCACAATCCACCCTTGTTCCATCTGCCCCTTGACCCTCTTCAGTCCCCATCCCCTTCATCCCTCCCTCTATCCCCTGCTTCCCCCTCTCTTTTTTAACAGGCCTTAACATTCAGTTATGATCATAATTATAGGCCTACCTAATCAATGACAAAAGTTTTTGAGGTTTTTACCCTTCTCCATACCTAACATCATTTGTGCAGCATATTTTTCTTTTATGTCTCACCCTGATTTAATTTAAAAATAAAACCAAACAAAATAAATTTAAAATGGGTATGTATAGCTAAGGTACACCTTTGCTATACTTATTTCTAGGTGAACAGGAGCATTTGGTGATAGTAAATGTTCCCACCAGCCCGGGATCATCACCAATTCTCATATTTTATGTTTACCAGGGTTCATTTACTTAATAACTACTTGAATAATATCTTGCTATTATAAAACTAATTCTAATATCATAAAAGACTTATTTACTACAAGTTTCAAGCAGAGAATGTATATATAGCTAACACGAAGGACTCCATTTTGATAAAACTCGCCTGCAAAAATGTTTGTTTATGTTAAAATTGATCCTTCAATTTGTGTAATAAAAAAAATTGAGTTATATCCAGCTTATGTAAGGCTACGACTGGTCTAGAGAGCTCTTAACACGAGGCGGTGTACTGTCGAAGATATTCATTCTTAAACGCGTACCTGAATCCCTACGTAGCCATTACAAAGATACTAAGAAGAAAAACGTTCCTAAATAAATACGTAACTGCTTCGTGAATCTGGCCCCCAGGTGTCATCTGGACCACCAGAACCCAGCAGGCTCTATCAGGCCCCATCTGGACCACCAGACCCACCAGGCTACCAGGTCCACTAAGGATTCTTGAGAACAAGGAGAACGTGACCAAGGGGACCAAGATTCCGTAGATCATGACGTGACCACATTGAAGGTGGCGACGACACACGCAACCTGTGTCTGCCTCGACGCCGCCCCCCCCCCAAGGAGCCTTCTTCAGCAGCACATGTCTTAGTTTCACCTTTTATATCCCTTCCTCTAATAGATGAGTGTCGGGAGTTCGGGGCTGTAAGGGAGGTACCGAATGAATGCCTGAACGCAGCGCCACGTTTGGTTCCGTAAGCATATTCCAGCCTAAAAAAAAAATAGATATTCATCTCCGTAAGATACCTAAAATCCTCATCATGCACTCAGGTGCAATTGACCTCACAGCGCTGAGCAACAAATCGATGATCAAGCAGGAAACCTGATCACAGAATACAGGATAATCATAGGCGCCTTTCCCCGGTAGCCGCCATTTGACCAAAGGAATTCCCAGAAGGTCAAGGTTTCTCCATCAAAGGCTTAGATCAAGACGCCTGACCCTAGACCCACCTTTCCTCTTAAGTCTTGCGTCACAGTCCCCGAGATCAAACGCTAGAGTCTGGTATCACTCCCATCCCGCTTCATTACACTGGTTATTCTCGTCCTCTAAATGATTCTTTTCGGCCTTCAACCTCAGAGTGTAATTTGCTGTCAATTTATATGTTGCTCTACATTTTATTGATATTTTTTAAAGATTCTTAAACATATGGAAATTAATTTGGAAATAGACAACTTATGTATATTTAGAAATACCAAGGTTCACTCCTGCTTGATGTATGTGAGAGAATTTGGCTCTGTATTTGTGAGTGTAATAGAAAGTAATTGTCAGGAGAAAACAGTAGGTCATTACGACTATAAAGCACTTAGATGGGATAAGAATAAGAATTTGGAATAGGAGAGAGGAAAGGAATGTTGCCAGACCACTTGGATGGTTGGGGATTGAACGCCGACCTGCATGGAGCAAGACCGTCTCTCTGCCGTCCATCCAGAGTGTATGTGTAACTGATAGATACACTGAGTTTGTGTGAGAAACTATGTATGTGTGAGAGTATGCGTGTGTGTGATGCGTGAGGGCATGTTCATTTGCATGAGTGCATTGTGAGCGTGTGAGAGTTTGTACAGAATATCTCGCACGTGCAACTGTGTGAGTCGCGCGCGAGAGTGTGTGCGTGTCTGTAATATGTGCGTGTGGGAAAGGGTGATTTGTGTGTGTATATATATATATATATATATATATATATATATATATATATATATATATATATATATATATATATATATATATATATATATATAATGTCGTACCTAGTAGCCAGAACGCACTTCTCAGCCTACTATGCAAGGCCCGATTTGCCTAATAAGCCAAGTTTTCCTGAATTTATATATTTTCTCTAATTTTTTTCTTATGAATTGATAAAGCTACCCATTTCATTATGTATGAGGTCAATTTTTTTTATTGGAGTTAAATTAACGTAGATATATGACCAAACCTAACCAACCCTACCTAACCTATCTTTATAGGTTAGGTTAGGTAGGTTAGGTAGTCGAAAAACAATTAATTCATGAAAACATGGCTTATCAGGCAAATCAAGAATTGCATAGTAGGCTGAGAAGTGCGTTCTGGCTACTAGGTACGACATATATATATATACATATATATATATATATATATATGTCGTACCTAGTAGCCAGAACTCACTTCTCAGCCTACTATTCAAGGCCCGATTTGCCTAATAAGCCAAGTTTTCCTGAATTAATATATTTACTATAATTTTTTTCTTATGAAATGATAAAGCAACCCTTTTCTCTACGTATGAGGTCAATTTTTTTTTATTGGAGTTAAAATTAACGTAGATATATGACCGAACCTAACCAACCCTACCTAACCTAACCTAACCTATATTTATAGGTAAGGTTAGGTTAGGTAGCCAAAAAAAGCTAGGTTAGGTTAGGTTAGGTAGGTTAGGTAGACGAAAAAACATTAATTCATGAAAACTTGGCTTATTAGGCAAATCGGGCCTTGAATAGTAGGCTGAGAAGTGTGTTCTGGCTATTAGGTACGACATATATATATATATATATATATATATATATATATATATATATATATATATATATATATATATATATATATATATATATATATATAGGCCTATACTTGCATAAATTATATATATAAGCCTATACTTGCTTATATATATATATATATGTCGTACCTAGTAGCCAGAACTCACTTCTCAGCCTACTATTCAAGGCCCGATTTGCCTAATAAGCCAAGTTTTTCTGAATTAATATATTTACTATAATTTTTTTCTTATGAAATGATAAAGCAACCCTTTTCTCTATGTATGAGGTCAATTTTTTTTTATTGGAGTTAAAATTAACGTAGATATATGACCGAACCTAACCAACCCTACCTAACCTAACCTAACCTATATTTATAGGTAAGGTTAGGTTAGGTAGCCAAAAAAAGCTAGGTTAGGTTAGGTTAGGTAGGTTAGGTAGACGAAAAAACATTAATTCATGAAAACTTGGCTTATTAGGCAAATCGGGCCTTGAATAGTAGGCTGAGAAGTGCGTTCTGGCTATTAGGTACGACATATATATATATATATATATATATATATATATATATATATAAACCTATACTTTTTATGCAAGTATAGGCTTATAAGCTGGACACGAGTTCTCTCACATTGACAGTGGCTTGACGAAAAATGCAGACTAACCCCACACTCATGTGGTGCCCTTGGGAAGTGGAGATGTTTGAGATGTATATATATCTCGAACTCTCTACTTCTTTTGTAGGGTCTGATGGTGTAGTGGGTTAAAGCATACTAGTTATGGCAGCTACTGGAAGGTAGTTGTGCTTTCTGGGTTCGAGTCCCACTGGTGGGTGTTGTCCAAAGATTATATATATATATATATATATATATATATATATATATATATATATATATATATATATATATATATATATATAATGGTGATGAATAGTGAAGGTGTTTTATTATTATTTTCTACCACAGACGTGGCCACACATTAACAATGCTAACCACAATATTTACATTTTCTTCTGTCCTCCATGGACAGGGTTAGAGATTTGTCAAACATACAGTTCAGGGAATTATTGAATGATCAACCACAGAAGGTGACTGTAGTGCTTTTAAAATGCAAGGCTAAGCCAAATACGTAAATACATAAATACACAGATTCACGTATGCCCTACATAAAGTGTTCAATGTGGCTTTTACATAGTGTCATTAATGTGCATTTACAAAGGTGAAATGGATTTTTTTTTTTTTTTTTTTTTTTTTTTTTTTTTTTTTTTTTGAGATATATACAAGAGTTGATACATTCTTGTACAGCCACTAGTACGCGTAGCGTTTCGGGCAAGTCCTTAATCCTATGGTCCCTGGAATACGATCCCCTGCCGCGAAGAATCGTTTTTTCATCCAAGTTCACATTTTACTGTTGCGTTAAACAGGGGCTACAGTTAAGGAATTGCGCCCAGTAAATCCTCCCCGGCCAGGATACGAACCCATGACATAGCGCTCGCGGAACGCCAGGCGAGTGTCTTACCACTACACCACGGAGACTGCAAATTCTGATCAGCTTCCACATATATTTTATACACATACATATACTCACACACACATACGTATATATACATATATACACACATATACGTACATATACATATATACACACATATATATTATTAAATATGACCGAAAAAGTAAGATTAATAATTCTAACACGAATTTACTCAATTGAGAAAATTATTGTTTTTTATTGTTGAAAATTATTGAGAAAATTCGTGTTAGAATTATTAATCTTACTTTTTCGGTCATATTTAATAATATATGTCTACAGGAAAGACTGCTACCAAAATATACTAACACACATATATATATACACACACATGCATACACATACATTTGTCTCTTATACTCTGACAGGGTGAGATAGCTGATAGAGAAACTAGTGTGCAATTAAGCACTAAATCACTGAAGGTGATTAAGATGCTTTCACAAGCTCAGGTTATATAGTTATATCACATACATTGTATAATTGATACATTACATGGTCAATCTAGGGTACAAGTCCAATATATCATCAAATGTTCCAGTACTCGTATAGTAGTTACAGAGTTCAGCATACCTTAGCCCACGAGGGCGAAAGTTAGTCAATATGGGACATTCTACAATATAATGTTCATGGGAGTGCATGTTTTCTTATTCACAGAGTTGACAAATTGTGTACTTAACATTTGGGGTTTGAGAAAGCTGCCAGAAACGTCTATATCCCAGGCGTATTCTGGCCACTATAACATCACATTGCCGGGTTCTTGTTCTATTAGTCCCATATGTGAATGTCTCCACACGATATCTATCATAATATTTAATGCTACAACTTTCAGGTCTTTGTGGGTTTGTTAGGTCGGTGAGATTTTCATTAGATATTTGTTTAGGTATTCTCTTTGTCACTGCTAATGAAACACCCATATCAATTTCTATTACTGGTTTCCTACATGCTGTCTTTGCAAGCATATCAACAGTGTCATGCCTTGAGATGCCAACATTTGATGGTATCCATAGGAACTTAATTTCAAATCTCTTTTCTTTAGCAGCTGAAACATTCATTAGAATATCACTGACTATTTTCTGGGTGTCACTACTATGTGCGTTCAATGCCAGGAGTGCACTCTGCGAGTCACAGTATATAAGTCCACTGCCTTTGTCTTTTAAAAATTCAGTGGCAAGGTATATGCCTGCAAGTTCGGTTTGAGTTGTACTTGCCCAGTCATTGACGCGCTTCATTGCTGTATGTACGAGAGAAGATTGTTCAAATATGTTACATGCACATCCGGTACATCGTCCACCTTCTTCTACAGAGCCGTCGGTATAGCACTGATACACATCGTTACCCATACTCTGTGTACTCTCAGTGATGCTTTTCAGTGTTAACTGTTTTAATAACGTAAAGTGCACACTATCTTCCTTGGGCGCATTTACAAAATCAACTGATAGATCCTAGTTATCCCATAGAGTAATTGGCTGATTAATCTTTAATTGAGTTGGGTACATATTTAATATTTTGATGGAGTTGGCTACCTTGTAGAACCAAAATGCATAATCAGATTTTGCTCTTCTTCTACAGACCTCAGGTGAGTGCAGCATATTAGAAAGTTTAGCTTGAAACTTCATGTGTTGTCTAGATCTACTCAATGCCTTCACGCCGAAAACTGTGCTAATAGACAAAATTCTCTCACTTATGGTAGGTAATTTTAACTCAGCTCTCATATTAACTATTCTCTTGGATTTAGGAGCCCCAAGGATGAGACGCATAGCTTCATTTTGCAAGGTTTCAAGAGATTTCAGCTCTTTGTCAGTATACAGTGTGAGATGTAGAGCTTTGTAGTCAATCACAGAGCGTATAAATGATACATAAAACATTCTAGTAAGTCTCACGTTAACTCCATGATTGACCCCAACAAGGATCCGCAAGGGCTTTAATCTCTCCCACAGTCTCCTCTTGAGAGAAGGTGGTGATGGGTAGTGAAGGTGGTGATGGGTAGTGAAGGTGGTGATGGGTAGTGAAGGTGGTGATGGGTAGTGAAGGTGGTGATGGGTAGTGAAGGTGGTGATGGGTAGTGAAGGTGGTGATGGGTAGTGAAGGTGGTGATGGGTAGTGAAGGTGGTGATGGGTAGTGAAGGTGGTGATGGGTAGTGAAGGTGGTGATGGGTAGTGAAGGTGGTGATGGGTAGTGAAGGTTGTGATGGGTAGTGAAGGTGGTGATGGGTAGTGAAGGTGGTGATGGGTAGTGAAGGTGGTGATGGGTAGTGAAGGTGGTGATGGGTAGTGAAGGTGGGGAAGGGTTGTGAAGGTGGTGATGGGTGGTGAAGGATAGGGAAGGAGGAGAAGGGAAGGGAAAGTGGTGAAGGGTAGGGAATGTTGTAAAGGAAGGGAAAAGAGTCAAGGGTATAGAATGTGAAGGGTAAGAAAATTTATGAAAAGTGATGAAAGGTAAGGAATGTGGTAAAGGGGGAGAGAAGATGGTGAAAGTTAGGGAAGGTGGTGAAGGTTAGAGAAGGTGGTGAAGGGTATGGAAAGATGTGAAGGGTATGGAAGGTGGTGAAGGGTAGGGAAGGTGATGAATGTTAGGGAAGTTTGTGAAAAGTGGTAAGGAATATGGAAGGTGGTGAAGGGTAGGGAAGCTAGTGAAGGGTGTGGAAGGAGGTGACAGGGAGGTAATGTGGTGAAGGAGAGGGAAGGTGGTGAAGAATGGGAAGGTGGTTGGGTAGGGATGAAATGTGATGGGAGGGAAGGTGGTGAAGGTAGATAAGAGGTGGAGATAGCTCTCGCGTCGTTATCAGTCCTTGTAGTTATTTAGTTGCTATTTCAACCATTTACATGTTGCTTGTCATTAGCTGATCATCTTGACTGATCATGTCATGAGAGAAAACATAAAAAAATAGTAATTCTAATTGGAGTCAACTTTTTCCGATCCAAAATAATAATATGTAACCCTGCAACATTAAACACAGACTCTGTTATGTAAATCCCTTTCCAAAACCCAAACAATTTGCCGTACAATTTATATATGATGGTGTGGGGCCCACTTATGACTGTATTAGGGGAATATAAAAGTAACGCTGGCAAGTACCTCATCCTAATACCTAAGATTATAACTCAAAATCTACTCTTTCATGTATAAGTGAGACATTTGAAAGTATCCATTTTTGTATAACTTTTTTCTCGAATGAGTCATTTAAAAGACCAGTCAAGAGTTTTACAAAAGAATTTATAACTTTTATTATTAATTTTGAAGAAAATGTTAAACAGTGAAGATAATAATGTTTCTACAATGTAAACAAGAGTCTTATCTTCTTATGAAGAACTCTGGAAAGAGTTCAATGAGACCTTATCATCTTCTGTCTCTTGGATCTCAGATGCTGCAGTGTTGTGACAGAGGACTCTGAGTCACGGCACCATCACCACACACACAGACACACACACACACACTGTCCCGCTCACTTACTGGGTAGCAGACCAATTAACAACGAGACAAAAAAAAATCAGATATATGAAAATAGTGGAAAACAGAAAGAACCCAGAGAAAATACCTAAGCTCAATAGATTGTAAAGAGTAAACAGGGAAGGAATCCCTGCATCAGACACCTTGAGAGACCATGATCTCCAGTTGAGACTCAAGTCAAGAGTTGGTGCTGAGTTTAAGTAGTCTCTCAAAGTTTGACTGAGAGTAATGTGTGTCGTCTGTGAGTTTAGAGACGCGAGGTATAGCTTTTAATGCCCCGCCAGCATGTGGGTCGTCTGTGAGTTTAGAGACGCGAGGTATAGCTTTTAATGCCCCGCCAGCTAGCCTTGTTGTACCGTACTGGTGCTTTATAATTTATCTATTCTGAATATAAAGTTATGGATGGAGGTGGCTTTCAGAAAGGTTTCAGTCACAGCAGTCCACCTGAAGACAACTATTACAGGTTACGAGTATTTCCTTACTTTTCCTTCAACTAATTTCCATTTTTTAGCTTCCACTTGTGTCCCCTCGTCCAACTTTATCTCAATTTAAGAAAGGCTGTTCTTTTCCACTTTGTCTATTCCATTTAATATTAGGTATGTAGTGATCATATCGCCTCTGTTTCTCTGGTCATCTACAGTTCATGTCGTCTCTTTCTTTGGTCTTCTTCAGTTGAAAGATCTATTTCCCTTACCTTCTCGCCATAGATTAATCATCTTAGCTCTCTCTCAGTATTCTTGCAGCAATTCTGTATTTTTTCAGGTTTGTTTTACGTTCCACAACATTCATAATCAGCTATTGGTCTAACCATCATTGAGTCATCGAGTAGATTGAGTTGAAAGCGTCCAGATTTAGGTATGTGAACTATATTCTAATGATTGCCAGCTTCCCACGTGCTACTAAAAGCTCACATTTTATATGTTCCTCTTGTGTTAGTTTTGGAATGATATCCACTCCCATATATATCTCTCTGATTAATGAATTTAAAATTTTAATTCTAAATATATTTATATTCATTCAAATATAAATTATATTATAAATTTTCAATCCTCGTATGATGTACATACATCTTGGATTCCTTTCTCTCTTTCTAACCTCATTACCTTACACTTGGTGAGATTGAATTTTAGCCAACATTTGTTTGTCCACTCCTGGAGTTTGTCAAGGAGTGAATAACGTTCGGCAGTCCCCTTCGATTTATATATTTCCTATTAGTTCTGCATCGTTTGCAAACACTAACATGTACCAGCTAATTCGTTTGGTCAGAATCTTTACATGTATTATGAACGGTTGTGGTCTTAGGGCCGAGTGATATGGGACCATTCCACCCATTCAAAACCTCCTATCTGACTGTGAGTCGACGTTTTCTCTCTTTCTGGTAGTCCCGTAGCCAGTGTAGTGTAGTCCCAGTTATCGTAGCTTGTTTCTCCATATTATACACAAGTCTTTCACAAGGAACAGTAAACAATGCATTTGGATAATCATGGAATATACTGTCAACCCAGCTTTATTTTTCCTGTCTTAATCTAGTAAACAAGTTATATAACTCGATTAAGTTTGTCAAGCACATGTTCCCATCTAAACTCGTGCTGCCGTTTCATTACAAAGTTGATTATGAAAGTTTATAATTGCTGATAATTCTTAAGGTATTTAACTTAAGCCTACCCCGACCTGGCTAGGTCCGTCCAGTACCTCCAACATTTCCATGCCAGTTTGGGAGAAGCCACCAAGCGCCTGGTCTACAACTTTGCAGAGACATATTTCCTCTGTTATATTATAGATAATACAGCCCCTGTTCATCAGGTAGAAAACATTTAAATGAGCTTCAATTTGTACATAAATTATATCCAGAACCATATCTCTCACCGCTGTAGTCATGGTACATCTCCAGGTGGGCCATCTCTACTGGTCAATCATATATGTTCTACCCAGGTAACTCTTTATTCCTTATCATTAGCTATGTGACAATGTGTACCCAAACAGTGTTTCCTCTCACACAACTCTTGTGTGCTGAATGTGATTCACTTGTGATCACTGTTCTCGTACTCACTCCCTATTTAAAAGTTATTTATAAGTGTTACACAACACAAAGTCTAACATATAATTTTCCGTCTGGGGCTTCAAAATATTTTATTGAATGCAATCATAAAGTTTTTTATAAAAAAAAGTTCTACCTGAGAACTTATTATTTTATTAGTCCAGTTCATTGAACTAAAATTAAAGTTCTCCATAATAATAATAATAATAGGCATTGTCACAACTTAATGTCGCTGAAATTTCCGCCTTTATATTCTATCCTATACTTTTGTTAAGGTTAGGTGGCTTATATATAACTTCTATTATTAACGCACTATAATTAAAAATTTTCCAACGCAGATTGTTTTTGTTTGAGGTCACGTTTTTACTGCCTGTTTGCCGCTACATTTTATATTTTCTCCAACAACAATACGCCCGTCGGCACTCCATCTCAACACTCATCGATCTCCCACCTCAACACTCGTGACCATCTACCTCCAAACCCTTCGACCACACTTCTCTACACCCGTCGGTCGACTACCCGCCCGTGCCTCTACACTACAGTCGACCAATCACCTCTACACCCACCAAGCACCTACTTCTACACCCATCGACTACTCACCTCTACTACCTCACCTTCACTCACCTATTACCTCACCTAACCCACAAATCCACCAGTTTAAAATCCATACGTCCACCTGTTTATCACCCACAAATCCACCCGTCGAACACATAAATAGACCAGTCGACTATTCACAAATACACCCGAGGCTTTTCATTAAAAATATTAGTCATTGCTCTAAAGGGTTCTGCGATAGGAACTCGCATGTTAAAATGTTTTAATTTAGCTTAATGTATCACACTGATGAGAAGATTTTAATCGTTACGTTGATTACATCAGTGGTTGGGTCATTATTGGTCAATGCATCAGTGGTTGAGTCATTGTTGGTCAATTTAGGAGTTGGAGAATCATTATCGGTCATTTCATGAGTGGTTATGTAAAAATAGGTAAATTAATCAGTGGGTTTAGTCTGAGAAATGTCATTCCATTGTTATAATGCGAAGTAAATTTAAAATTATTAAATGTAATTCTACCACAGGTCACAAGTGCCATAGTCCGTGGTAATTGCATCAGACAGACAAAGCCTTCTAAAAACATTTGACCACATTATTTGACACCACACACGTTTCCCTTAAGGTGTTCAAAGGTGAATTAGAATATCATGAGTATACACTGCTTACCTCATTATTTATATAACTCATAATAAATCAATATGAAGAAGTGTCTTAGCTTTGGCAGAACTTCCATGTAAATAACATAAGATAGGAGCATTTAGAATACTACATTTACCTTTATTAGTGTGTTGGTGTCTCACGCCGTAACACCAGACAAAGCGAGCGTCAACACGGGGCGGCAGCTGCGGTTGATACAGTGGGCACTGGACTCCTGGCTCAACCTTGACGACGAGTGGACGTCTGGACACCTGCTGCGCCTGGGGGCTGCTGGATCACGGGACGCAATATTACCCATTAGGTCCCGATACTGTTGTCTGGCATTCCTTGTTGTCTGGCGCACCTGTCGCCTGGGGTCACAGGGAAGTTGATAAATTTGTTACGGTTTCTAGCTGATTCTTCTGACGGGAAAATGGTGTCCGTTGCTTTCTTGGCCGAGAGGTGTCGGGAGTTTGTGGGTCTTGGTGGGCTCCTGGTGTGCCCTCAGGGTGTGATGGGCTCCTGGTGTGCCCTCAGGGCGTGATGGGCTCCTGATGTGCCCTCAGGGCGTGATGGGCTCCTGATGTGCCCTCAGGGTGTGATGGGCTCCTGGTGTGCCCTCAGGGCGTGAGGGGCTCTTGATGCCCTCAGGGCGTGATGGGCTCCTGGTGTGCCCTCAGGGCGTGAGGGGCTCTTGATGCCCTCAGGGCGTGATGGGCTCCTGATGTGCCCTCAGGGCGTGAGGGGCTCTTGATGCCCTCAGGGCGTGGTGAAATGCTGGCGCCTATGCAGGCGATGAGTCACAATAACGTGGATAAAGTATGTTGACCAGACCACACACTAGAAGGTGAAGGGACGACGACGTTTCGGTCCGTCCTGAACCATTCTCAAATCGATTGTGACTTGAGAAAGGTCCAGGACGGACCGAAAGTCGTCGTCCCTTCACTATCTAGTGTGTGGTCTGGTCAACATGCTGGCTCCTACTCTGCTGGAGGAAACTGGACGACTTTTTAGGGGTGATTGTCCGTTTGGGTACGAGTTTCGGAGGGGCTGTGTTTTTGTCTTGACTACCTAGTGTTCTCTGTGTAAGATTGGGGCCGGTGTTTGCCTCCCTGAGGGACTCTTGGGGCTCCCAAATCACCTGTCCATCAGTGTGTTTATTCACCGCCAGGCGCATTCGTTTCCGCCGAAAGGTGACGTTCACTTAACCTTAAGGCTTTGCGGTTTACCCTCCAAGCAGCCCGTCCTCAAAACAAAGACGCAAAGGGGATACCATGAACCCGCAAAACCCACTGTTTAGGAATGGAAACGGTTTACACACGACTCACAACTGATTTCGTTAGAACACTTCCGGAACAAGTGCTTCACTGACGAATTTTGTTTGAACCACAACCCAATAAATGCTTCACCCACGTACTACAAATACAAATTGTCGCCAACACAATATGGTAATATTTATATTATTAATTTATATTTGATAAAATTTGAATGAACAGCAGATACAAATTTATTAATGCGTCTGTGGGGCCGACCGCTGGATGCAATGGACTTGAGTTGAGGACGGGTTGCTTCAAGGGAACGCCGGGACACACACACGGACCCTCTGTTGTAAATTTAGGGGCCGTCGCGGCTCTTAAATCTACAACAGTAACAACACTAACAATAGTGGGCAGGCCACGAGACCCACAGTGTTGATTGCGACTGCCCGAAACGCTTTGCGTAATAGTGGCTTTAGGTATTGTATGTACTAGCTCAGTCTATGAATCCATCAACTTTTGTATTTCACCTTGTATGTATGTACTTTACCTGAATAAATATTTGTATTTGTATTTGTATTTGATTAGGACCGCGATAATTAGCGCTCTGTTAGTGTCAAATTTGAATCTGTTATCGTCACAATATGTGATAGCAGTGTTGTGTATGGAGAAGACTGTAATAATTAACATCACCCTACAATCACCACCTCACCAACGATAACGATAGCAACGTTACCTCTGATTGATGATTGATGAAGATTAAGCCACCCAAAAGGTGGCACGGGCATGAATAGCCCGTAAGTGGAGGCCCTTTTGAGCTATTAATAGTATCAATAGATGATACTGAAGATCTGTGGAGGTGCGACTGCACCCTGCGTGACGGGAGATATCTCCCGTGGTTACCTCTGATATAACGCAACAACTTAAGTATTGTATATAAGAAGAGTACTTGGAATCCCAATCCTTGCGGACTATTGATGCCCGTGCCACCTCTAGGGTGGCTAATCTTTATCAATCAATCAATCGCAAACCAACTAGATACGTATGCCACCCCCCCCCCCCCACCAAAAAAAAGGTTGCATCAATAATGGTTCATAACAACGGGGGTCACTACGTACTAGGGCAGTACACGCATCAGAAAAATATGAAAAATACAACTAATTATCATATAATTCAACATGAAAGCAATTTGCATAGATTTTATAAAATTTAAGCTTGCCTAGTTTTCAAGTAAATAAAAAAGCAGGGATTTTGATTAATGTGTAATGCCCACACATTAATTGAAATGTGTGGCCACACCCACACAGGTGGTTCAGAAATCTTAGGCGAATGCTGATTATAAGTCCCGTGACGTAAATATCCTTTACGGGCTCACTCTAGCCCGTGCTACATGGACACTTCGTTCTGAGTAGCTAAATCTAAAACAGCAACAACTAAGCATCCGCCTAAGACACACAAATAGCTGTCTACAGACAGTCCGGAAACTGACAACATCGCCGCTCCACAGATAAGCCCCTTACTTTCATTCACAAATTAGTTAATCTTCAATTTATTCTTAATATAATAATGTAGTTTTAATGGGAGATAAGTAAGCAGTTCTGCAGAGTAAATATTGGTAAATTCTACGTGTTTTTAAGTGGTTGTATGATGATGGGTAAGTATTTATGTGGGTCGAGTCATGATAGGTTAATTCATTAATGGGTGAGATACAATTGGAAAATTCATCAATGGTTTGGTCATTATATTCGTCAATTCATTAATGGCTGGGTGAATATACGTCAACTCATCAATAGTTTGGTGATTATATGTCAATTCATGAATTGTTGGATAATTATATGTTAACTCACCAATGGTTGTGTTAACTCATTAATGTTTGGTTAAATATCTATTCATCAATGGTTTGATCATTACATGGCTTTAACTCCCTTTGGGTAACCCTCATTGGTTACCCAAGATTACGTCATTAATTAATGGTTGGGTCATTATAAGTAAATTGATCAATGTTTACAAAATTAAGAGGCTGGGACTCAAGGTTCTCTAATAATATATCAGGAATTAAAAATAAATCTGGCCATATTCATCATATATAATTATTAATTTTGAAAAATAAGCTTTCTTAACGGAAAAATATATAATTAAATAACAGACTATATCAATTAAATTAAATTGAAGAAACTATAGTCCTCTCACCAGCCTCAGACTCGCCTCCTCAAATATCATTAAAACTCATTAACACTAATTACCAGAAAAAGAAGAAGGATTAAATACTTTTCAGTTCGGGTGGGATAAAAAAAAGTTGTGATCAATTTAGGAGGAGAAGCAGGGTGATGGAGCTCAGGTGGGAGGGAGGAGGGATGGGAGGGAGGCAAGGGAGAGGGTCGAGGAGCTGGAAGAAAACAGATAAGGAGGAAAAGGTTTTGTAGGAACTTATACACTATCAGTAAAGAAGGAAGCGTAGAGAGGTCTCTCCTTACCGTGTTGCCGACTCTAACATGGGTAGAACTGTCTCCTGCGGCTCCATGGTTCACATTCACAGGTTACTTCCCCTTGCCTGGGAACCCACAACTCTCTACTTTGTCGACAATAGCTCTCAACAAAATCTACAACATGTGCTCTGTTCAGCTACCTATTCCCAATAACAACCCGGAGCCGGTCGGCCGAGCGGACAGCACGCTGGACTTGTGATCCTGTGGTCCCGGGATCGATCCCGGGCGCCGGAGAGAAACAATGGGCAGAGTTTCTTTAATCCTATGCCCTTGTTACCTAGCAGTAAAATAGGTACCTAGGTGTTAGTCAGCTGTCTCGGGCTGCTTCCTGGGGGTGGAGGCCTGGTCGACGACCGGGCCGCGGGGACACTAAAGCCCCGAAATCATCTCAAGATAACCTCAAGAAATCTCACATTTCGGCTGCCCCCATTGGTTAACCAACACGCTACCCCACGTCATTCGGCATAGCACTTCAGAGCGGAGAAGGTATGTTCAATGCCTCCCCATACTGAACACGTGGTCAGATATTGGCGCCAAATATTCAACGTCCCATTAGATCACCAGGAATTTTCATATATACAACTTTTTTCAGCCATAATAACCCTGTGGAACTGAGTGTCTCTTCATATATACTAACATATTTCACCCTCAACGAAAAAATAATATCATTTTGCTTCAGATTAATGACTTCAGAATATTTACACAAACACATAAGGATCTTCATGACGTGACTTGGGCAGAAATTCTTCAAGACGGGACTGGAGCAAGGTCCCTTCACCACGTGACTGGAGCAAGGTCACTTCACCACGTGACTGGAGCAAGGTCCCTTCACCACGTGACTGGAGCAAGGTCACTTCACCACGTGACTGGAGCAAGGTCCCTTCACCACATGACTGGAGCAAGGTCCCTTCACCACGTGACTGGAGCAAGGTCCCTTCACCACATGACTGGAGCAAGGTCACTTCACCACATGACTGGAGCAAGGTCACTTCACCACATGACTGGAGCAAGGTCACTTCACCACATGACTGGAGCAAGGTCACTTCACCACATGACTGGAGCAAGGTCATTCACCACATGACTGGAGCAAGGTCCCTTCACCACGTGACTGGAGCAAGGTCCCTTCACCACATGACTGGAGCAAGGTCCCTTCACCACGTGACTGGAGCAAGGTCCCTTCACCACATGACTGGAGCAAGGTCACTTCACCACATGACTGGAGCAAGGTCACTTCACCACATGGCTGGAGCAAGGTCACTTCACCACATGACTGGAGCAAGGTCACTTCACCACGTTACTGGAGCAAGGTCACTTCACCACGTTACTGGAGCAAGGTCACTTCACCACGTGACTGGAGCTGAGTCTCTTCATGAAGTGACTGGGCCAGAGAGAGAGTCAGGCCCAGTAGTTCCGTACCAACAAGAAATATGAATTACTGTTGAGTAAGATGATCTGAGCTGCGGTGAATGGACGGTCGTCAGAGGAGGGGGTGTTAATCTCGGCACAATAAAGGGACGAAGGGAGTGGACGCTGTATTTTTTATCTTTTTCGCAACTTTCCATGTCCTTTTGTACTCCTCCACTTTCCGCTCCCCATATGTCCTTCCACATTATTTTCCCCTTTCCTTTTTCCTCCGCCTAAGCTCCTTCTGTGTTCTTTCTAGCCTTGTTTCGTTCTACCATCATTTCTCCGCCTCTGGTTCCTCTTCCTCCTCGCTGTAGAAATAATGAACGTCATAATATTTAACTGACGCTGTCTTTTATTTATAGAGCTTGTTAATAGCCGTTATTCAGGGGGATGTGAAGGACGCTGGTGTTGTAGGAGCAACACACTGTAATCTCTGAAAGTTCTTCACCGATTTTGTTGAAATTTTGACACGACGTTCCATTCGAATACGCTCGTGTTTTTATATACCTACAATATTAATGCAACACCTGTGACAGGTAAAAACATGCTTTTAAAAAAAAACAGCGCCACATGTTGCACGTAATAGCAGCACACACACGCTATACTAAATATGTTACGATTCCATTTCAATGTTTCCAATTCCAATGATAAATTTAATTTTCCTTTATTTTGATTTATTTTCATTTTGATTTAATTATTTTGTGTGACATTGTGTTAGCAGTAAGCTGTGTTGTTTACCATACCGTTCATTTTGTAAGTATAAGTACAGATGCCATATGTGTAACAGGTAAAAACATCCTTTTTTTTAAGAAACAGCACCATCTGTTGCACGTAACAGCAACACATGCTATACTAAATATGTTATGATTTTATTTCAATGTTTCTGATTGTACTGACAAATTGAATTTTCATAGATTTCGATTTATTTTCATTTTGATTTATTTATTTTGTGTGAAATTGCATTGGAATAGAGCTGTGTTGTTTACCATACCATTCATTTCGTGAGTATAAGTATAGATGCCACACCTGTGACAGGTAAAACATACTTTTTTTTGAAAAACAGCGCCATCTGTTGCACGTAGGAGCAACATGCGCTATACTAAATATGTTACAATTCCATTTCACTGTTTCCGATTTCATTGATAAATGGAATTTTTATACATTTTGATTTATTTTTATTTGATTTAACTATTTTGTGTAACATTGCTTTGGAATTGAGCGGTGTTGTTTACCATACCGTTCATTTCATGAGTGAAGTTTATTTTTATACTTTTAATTTTTTATTCATTTCGGTTTTTTACTTTTATTCTTATATTTCAGTGATGGGAACATCAGATTGTTTGATGTTTGCATTTTTCTGATGGCAACATCAGATCATTTGGGAATACATCGGACGAGGGAGTGCGGAATGGTCGGGAGGACCAGGAGACTGGAGTGAGGGGTTGAAGGGGAGGACGAGGGGACAGGGGGGATGGGGTAACGGTGGATGAGGACGATAAGACGAGGGAGTTGGGGATGGTGGGGACGACGGGACAGGAGAGGGGGGAATGGTGGGGAGGACTAGGATACAGGGGAAGGTTGCTGAGCCAACGCAACGCGTGGCCAGTTACAGCTAATAAATAAATAAAATAATAAAAAAATACAAAATAAATAAAACTACCTAGTAGTCATTATTACCATCGCCATTATTAGCGAACGTATTGTAGTTCTATCTTAAAATTATCTGGGTAAATTGAAAGCTAATTGGGACGACGAATAATCAAAACGACCAATAAACTCCCACAAATATCAAAGGAGACAACAGGAACTCCAGATATTGTTGATAAATGAGTCCAATATCATCGACGACGTCAACACCTGCGAATGTTACGGCAACAACACCATTTTTACTCTGTGAGACATGTGCTCCAAGTGAAAAGAATCCCAAAGATGGTCCAATTTACTTTCAGTATGACTTTGTGTCAACAATTGTAAATGCCAAGACAAGGCCTGCGTGTCATGTACGTTTTGTTGAGGGTGTAGAGCTGACGAGAGTATGAGGCCTGATTGGTTGTGACATCTGTGTATGAAACATCGTTCATGTGAGGAAATCTTCTAGACATCATCCACAGGAAGACTGAAGGCCAAAGCCAACAAATAAGAAGCAATACGGAGACTTACTTCTTATCTTGAGGTTATCTTCTGAAGATTTCGGGGCTTAGCGTCCCCGCGGCCCGGTTCTCGACCAGGCCTCCTTTTTGTTACACACCCCCGGGAAGCAGCCCGTAGGAGCTGTCTAAATCCCAGGTACCTATTTTCTGCTAGGTGAACAGATCATCAAGGTGAAGGAAACTCTGCCCATTTGTTTTCGCCTTCACCGGGGATCGATCCCGGAACCTCAGGATTACGAATCCCGAGTGCTGTTCACTCAGCTATCAGGCCCCTCACTTCCCCGAACACTTTGCAAGTTTGAGTATTTGTAAGACCATTTGCTCGCCAAAATTGTTAGAAAAGGAATTTGCTTGTAAATGTTTATTATGATATTAATATATAATACAGTCATAAAATGCTTCACTCATCTATAGAAGGAATTTTTTACAATGGAGAAAGCAAAAAGTTTCATTAACTCAAAGGCAATCATGCCGCCACCTGCCGAGAAAATGTCTGACAGAAAATGTTGTGTCAAAACTGCCGGTAGATGAAATGTTCACTGACACTCTGTAAAGTCACTGTTGTGATCACAGTGAGCCACTGTTGTGATCACAGTGAGCCACTGTTGTGATCACAGTGAGCCTCTGTTGTCATCACAGTGAGCCACTGTTGTGATCACAGTGAGCCACTGTTGTGATCACAGTGAGCCACTGTTGTCATCACAGTGAGCCACTGTTGTCATCACAGTGAGCCACTGTTGTGATCACAGTGAGCCACTGTTGTCATCACAGTGAGCCACTGTTGTGATCACAGTGAGCCACTGTTGTCATCACAGTGAGCCACTGTTGTCATCACAGTGAGCCACTGTTGTCATCACAGTGAGCCACTGTTGTCATCACAGTGAGCCACTGTTGTCATCACAGTGAGCCACTGTTGTCATCACAGTGAGCCACTGTTGTCATCACAGTGAGCCACTGTTGTGATCACAGTGAGCCACTGTTGTCATCACAGTGAGCCACTGTTGTCATCACAGTGAGCCACTGTTGTCATCACAGTGAGCCACTGTTGTCATCACAGTGAGCCACTGTTGTCACCACAGTGAGCCACTGTTGTCACCACAGTGAGCCACTGTTGTCACCACAGTGAGCCACTGTTGTCACCACAGTGAGCCACTGTTGTCATCACAGTGAGCCACTGTTGTCATCACAGTGAGCCACTGTTGTCATCACAGTGAGTCACTGTTGTCACCACAGTGAGCCACTGTTGTCACCACAGTGAGCCACTGTTGTCACCACAGTGAGCCACTGTTGTCATCACAGTGAGCCACTGTTGTCACCACAGTGAGCCACTGTTGTGATCACAGTGAGCCACTGTTGTCACCACAGTGAGCCACTGTTGTCACCACAGCCAGACCCAGGCTTGCCTGCAGTGACACGCCGGTTGCTCTTCATTGAGATGAATCAAAAGCTATAAAAACCACGTTTAGTTAATGGTATTTGCGAGTCACCAGACTGATGGGAAAGTTGGTAAAGATTTGTCTCTTTGTGTTTACTTCGATAACAACAGGTAGGACATTTATATTATATTGCTGTCTTTGTATCTAGCAGCAGCAGCAGTAGCACCAGCAGCACACAGCAGCAGCACAAGCAACAGCAGCACACAACAGCAGCACAAGCAACAGCAGCACACAACAGCAGCACAAGCAACAACAGCACACAACAGCAGCACAAGCAACAGCAGCACACAACAGCAGCACAAGCAACAGCAGCACACAACAGCAGCACAAGCAACAGCAGCACACAGCAGCAGCAGCAGCACCAGCAGCACACAACAGCAGCACAAGCAACAGCAGCACACAACAGCAGCACAGGCAACAGCAGCACACAGTAGCAGCAGCAGCACCAGCAGCACACAACAGCAGCACAAGCAACAGCAGCACACAACAGCAGCACAAGCAACAGCAGCACACAGCAGCAGCAGCAGCACCAGCAGCACACAACAGCAGCACAAGCAACAGCAGCACACAGCAGCAGCACAAGCAACAGCAGCACACAGCAGCAGCACAAGCAACAGCAGCACACAACAGCAGCACAAGCAACAGCAGCACACAACAGCAGCACAAGCAACAGCAGCACACAGCAGCAGCAGCACCAGCAGCACACAACAGCAGCACAAGCAACAGCAGCACACAACAGCAGCACAAGCAACAGCAGCACACAACAGCAGCACAAGCAACAGCAGCACACAACAGCAGCACAAGCAACAGCAGCACACAACAGCAGCACAAGCAACAGCAGCACACAGCAGCAGCAGCAGCACCAGCAGCACACAACAGCAGCACAAGCAACAGCAGCACACAGCAGCAGCACAAGCAACAGCAGCACACAGCAGCAGCACAAGCAACAGCAGCACACAACAGCAGCACAAGCAACAGCAGCACACAACAGCAGCACAAGCAACAGCAGCACACAGCAGCAGCACCAGCAGCTCACAACAGCAGCACAAGCAACAGCAGCACACAACAGCAGCACAAGCA
The DNA here is from genome assembly GCF_040958095.1 of Procambarus clarkii. Classification (NCBI taxonomy): domain Eukaryota; kingdom Metazoa; phylum Arthropoda; class Malacostraca; order Decapoda; family Cambaridae; genus Procambarus; species Procambarus clarkii. The sequence continues at coordinate 25,048,758 of NC_091191.1, read as the reverse complement.
ACAGCAGCACACAGCAGCAGCACAAGCAACAGCAGCACACAACAGCAGCACAAGCAACAGCAGCACACAACAGCAGCACAAGCAACAGCAGCATACAGCAGCAGCACAAGCAACAGCAGCACACAGCAGCAGCAGTAGCACCAGCAGCACACAGCAGCAGCACAAGCAACAGCAGCACACAACAGCAGCACAAGCAACAGCAGCACACAACAGCAGCACAAGCAACAGCAGCACACAACAGCAGCACAAGCAACAACAGCACACAACAGCAGCACAAGCAACAGCAGCACACAACAGCAGCACAAGCAACAGCAGCACACAACAGCAGCACAAGCAACAGCAGCACACAGCAGCAGCAGCAGCACCAGCAGCACACAACAGCAGCACAAGCAACAGCAGCACACAACAGCAGCACAAGCAACAGCAGCACACAGCAGCAGCAGCAGCACCAGCAGCACACAACAGCAGCACAAGCAACAGCAGCACACAACAGCAGCACAAGCAACAGCAGCACACAGCAGCAGCAGCAGCACCAGCAGCACACAACAGCAGCACAAGCAACAGCAGCACACAGCAGCAGCACAAGCAACAGCAGCACACAGCAGCAGCACAAGCAACAGCAGCACACAACAGTAGCACAAGCAACAGCAGCACACAACAGCAGCACAAGCAACAGCAGCACACAACAGCAGCACAAGCAACAGCAGCACACAGCAGCAGCACAAGCAACAGCAGCACACAACAGCAGCACAAGCAACAGCAGGACACAACAGCAGCACAAGCAACAGCAGCACACAACAGCAGCACAAGCAACAGCAGCACACAGCAGCAGCACAAGCAACAGCAGCACACAACAGCAGCACAAGCAACAGCAGCACACAGCAGCAGCACAAGCAACAGCAGCACACAGCAGCAGCACAAGCAACAGCAGCACACAACAGCAGCACAAGCAACAGCAGCACACAACAGCAGCACAAGCAACAGCAGCACACAACAGCAGCACAAGCAACAGCAGCACACAACAGCAGCACAAGCAACAGCAGCACACAGCAGCAGCAGCAGCACCTGCAGCACACAACAGCAGCACAAGCAACAGCAGCACACAACAGCAGCACAAGCAACAGCAGAACACAACAGCAGCACAAGCAACAGCAGCACACAACAGCAGCACAAGCAACAGCAGCACACAACAGCAGCACAAGCAACAGCAGCACACAACAGCAGCACAAGCAACAGCAGCACACAACAGCAGCACAAGCAACAGCAGCACACAACAGCAGCACAAGCAACAGCAGCACACAACAGCAGCACAAGCAACAGCAGCACACAGCAGCAGCAGCACCACCAGCAGCACACAACAGCAGCACAAGCAACAGCAGCACACAACAGCAGCACAAGCAACAACAGCACACAACAGCAGCACAAGCAACAGCAGCACACAACAGCAGCACAAGCAACAGCAGCACACAACAGCAGCACAAGCAACAGCAGCACACAACAGCAGCACAAGCAACAGCAGCACACAACAGCAGCACAAGCAACAGCAGCACACAACAGCAGCACAAGCAACAGCAGCACACAACAGCAGCACAAGCAACAGCAGCACACAACAGCAGCACAAGCAACAGCAGCACACAACAGCAGCACAAGCAACAGCAGCACACAGCAGCAGCACAAGCAACAGCAGCACACAACAGCAGCACAAGCAACAGCAGCACACAACAGCAGCACAAGCAACAGCAGCACACAGCAGCAGCACAAGCAACAGCAGCACACAACAGCAGCACAAGCAACAGCAGCACACAACAGCAGCACAAGCAACAGCAGCACACAACAGCAGCACAAGCAACAGCAGCACACAACAGCAGCACAAGCAACAGCAGCACAAGCAACAGCAGCACAAGCAACAGCAGCACACAACAGCAGCACAAGCAACACCAGCACACAACAGCAGCACAAGCAACAGCAGCACACAACAGCAGCACAAGCAACAGCAGCACAAGCAACAGCAGCACAAGCAACAGCAGCACACAGCAGCAGTGTCACCAGCAGCACACAACAGCAGCACAAGCAACAGCAGCACACAGCAGCAGCACAAGCAACAGCAGCACACAACAGCAGCACAAGCAACAGCAGCACACAACAGCAGCACAAGCAACAGCAGCACACAACAGCAGCACAAGCAACAGCAGCACACAACAGCAGCACAAGCAACAGCAGCACACAACAGCAGCACAAGCAACAGCAGCACACAACAGCAGCACAAGCAACAGCAGCACACAACAGCAGCACAAGCAACAGCAGCACACAACAGCAGCACAAGCAACAGCAGCACACAACAGCAGCACAAGCAACAGCAGCACAAGCAATAGCAGCACACAACAGCAGCACAAGCAACAGCAGCACACAACAGCAGCACAAGCAACAGCAGCACACAACAGCAGCACAAGCAACAGCAGCACACAACAGCAGCACAAGCAACAGCAGTAGCACCAACAGCACACAGCAGCAGTAGCAGCAGCGGTAGCAGCAGCAGCAGCAGCACACAGCACCAAAAGCGCACAGCAGCAATAGCAGCACACAACATGGGGGGTCTGGTAGCTGAGCGGACAGCGCGCAGGGCTCGTAGTTCTGTGACTCGGGTTCGATTCCCGGACCAGGCAGAAACAAATGGGCAAAGTTTCTTTCACCCTGATGCACCTATTACCTAACAGTAAATAGGCACAAGGGAGTTAGACAGCTGTTACGGAGCTGTTTCCTGGGGGTGTGAGTGAAGGAAAAAATTAGTTAGTTTCTGTTGATTAGTTAGTTACAATTAGTTACAGTTGAGAGGCGGGCAGAAAGAGTAGAGCTCAACCCCCGCAAGAACAGCTAGGTGAATACAACAGCAGCACACAATAGCAACCACAGCACACTGCACAAACAGTAACAACAGCACGCAGCAGCCCACAGCATTTTGCCAGCAGCAGAAGCAGAAACAGCACACAGCTGCATTAGCACAAGGAAGCAGCCGCAACAGCAATGGCACACAACAGCAGCAGAAGCAGCTGCAGTAGTAGCACACACAGCAAGAGCAGCAGCAAAAATGAACAATAGTACACAACAGCAGCAGCAGCAGCAGCAGCACACACAGCAACAACAGCATAGCAGCAGCAGCAGCACACACAGCAACAACAGCATAGCAGCAGCAGCAGCACACACAGCAACAACAGCATAGCAGCAGCAGCAGCACACAGCACATAGCACACAGCAACAGCAGCAGCAGCACACAGCACCAACAGCACATAGCACACAGCAACAGCAGCAGCAAACAAGAGCAGCAACATACATCACCTGGAGTCGCAAACAGCAGCTGCACACACGAAAAACAGTACACAGCAGCAGCCGCATAGATTAGCAGCAACAACAGCACACAGCAGCAGTAGAAGCATCACACAACAGCAGCAGCAACAGCAGCAGCAGCAGCACACAGCAACAGCAGAACACTGAAGCAGCGCACAGCAAAAACCGCACACAGCAGTAGTTGCAACAACAGCACATACCAAAAACAGCACACAGCAACAGCAGCAATAGCAACACATAACAATAGTAGCAGCAGCAGCACACAGCAGCAGCACACAGCAGAAGCACACGGCAGCACACAATAGCTGCACACAGCAAAAACCGCACACAGCCGCATCAACAACAACAACAGCAGGTCCTGTTATGGATAACAGGACCAAACGTACAGATGACGCCATCAGCAACTAGACGCAACAAGCTCTCATTATAAAGCTTAAGCTGGTGCGTTTAAGGCGACGCATCAGCCAGGCCAGAGTGGATTACCTGGTGTATTAACGCCGCTGGTGACGCAACATTGGGGTCCAGTGAAGCTGGATGGTCATCCAGACAGCTGGTCATCCAGACAGCTGGTCATCCAGACAGCTGGTCATCCAGACAGCTGGTCATCCAGACAGCTGGTCATCCAGACAGCTGGTCATCCAGACAGCTGGTCATCCAGACAGCTGGTCATCCAGACAGCTGGTCATCCAGACAGCTGGTCATCCAGACAGCTGGTCATCCAGACAGCTGGATGACACTATTTAGTTCTAACTGTAATATGACATTTGCGCTCTTTATTCTTATTGTTTCTGGGGAATATAAAACAAATTATTATATTAATTTGCCAGTAATTATATTATACAAATCCGCAACTCTTGTATTAATAACAACATACTAATTAATTACAATGGTTGAACACAGTTGAGGGTATTTGTATACGGCAGCAATGTTAACATTGTTTCTAATTCACCATAAGGTGGTATAACTGACTGTCGAATATAGTCTATTGTTGTATTATAATACATTGGTACTTCACCATTATACAAAGACGCGTGTTTCATGTCAGGCTGTAGTCATGTCTCGAGGCTCTAACAGATGTAATGTGACATAAGCAAAATATGACATGAGAACACTTCTCACACGTATGAAACAATCGTTCAGACAAATGTTGAAAATTCACAATAAAGATTGTTAAGAATTATATTCTTTCTTGCTAATTAATCAATTTTTAAAAACGTTTATCTGAGCTGAACTTATGAATTTAAGCGAGTTGGGTAAGATTAAAATAGAAATAAATAAGCTAGGCTCGGGAGAATAACCAGTAAACTTTCCAGTGAACTATTTATTCTGCCTTTATTCTTAGTCTTAAACCTATTAATTATACTAATAATGACCATTAAATCCCCAGAGGATGTGACAGCAGCTTACAACACTGAGGTCCCCTCATGCACAGTGGTGTGCATCCCCTTTGACTGGTGTATGTCTTGACATACACCAGTCTGCCTTCAGCTGGTGGTGGACACAGATGCAGTTAAGCCATAATCCTTTATGTTTATTTTCTACTATAAAGCTGTAACATATAATATTTTACTTCTTGTGTGTATGTGTGTGGAATATAAAAGGAAGATTTTGCACACTTAACACTTGGTACAGAAAAATGTGTCCGAGCTTTAGCCATGTTCCACAGCTGAGGGAGATCTATGAAGGGCTAGAACATCATACCTGGTACACAGGTGGGGTGTAGAACATCATACCTGGTACACAGGTGGGGTGTAGAACATCATACCTGGTACACAGGTGGAATGTAGAACATCATACCTGGTACACAGGTGGACTGTAGAACATCATACCTGGTACACAGGTGGAATGTAGAACATCATACCTGGTACACAGTTGGAATGTAGAACATCATACCTGGTACACAGTTGGAATGTAGAACATCATACCTGGTACATAGGTTGGGTGTAGAACATCATACCTGGTACACAGGTGGGGTGCAGAACATCATACCTGGTACACAGTTGGAATGTAGAACATCATACCTGGTACACAGGTGGGGTGTAGAACATCATACCTGGTACACAGGTGGGGTGTAGAACATCATACCTGGTACACAGTTGGAATGTAGAACATCATACCTGGTACACAGGTGGGGCGTAGAACATCACACCTGGTACACAGTTGGAATGTAGAACATCATACCTGGTATACAGGTGGAATGTAGAACATCATACCTGGTACACAGGTGGGGTGTAGAACAACATCCCTGGTACACAGTTGGAATGTAGAACATCATACATGGTACACAGGTGGGGTGTAGAACATCATACCTGGTACACAGGTGGGGTGTAGAACATCATACCTGGTACACAGTTGGAATGTAGAACATCATACCTGGTACACAGGTGGAATGTAGAACATCAAACCTGGAACACAGTTGGAACGTAGAACATCATACCTGGTACACAGGTGGAATATAGAACACCATACCTGGTACACAGGTGGGGTGTAGAACATCATACCTGGTACACAGGTGGAATGAAGAACATCATACCTGGTACACAGGTGGAATGAAGAAAATCATACATGGTACACAGGTGGAATGAAGAACATCATACATGGTACACAGGTGGAATGTAGAACATCATACCTGGTACACAGGTGGAATGTAGAACATCATACCTGGTACACAGGTGGGGTGTAGAACATCATGCCTGGTACACAGGTGGAATGTAGAACATCATAACTGGTACACAGGTGGAATGTAGAACATCATACCTGGTACACAGGCGGAATGTAGAACATCATACCTGGTACACAGTTGGAATGTAGAACATCATACCTGGTACACAGGTGGAATGTAGAACATCATACCTGGTACACAGTTGGAATGTAGAACATCATACCTGGTACACAGGTGGAATGTAGAACATCATACCTGGTGCACAGGTGGGGTGTAAAACATCATACCTGGTACACAGGTGGAATAAAGAACATCATACCTGGTACACAGATGGGGTGTAGAACATCATCCCTGGTACACAGTTGGAATGTAGAACATCATACCTGGTACATAGGTGGGGTGTAGAACATCATACCTGGTACACAGGTGGGGTGTAGAACATCATACCTGGTACACAGTTGGAATGTAGAACATCATACCTGGTACACAGGTGGGGTGTAGAACATCATACCTGGTACACAGGTGGGGTGTAGAACATCATACCTGGTACACAGTTGGAATGTAGAACATCATACCTGGTACACAGATGGAATGTAGAACATCATACCTGGAACACAGTTGGAATGTAGAACATCATACCTGGTACACAGGTGGCATGTAGAAGATCATACATGTTACACAGGTGGGGTGTAGAACATCATACCTGGTACACAGGTGGAATGAAGAACATCATGCCTGGTACACAGGTGGAATGAAGAACATCATACCTGGTACATAGGTGGAATGAAGAACATCATACCTGGTACACAGGTGGAATGAGGAACATCATACCTGGTACACAGGTGGGGTGTAGAACATCATACCTGGTACACAGGTGGGGTGTAGAACATCACACCTGGTACACAGTTGGAATGTAGAACATTATACCTGGTACACAGGTGGAATGAAGAACATCATACCTGGTACACAGGTGGAATGAAGAACATCATACCTAGTACACAGGTGGAATGTAGAACATCACACCTGGTACACAGGTGGAATGAAGAACATCATACCTGGTACACAGGTGGAATGAAGAACATTATACCTGGTACACAGGTGGAATGAAGAACATCATACCTGGTACACAGGTGGAATGAAGAACATCATACCTGGTACACAGGTTGAATGAAGAACATCATACCTGGTACACAGGTGGAATGAAGAACATTATACCAAGTACACAGGTGGAATGAAGAACATCATACCTGGTACACAGGTAGAATGAAGAACATCATACCTGGTACGCAGATGGAATGAAGAACATTATACCTATTACACAGGTGGAATGAAGAACATCATACCTGGTACACAGGTGGAATGTAGAACATCATACCTGGTACACAGGTGGAGTGTGGAACATCATCCCTGGTACACAGTTGGAATGTAGAACATCATACCTGGTACACAGGTGGGGTGTAGAACATCACACCTGGTACACAGGTGGGGTGTAGAACATCATACCTGGTACACAGTTGGAATGTAGAACATCATACCTGGTACACAGGTGGAATGAAGAACATCATACATGGTACACATGTGGAATGTAGAACATCATACCAGGTACACAGGTGGAATGTAGAACATCATACCTGGTACACTGGTTGGGTGTAGAACATCATCCCTGGTACACAGTTGGAATGTAGAACATCATACCTGGTACACGGGTGGGGTGTAGAACATCATGCCTGGTACACAGGTGGAATGTAGAACATCATAACTGGTACACAGGTGGAATGTAGAACATCATACCTGGTACACAGGTGGAATGTAGAACATCATACCTGGTACACAGTTGGAATGTAGAACATCATACCTGGTACACAGGTGGAATGTAGAACATCATACCTGGTACACAGGTGGGGTGTAGAACATCATACCTGGTACACAGGTGGAATGAAGAACATCATACCTGGTACACAGATGGGGTGTAGAACATCATCCCTGGTACACAGTTTGAATGTAGAACATCATAGCTGGTACATAGGTGGGGTGTAGAACATCATACCTGGTACACAGGTGGGGTGTAGAACATCATACCTGGTACACAGTTGGAATGTAGGACATCATTCCTGGTACACAGGTGGGGTGTAGAACATCATACCTGGTACACAGGTGGGGTGTAGAACATCATACCTGGTACACAGTTGGAATGTAGAACATCATACCTGGTACACAGGTGGAATGTAGAACATCATACATGGTACACAGGTGGAATGAAGAACATCATACCTAGTACACAGGTGGAATGTAGAACATCACACCTGGTACACAGGTGGGGTGTAGAACATCATACCTGGTGCACAGGTGGAATGAAGAACATCATACCTGGTACACAGGTGGAATGAAGAACATCATACCTGGTACACAGGTGGAATGAAGAACATCATACCTGGTACACAGGTAGAATGAAGAACATCATACCTGGTACACAGGTGGAATGAAGAACATTATACCTAGTACACAGGTGGAATGAAGAACATCATACCTGGTACACAGGTAGAATGAAGAACATCATACCTGGTACACAGATGGAATGAAGAACATTATACCTAGTACACAGGTGGAATGAAGAACATCATACCTGGTACACAGGTGGAATGTAGAACATCATACCTGGTACACAGGTGGGGTGTAGAACATCATCCCTGGTACACAGTTGGAATGTAGAACATCATACCTGGTACATAGGTGGGGTGTAGAACATCATACCTGGTACACAGGTGGGGTGTAGAACATCATACCTGGTACACAGTTGGAATGTAGAACATCATACCTGGTACACAGGTGGGGTGTAGAACATCATACCTGGTACACAGGTGGGGTGTAGAACATCATACCTGGTACACAGTTGGAATGTAGAACATCATACCTGGTACACAGATGGAATGTAGAACATCATACCTGGAACACAGTTGGAATGTAGAACATCATACCTGGTACACAGGTGGCATGTAGAAGATCATACCTGTTACACAGGTGGGGTGTAGAACATCATACCTGGTACACAGGTGGAATGAAGAACATCATGCCTGGTACACAGGTGGAATGAAGAACATCATACCTGGTACATAGGTGGAATGAAGAACATCATACCTGGTACACAGGTGGAATGAGGAACATCATACCTGGTACACAGGTGGGGTGTAGAACATCATACCTGGTACACAGGTGGGGTGTAGAACATCACACCTGGTACACAGTTGGAATGTAGAACATTATACCTGGTACACAGGTGGAATGAAGAACATCATACATGGTACACAGGTGGAATGAAGAACATCATACCTAGTACACAGGTGGAATGTAGAACATCACACCTGGTACACAGGTGGAATGAAGAACATCATACCTGGTACACAGGTGGAATGAAGAACATCATACCTGGTACACAGGTGGAATGAAGAACATCATACCTGGTACACAGGTGGAATGAAGAACATCATACCTGGTACACAGGAAGAATGAAGAACATCATACCTGGTACACAGGTGGAATGAAGAACATTATACCAAGTACACAGGTGGAATGAAGAACATCATACCTGGTACAAAGGTAGAATGAAGAACATCATACCTGGTACGCAGATGGAATGAAGAACATTATACCTATTACACAGGTGGAATGAAGAACATCATACCTGGTACACAGGTGGAATGTAGAACATCATACCTGGTACACAGGTGGAGTGTGGAACATCATCCCTGGTACACAGTTGGAATGTACAACATCATACCTGGTACACAGGTGGGGTGTAGAACATCATACCTGGTACACAGGTGGGGTGTAGAACATCATACCTGGTACACAGTTGGAATGTAGAACATCATACCTGGTACACAGGTGGAATGAAGAACATCATACATGGTACACATGTGGAATGTAGAACATCATACCAGGTACACAGGTGGAATGTAGAACATCATACCTGGTACACTGGTTGGGTGTAGAACATCATCCCTGGTACACAGTTGGAATGTAGAACATCATACCTGGTACACGGGTGGGGTGTAGAACATCATGCCTGGTACACAGGTGGAATGTAGAACATCATAACTGGTACACAGGTGGAATGTAGAACATCATACCTGGTACACAGGTGGAATGTAGAACATCATACCTGGTACACAGTTGGAATGTAGAACATCATACCTGGTACACAGGTGGAATGTAGAACATCATACCTGGTACACAGGTGGGGTGTAGAACATCATACCTGGTACACAGGTGGAATGAAGAACATCATACCTGGTACACAGATGGGGTGTAGAACATCATCCCTGGTACACAGTTTGAATGTAGAACATCATAGCTGGTACATAGGTGGGGTGTAGAACATCATACCTGGTACACAGGTGGGGTGTAGAACATCATACCTGGTACACAGTTGGAATGTAGGACATCATTCCTGGTACACAGGTGGGGTGTAGAACATCATACCTGGTACACAGGTGGGGTGTAGAACATCATACCTGGTACACAGTTGGAATGTAGAACATCATACCTGGTACACAGGTGGAATGTAGAACATCATACATGGTACACAGGTGGAATGAAGAACATCATACCTAGTACACAGGTGGAATGTAGAACATCACACCTGGTACACAGGTGGGGTGTAGAACATCATACCTGGTGCACAGGTGGAATGAAGAACATCATACCTGGTACACAGGTGGAATGAAGAACATCATACCTGGTACACAGGTGGAATGAAGAACATCATACCTGGTACACAGGTAGAATGAAGAACATCATACCTGGTACACAGGTGGAATGAAGAACATTATACCTAGTACACAGGTGGAATGAAGAACATCATACCTGGTACACAGGTAGAATGAAGAACATCATACCTGGTACACAGATGGAATGAAGAACATTATACCTAGTACACAGGTGGAATGAAGAACATCATACCTGGTACACAGGTGGAATGTAGAACATCATACCTGGTACACAGGTAGGGTGTAGAACATCATCCCTGGTACACAGTTGGAATGTAGAACATCATACCTGGTACACAGGTGGGGTGTAGAACATCATACCTGGTACACAGGTGGGGTGTAGAACATCATACCTGGTACACAGTTGGAATGTAGAACATCATACCTGGTACACAGGTGGAATGTAGAACATCATACCTGGAACACAGTTGGAATGTAGAACATCATACCTGGTACACAGGTGGAATGTAGAACATCATACCTGGTACACAGGTGGGGTGTAGAACATCATACCTGGTACACAGGTGGAATGAAGAACATCATACCTGGTACACAGGTGGAATGAAGAACATCATACCTGGTACACAGGTGGAATGAAGAACATCATACCTGGTACACAGGTTGAATGAAGAACATCATACCTGGTACACAGGTGGGGTGTAGAACATCATACCTGGTACACAGGTGGGGTGTAGAACATCATACCTGGTACACAGTTGGAATGTAGAACATCATACCTGGTACACAGGTGGAATGAAGAACATCATACATGGTACACAGGTGGAATGTAGAACATCATACCTGGTACACAGGTGGAATGTAGAACATCATACCTGGTACACAGGTGGGGTGTAGAACATCATCCCGGGTACACAGTTGGAATGTAGAACATCATACCTGGTACACAGGTGGGGTGTAGAACATCATGCCTGGTTCACAGGTGGAATGTAGAACATCATAACTGGTACACAGGTGGAATGTTTAATATCATACCTGGTACACAGGTGGAATGTAGAACATCATACCTGGTACACAGTTGGAATGTAGAACATCATACCTGGTACACAGGTGGAATGTAGAACATCATACTTGGTACACAGGTGGGGTGTAGAACATCATACCTGGTACACAGGTGGAATGAAGAACATCATACCTGGTTCACAGATGGGGTGTAGAACATCATTCCTGGTACACAGATGGAATTTAGAACATCATACCTGGTACATAGGTGGGGTGTAGAACATCATACCTGGTACACAGGTGGGGTGTAGAACATCATACCTGGTACACAGTTGGAATGTAGAATATCATACCTGGTACACAGGTGGGGGTGTAGAACATCATACCTGGTACACAGGTGGGGTGTAGAACATCATACCTGGTACACAGTTGGAATGTAGAACATCATACCTGGTACACAGATGGAATGTAGAACATCATACCTGGAACATAGTTGGAATGTAGAACATCATACCTGGTACACAGGTGGAATGTAGAACATCATACCTGGTACACAGGTGGAATGAAGAACATCATACCTGGTACACAGGTGGAATGAAGAACATCATACCTGGTACATAGGTGGAATGAAGAACATCATACCTGGTACACAGGTGGAATGTAGAACATCATACCTGGTACACAGGTGGAATAAAGAACATCATACCTGGTACACAGGTAGAATGAAGAACATCATACCTGGTACACAGGTGGAATGAAGAACATCATACCTGGTACACAGGTGGGGTGTAGAACATCATACCTGGTACACAGGTGGGGTGTAGAACATCATACCTGGTACACAGGTGGAATGTAGAACATCATACCTGGTACACAGGTAGAATGAAGAACATCATACCTGGTACACAGGTGGAATGAAGAACATCATACCTGGTACACAGGTGGGGTGTAGAACATCACACCTGGTACACAGGTGGAATGTAGAACATCATACCTGGTACACAGATGGAATGTGGAACATCATACCTGGAACACAGTTGGAATGTGGAACATCATACCTGGAACACAGTTGGAATGTAGAACATCATACCTGGTACACAGGTGGGGTGTAGAACATCATACCTGGTACACAGTTGGAATGTAGAACATCATACCTGGTACACAGATGGAATGTAGAACATCATACCTGGAACACAGTTGGAATGTAGAACATCATACCTGGTACACAGGTGGGGTGTAGAACATCATACCTGGTACACAGGTGGGGTGTAGAACATCATACCTGGTACACAGTTGGAATGTAGAACATCATACCTGGTACACAGATGGAATGTAGTACATCATACCTGGAACACAGTTGGAATGTAGAACATCATACCTGGTACACAGGTGGAATGTAGAACATCATACCTGGAACACAGTTGGAATGTAGAACATCATACCTGGAACACAGTTGGAATGTAGAACATCATACCTGGTACACAGGTGGGGTGTAGAACATCATACCTGGTACACAGTTGGAATGTAGAACATCATACCTGGTACACAGATGGAATGTAGAACATCATACCTGGAACACAGTTGGAATGTAGAACATCATACCTGGTACACAGGTGGGGTGTAGAACATCATACCTGGTACACAGGTGGGGTGTAGAACATCATACCTGGTACACAGTTGGAATGTAGAACATCATACCTGGTACACAGATGGAATGTAGAACATCATACCTGGAACACAGTTGGAATGTAGAACATCATACTTGGTACACAGGTGGAATGTAGAACATCATACCTGGTACACAGGTGGGGTGTAGAACATCATACCTGGTACACAGGTGGGGTGTAGAACATCATACCTGGTACACAGGTGGGGTGTAGAACATCATACCTGGTACACAGGTGGGGTGTAGAACATCATACCTGGTACACAGGTGGGGTGTAGAACATCATACCTGGTACACAGTTGGAATGTAGAACATCATACCTGGTACACAGATGGAATGTAGAACATCATACCTGGTACACAGGTGGAATATCGAAACAACCACCACCACCAAGAAACAACCACCAGCACCAAGAAACAACCACCACCACCAAGAAACAACCACCAGCACCAAGAAACAACCACCATCACCAAGAAACAACCACCAGCACCGAGAAACAACCACCACCACCAAGAAACAACCACCAGCACCAAGAAACAACCACCAGCACCAAGAAACAACCACCAGCACCAAGAAACAACCACCACCACCAAGAAACAACCACCAGCACCAAGAAACAACCACCAGCACCAAGAAACAACCACCAGCACCAAGAAACAACCACCAGCACCAAGAAACAACCACCAGCACCAAGAAACAACCACCACCACCAAGAAACAACCACCACCACCAAGAAACAACCACCACCACCAAGAAACAACCACCAGCACCAAGAAACAACCACCAGCACCAAGAAACAACCACCAGCACCAAGAAACAACCACCAGCACCAAGAAACAACCACCAGCACCAAGAAACAACCACCAGCACCAAGAAACAACCACCAGCACCAAGAAATAACCACCAGCACCAAGAAACAACCACCAGCACCATGAAACAACCACCAGCACCAAGAAACAACCACCAGCACCAAGAAACAACCACCACCACCAAGAAACAACCACCAGCACCAAGAAACAACCACCAGCACCAATCCACTGGCACTTAGTGGAAGACGGACTCCACGCCACGTGGAGAGACGACGGATCCACGACGGACTTCGACTTAAGTACATCATTATATACTCACCTGGTTGTGTGAGCGGTACGGTTGTTGGCTGGTGAGTACTGCTTCTCTCAGTTAACTCATGTACAGTGAGGTAAATTATCATAAAAATCTTGTTCAGTTTATCATATAAAAAATCTCAAAGTGGCTCATTGCGGGTAGAAGTGTGACATATAGGGGACCATCGTGACACGCACACAGAGAAGCAAACACATACACAAGCAAGCACACACACAATCAAACACACACACAACCAAACACACACACACAAGCAAACACACACACACACACAGTACACAAGCAAACACTGGTCGAAGAAGGGCTAAAGTACTCGAGAAAGGGAACTGAAACCAAAAGGCTAACATTCTGTAAGGGAAATTATAAGGAGATGAGCAAATTCCTAACAGATATAACATAGGAAACAGAGCTAAGGGGAAAGACGGCCCAAGACATGATGGAATACACCACACTGAAATGTAAGGAGGCAGCAGAAAAGTTTATCCCGGCCCAAAAGGGAAAAAATGAAATGCAGATGTGAAACCCATGGTTTAATCAGAGATGTAAGCTAGCTAAGCAAGAAAATAAAAGACAATATAGAAACTATAGAAATAACAGGACACTTGAGAGCAGGGAAGGATACCAGAGAGCCAGGAATGAATACTTCAGGATGAGAAGAGAGGCAGAAGGGCAATATGAAAACGACATAGCAAGCAAGGCTAAGACTCAACCTAAACTGCTGCTCAGCCACATCAGGAGAAAGACAACAGTGAAGGAACAGGTAATGAAACTGAGGATAGGGGCGGACAGATTCACTACAAACAACAAAGAAGTGTGCGAGGAACTCAATAGGAAATACCAGGAAATCTTCACATTGGAGCAAGGAGAAGTTCTAGAGATTAGGTAAGGAATAGTTAACCAGGCACCACTAGAGGAATTTGAGATTTCCAATGGGGATGTAAGGAAACTTTTGCTTGAGTTGGATGTGACAAAGGCTATATGTTCGGATGGAATATCACCATGGATACTAAAGGAAGGAGCAGAAGCACTGTGCCTGCCACTCTTCATGGTATATAACAAATTACTGGTAACAAGTGAACTGCCAACAATTTGGAAGACGGCGAACGAAGTCCCGATAAACAAGAAGAGGGATAAACAGGAGGTACTGAACTACAGGCCAGTGCCCCTAACTTGCATACCGTGCAAGTTAATGGAGGAAAGTGTACGAATAAAGCTAGTGTAACATCTGGAGCAAAGGAACTTTGGGACACTACACCAACATGGTTTCAGGGATGGCAAGTCATACCTTACAGGATTAATTTAATTCTAGGATCAGGCAGCAAGCATCAGTGAAGAAAGAGAGGGGTGGACAGACTGCATATTTTTAGATTGCCAGAAAGCCTTTGCCACAGTTCCACACCAGAGACTTGTGCGAAAGCTGGAGATGCAGGCATGAGTGAAAGGGAAGGTACTCCATTGGATAAAGGAGAACCTAAGTAACAGAAGACAGCGAGTCACTGTGAGGGGGCGAGGTCTCAGATTGGCGAGACGTCACCAGTGGGGTTCCGCAGGGTTCAGTCCTTGGACCCATACTGTTCCTTATATATGTAAATGATCTTCCAGATGGTATAGAATCATTCCTCTCATTGATTGCTGATGATGCAAAAATTATGAGGAGGATTAGGACGGAAGAAGACAGTATGAGGCTACACGATGACCTAGACAGACTGAATGAATGGTCCAAGAAATGGCTATTAAGGTTGAACCCGAGTAAATATAAGGTAATGAAAATAGGCAGTGGAAACAGGAGTCCATACACAGGATATCGAATGGGGGAGGAAGCATTTTTCTCTCTATCTCTATCTCTCTATCTTTCTCGCTATCCGTTAATGAAACGGACAGAGAGAAAGACCTGAGAGTTGATATCACACGAAAGCCCAACCTAAAGCCCACATCAAAAGTAAACATCTGCAGCGTATGCGAGGCTGGCTAACATCAGAACTGCCTTCAGGAACCTGAGTAAGGAATCATTCAGAACCATATATACCTCATATGTAAGACCAATCCTGGAATATGCGGCCCCAGCATGGAGCCCGTACCATGTCAAGCACAAGGCGAAACTTGAAAAACGTTCAGAGGTATGCCACTAGACTAGTCCCAGAACTAAGAGGCATGAGTTACGAGGAAAGGCTGCGGGTAATGCACCTCACGACACTGGAAGACAGAAGAGTAAGGGGAGACATGATCACTACCTACAAAATTCTCAGAGGAACTGACAGCGTAGATAAAGAAAAACTGTTTAACACGGGTGGTACGTGAACAAGGGGACACAGGAAAACTGAGTACTCATATGAGCCACAGGGACATTAGAAAGAACTTTTTCAGTGTCAGAGTAGTCAACAGATGGAGTGCGTTAGGCAGTGATGTGGTGGAGGCTGACTCCATACACAGTTTCAAATGTAGATATGATAGAGCCCAGTAGGCTCAGAAATCTGTACCTCACTTGATTGACAGTTGAGAGGCGGGACCAAAGAGCCAGAGCTCCACCCCCGCAAGCACAACTAGGTGAGTACACACACAGTAAAGGTATTGAGTACGTTGTTACTTATGTGTAACATGACACCAGTCACATGATACCCCCCCCCCCCACCCTCTTTCCCACCCTATCTTTCCCGAAACATTACCCCCCCCCCCTCCCTCCCCTTGCTTGAGAACCATCCCGATAGTGGCCTTTGACACGTAGTTGACAACTGACCATTCCTCCAAGTTCTCACACTCCTCCTCCTCCCCCTAAGCATACATATTGTGACGGAGTTCCCCCCCTTATAATTCTCCCACGCCTGCAGTAAGAGTCATGTCTACTTTTCCCAAGCGTTCTCTACGTTGCAGGCTACAATTTGATATATGGGAGAGAGTGAAGTGTTCTCGGAGACCCGAGAAATTTGTGAAATAGTAATATTTTGGCCTGTGGTATAGGCCCTTTAGGGAGCCAAGATGGCGCTGGCCTCTCTGATCTCCCGCCAAAACCGTGTGACGTCAGTGGCACCGGATTGGTCACCGACAGCAATGTGGCACCGGGAGCCAATGAAAACTTCCCGTAGTAAAAGTGACGTCACGAAGGAAGGGGGTCCAGTCCGCGCGCCGGGCTGGCGCCAGCAGTCAGACACGACACGTCATAGAGGTCGGACGTGCGACGAGTGGTCCTGTCTGTCGGACAGCTGTTTCCCACTACCGTGGATTTACGCGTCACCTGAAGTCCGCCAGTACTCTGAGAAGTCTTCCCTAGTTCATATGTTGAACCAGAAGAGGGAATTGACGGTTATTTGAGCAACAAGTGCTCCAGTCAGGTGCTGTGCCAGTAGCAGTGAAGCCGTGCAGTGACGTATGTTGACGTCTGTGGCAATTCACCAGTTCGTGACAGCGTAGTGGCTGACAGAGCCACTGGGTAGCTGAGGAAGAGAGGACTATTTGGGGAAACCGAACGACTGTAGCTGAGACGTAGGCGACAGCCGTTGCTGGGAGAAGTCGACGGCCAGGAGACCGACTCCAACCTTCAAGAAGTCAAGGAGGAGGACGGACCTGCAGTGAGGAGGCACGGAGACGACGCGCTAAACGGTGGGACGACGAGAGGCTCTGGTAGGACGCGACGACGTGTAGTGTGGGGGCGTTCCCGACACGAGGACCAGGAGCTACATCTCGACTCTCATCGGAGGATAGGGTGAAGTAGGTGGTTCTAGTTCCCTCCCCATTCCCCTTTAGTTAGCTATATTATTTGGCTATATTATCTCGCCTGAAGATTTTATATGTCGTGAGCAAGTCTCACCTATGTCACGGTAAAGCACCAGGGTGCTAGACAGTACTATCAAGAGTACTTGTATTATTTATGTTGATTATTGGTGTGTACAGGCACCAGGAACCAGTGATAAATTTACTGTGTTGTGTATATCTTTCTATAGATTTTGATATGAACATATAGTGGTAAATTATATATAAGATTATGCCAGTATGTGGAGGTTAGGCTATGTGCTCAGAAACTATTTATTTTCCATGTATTGATGATTGATTTATATACCATATATATGTCTATGTTCATTCAGTGAATAATCATTTGTGAGTACAGTGAATCATTGCGTTATCGCCAACGAGAGAAAGTACTGAAAACTCCAGTGTTAATATTTCATAATATATTGTTGGATAAATAACAGTGTAAGACTATTACAGTGAATCATTATAGCATTGATTGTAGAAAAGACTGTTTGAGCCTGAGTACAGTGTAACTGAGTAATCCGGTTTATTTAGCCAATATCGAGTGTGCGAGTTTCTAGTAATATTGGAGAATTTAACGAAACAGCGAATCTAGAAAACAAGCAAAGTTCGCGCGGAGAGGCCACGCGATCAGCTGGTTTTTGACACTTGATGAGGGGGGGGAGATGTTGCCCCCTGATGATCGCATAATATCCGTGGGAATTACCAGCCGCGTCAGGATCAGTTGATTTATGATTATTGTGTGGCCTTGTGACATCTTTCATACATTTTAAGTAAAATACAAAACTCTCTTTGTGTTTTTATCATCCCCTCCATTGATCTTGTGGCTATACTATACCTGTAAGCATAGAGTGATAACAATAAGTACCTGCCTGATTCCTGATCTTTGAGTGTGACCTTGCCAAGGCTACCACTGAATACACCAGTCCACTGAGGGTGTTACTGGCCACCTTAAACACCAGTTGGCGATCTTGTGTTTAACCGTAGAGCCCTATTGTTGGGGAGGGCACACGACAGTCGAGGTGAACGAGTCGTGTCCTCACTCTTTCTTAATAAGAGGCCGTTAAGATTGACTGGGAGACTCTCCTGGCGTGCAGTGGCGCCGTGAGGATCGAGGGAAGACCCGCAGGGCTACGGTGAGTTACCTTGAGCGTAACTATTGCTCACCCCAGAGTAAGGGTAGAGAATAATAGAGAGGTGGAAACCCCCAACAATATATAGATCTCATCTGTGCCTCTCCCCCTTCCTCACAATATCTCTCCATTCACTGCCAAAGTCCAATCCAAAGCAAAAGCTCAATCCCCGCAAGCACAAATAGGTGAGTACACACTCCCCACACATCACACAGATACACACCACACCACACCATACATGCACTCGCTCTCTCTCCCTCTCTTCCTCTCTCCCTTTCTCCCTCTCTCCCTCCCCTCACTCCCCATCCTTCTCTCCCCCTCTCCCCCTTTCTCCCTCTCCCTCTCTCTCTCCCTCTCTCTCTCTCACTCTCTCTCTCTCTCTCTCTCTCTCTCTCTCTCTCTCTCTCTCTCTCTCTCTCTCTCTCTCTCTCTCTCTCTCTCTCTCTCTCTCTCTCTCTCTCTCTCTCTCTCTCTCTCTCTCTCTCTCTCTCTCTCTCTCTCTCTCTCTCTCTCTCTCTCTCTCTCTCTCTCTCTCTCTCTCTCTCTCTCTCTCTCTCTCTCTCTCTCTCATCGGGGAAAAAACATGGCAGTAAGACAAACTCAGTGAGACAAAAGCCAAAGGACAAACTCAGAGGAAGGGGAGGGACAGGAAGCATGGATTAATGATACAATCAAACAAATGTGGAGAGAATTCAGGGAAGGACTGAGGGTAATGAGGGAGACAGTAACCAACCTGCAGGATGAGATGATGGCAGCAAAGGATGAAATAAAAAGCCTGAAAGAGAATCCTATTCAATACCAGATGCAAATCACCCCACAGGGAGACGGTAATATTTCTGTAGAGGGGACTTCTACAATGCAACCTTCATTTGCAGAATTGTTTAAAAAGAACCCTGAAGCTAAGTATGCAGTAAGGGAAGTTGCCACGGAAGTTGCTTTTCTCAGGAAGCAGCTAGATGTACTAACCAGCTGATAGAGAGAAAAAGAGCAATAGTACTAGCAGGCATTAAGGAGCAAACAGGGACCAGCTCAGCGGATTGGAGAGACAAGGACAGAAACGCAGTTTACTGAATTCCTTAAAGAGGTAAGGATAGAGAGGGCTGACTAAAATATCAAAGAGGTTTCCAGGCTTGGACAGTACAACAAGGGCAGAGACCGATTGATAAAGGTGGTATTCATGAGTGAGAAGACAAAAGAGGACCTGTTAGCAAGGAAGAGCGGACTAGTAAATGTACCCAAGTTCAAAAAAGTATTCCTGCAGAGGGATATGACCAGGGACGAGAAAATGAGGGCAGCAAATGCAAGGTGGGAGTGCAGAGAGAATAAAAGGAGGCAGGGAACTACAACCCTGAACCTTACAATCCCAGAGAGGAGTGGGGAACCCTTCACATGCAGTTAAGCAGCCACAGGGAGAGGAGAACCACCCCCACCTTCCACCCAATAGACATCCTACCTGCCCCAACCCTCGCCAGACCCCAATTAAGTGCCCACCTAAGGCATCCTCCCCCTACTCATCCTCTCTTCCCAGGACCTCTCTTCTCCCCAAAACCCTCCTTTCTCCCCCATACCCTCCCTTCTCTCACACCTCCAAGTCCTCCATTCTCCCCCCCCCCTAAGCCCTCCATTCTCCCCCCTAAGCCCTCCATTCTCCCTAACCCCTCTGAGCCCCCCCCCCCCACTTCCCCTTATTGGTTTCGAGGAACTGATAGGAATGAGCTTCCACAGTGTACTGACGTTTGAGTACCTGGTTGAAGAAGGGTCAAAGAACTCAAGGAAGGGTACTGAAAACAAAAGGCTGGCATTCCGAAAGGGAAACTATGAGGAGATAAGAAAATTCCTGACAGATATATCATGGGGAAACAGAGCTCAGGGGAAAGACGGCCTAACACATGATGGACTACATCACGCAGAAGTGTAAGGAGGCAAAACACAAGTTTGTCCCAGTCCAAAAGGAAAACAACAAAATACAGATGAAAAACCCATGGTTTAATCAGGGAAGTAGACTAGCTAGGCAGAAAAGTAAAAGGGCGCAGAGAAACTATAGAAATAACAGGACACTTGAGAAAAGAGAAAGATACCAGAGTGCCAGGAAAGAATATGTCAGGTTGAGAAGAGAGGCAGAAGGGCAATACGAAAATGACATGGCAAGCAAGACAAAGACTGAACCTAAATTGCTGCACAGCTACATCAGTGAGAAAAACAACAGTAAAGGAACTTGTAATGAAATCGAGGATAGGGGCAGACAGATTCAATACAAACGACAAGGAAGTGTGCGAGGAACTGAATAAGAAATTCCAGGAGGTCTTCACATTACAGCAAGGGGAAGTTCCAGAGATATGAGATGGAATAGTTAACCAGGATGCACTAGAAGAGTTTGAGATTACTAGTGGGGATGAAAGGAAGCTCTTGCTTGTGTTGATGTGACAAAGGTTATAGGCCCAGATGGAATCTCCCAATGGATACTAAAGGAAGGAGTAGAAGCACTGTGCCTGCCACTCTCCATAGTGTATAACAAATCACTGGTAACAGGGGAATTCCCCAAAAATTTAGAAAACTGCTAATGTAGTCCCGATATACAAGAAAGGGGATAGACAGGAGGCACTGAACTACAGGCCTGTGACCCTAAATTGCATACCATGCAAGCTGATGGAGAAGATTGTGCGAAAAAAGCTACTGGAACATCTGGAGCGGAAGAACTTTGTAACACAGCATCAACATGGCTTCAGTGATGGCAAATCCTGCCTCACTGGTTAATTGAACTAACTCTACGACCAGGCAACAAAAATCAGGCAAGAAAGAGAGGGATAGGCAGACTGCATATTTTTGGATTGCCAGAAAGTCTTTGACACAGTACCACACAAGAGGCACGTGAAAAAGCTAGAGATGCAGGCAGGAGTGAAATGGAGGACAGAAGACAGCGAGTCACTGTGAGGGGTGAGGCCTCAGATTGGCGAAACATTACCAGTGGAATCCCACAGGGTTCAGTCCTTGTACCTATACTGTTTCTGATATATGTAAATGATCACTCAAAGGGGTATAGAATCGTTCCTTTCATTGTTTGCTGATGATGCAAAAATTATGAGGAGGATTAAAACAGAGGATGATATTAGGAGGCTACAAGATGACCTAGACAGACTGAATGAATGGTTCAACAAATGCTGCTAAAGTTCAACCCGAGTAAATGCAGGTGGTGGAAACAGGAGGCCAGACACAGGATACCGAATGGGAAATGAAGTACTTCATGAAATGGGCAGTGAGAAAGATCTCAGAGTTGATATCACACTAAACTTGTCTCATGAAGCCCACATAAAAAGAATTACATCTGCGGCGTATACGAGGCTAGCTAACATCAAAACAGCCTTCAGAAACCTGTGTAAGGACTCATTCAGAACCTTGTACAGCACATATGTAAGACCAGTCTTGGAAAAGCAGCCCCAGCATTAAGACCATACCTGGTCAAGCTCAAAACGAACCTGGAAAAAGTTCAAAGGTATGCCACTAGACTAGTCCCAGAAGTAAGAGGCATGAGTTACGAGGAAAGGCTGCGTGAGATGCACCTCATGACACTGGAAGACAGAAGAGTTAGGGGAAGACATGATCACTACCTACAAAATTCTCTGAGGAATTGACGCGGTTGATAAGGATAAACTTTTTAACATGGGTGGTACGCGAACAAGGGAACACAGGTGGTGACTGAGTACCCAAATGAGCAACAAGGACGTTAGAAAAACTTTTTCAGTGTCAGAGTAGTTAACAAGCGTAATGCATTAGGCAAAAATGTGGTGGAGGCTGACTCCATACACAGTTTCACATGTAGCTATGATAGAGCCCAGTAGGGTCAGGAACCTATACATCAATAGATTGACGGTTGGGAGGCGATACCCCAAAGAGCCAGAGCTCAACCCCCGCAAGCACAACTAGCTGAGTACAGGTGGGGTGTTGAACATCACACCTGGGACACATGGGGTGTAGAACATTATTCCTTGTACACAGGTAGGGTGCAGAACATCATACCCGGTACACAGTGGGGGTGTAGAGCATCATATTGTGCACACAGGAGGTGTAGAACATCATTCCTGGCGCACATTAGGGTGTAGAACATCATACCTGGTACACGTGTTGTGACCATCGTGTTGGGTGGACGTGGGTTAGGAGCTCCTGGTTCACTAATGGAGTGGGAGGGGTAATCAGACTACTTCGAAGTGGAAAAGTTTATACAAGTGAATGAAAAAACTTGGGTTTTGACTAAAGCCATAAGGTAGTGAAGAAAAACAGTATAAGTAGCGTAATTGAAAATAGTTGTTGAAGCACTGTGGCAGTGTGCAGAGTGGAGCAGCCCTGTGACCGTGACCTCACCCCCGGCAGCAACACTCCCAACACCACATGGGGAGACGCTTGGAGATTCACTCACCTATTGTGTTAGCAGGACGGTATGGTACTTAGAACCCCTGTGGGTAAGGTTGGATTATAGCAATAACTAGGTCAGGAAGGGCGTCTAGGTCCAACAGTATTATGATTGAGGAAGAAGATAGGTTTGTGGAGAAGATGATTGGGAAGTTGTAGAGAAGAGGGATGTTTGGATAGATGATCTAATCCAGGGGATTAAAAGTGAATCTATAATAAGATACAGGACGAGGTTCAAAGACACAGACAAGACTTTATGGATTATATTCAAGAGGAAATCGGGAAGAGCAGGGTAGCATGGAAAGGAGAAATAACTAGGTTTATAAATTAATTTGGCAGGAATAAGGGAAGCTTGGCAGGGGAAGGGGGAGTAGTTGTGGATGCATGAGCGGGTGTGAGAGGGGTGGGGGTCAGCCAGGGTTGGGGGGGGGCGACCAGCATAACCCTGCACTGAGAAAGAGGTCAATCATAATCCATGGATTGCTTGAAGACAAGGCACCATCGAGGCAGGAAAGGATGGAGATTGAAGATTTGGAGCTACAGGGGATCTTGAGAGATATCAGAGCCGAGATGGCAGGGAATGAGGTGCAAGTCCACCGACGCATTGGGCCATACAACTGTAACAAGAAACGACCTGTCCTGGTACAGTTCACTAATGAAGAGGCAGTGGATTACATACTGCATCACAAACACTTACTTAGAGGTAGCCAAAACTACTACAACGTATATATTGACAGATACATGACAAAAGAGGAACAGATAGCCCACAGGGCGAGCAAACACCCACGATACAACTCTTCCCATTTGAGCGTAGTTACCCACCCCAGTGCTAACCCACCACGTGCCCCACCCTGTGCTAACCAACTCACACCTGCTTCCCAGGTCACTCCCTCCCCAAATCAGCCTTCCCTGTCCCTGCTTATCTCCCCAGCACCTTCCCTGATCCCTGTGACCCCATTGCTTTTAAATCCATCTGTTCATCCCATATTCCATGAGTTCCCCCTGACTAATACAACCTCCCTCCCATTCTCACTATCCATGTTCCATCCGCCCCTCTTCCCCACACCTCCTCTATCCTTCTCCCCTCCCCCCAACCTCTCAATCACTATCTGACTCCCAACGTTACGCTACCTCCCAACCCCTCTATGCCTATCGGACCTTCCCTAATCTTCAGACCCAGTATGCCCTTCCTACTCCAGACCTACCTACCCAGGCCCTACTCCAGACCTTCCTACCTACCTTCCTAGATGCCCAGCCTCCATTCGCCCCCCCCCCAAGTACCCCTCCCAAGTACCCCTCCCAACCCCTTTCATCCCCAGAAACCCCCAGATCACCCCAGATCCCCCCCAAAACCCCCCGGATCCCCCCAGCTCCCATTCACCCCAGAAACACCCCCACCCCAGATCCCCCGGATCCTCCCAGCCCCCATTCACCCCCCAGACACCACCCCCCAGATCCCCCGGATTCCCCCAGCCCCCATTCACCCCCCAGACAACCCCCAGATCCCCAGAGAAAGGGAGAACTCTGGTACAAGAGTTTCCATGAAAAATCTCAATGTTTGGTACACCAATGCTGATGGGGTATCTAATAAAGCAGAAGAGATAAAAGAAAGACTGAGTGAGACAGAACCTGACATAGTTGCAGTTGTGGAAACTAAAATACGTGACATGATCTCGGATGCAATCTTTCCAGAGGGGTACCAGGTGATAAAAAAAGAGAGGAGACAGAGACAGGGAGGGAGAGTGGCACTCCTAATAAAGCGAAAATGGAAGTTTGAAGACCTGGGAAATCGGGTTACCAATGAGTGCACAACCTTCATACATGGAACTCTGACAGTAGATGGGAGGAAGATTGTGATATTGGTAATCTACAATACCCCCACCAAACAGTAGAAGACCCAGGCAGGAGTATGATGACAACAACAAAGCATGTATAGATGAACTGCAGAAGGCAGCAACACTAGCCCACAGAATGAGAGCGAAGCTGCTGGTCATGGGGGACCTAAATCATGGAGAGATAAATTAGGACTCAATGAATCCTCATGGAGGGGACGAAACGTGGGGAGCAAAGTTAGTAGATGTTATAGACATGAATTTCCCAACACAACATGTGAAGGAAGACACAAGGGAAAGAGGAGGAGATGCACCGAGCATATTAGACCTGATTTTCACCCAGAACATAGAAGACATCGAGAATTGGAGCATGAAATACCTCTAGGGGCCAGCGACCATTGTGTCCTAGTCTTTGACTACATGATGGAATTCAAACTTGTGACCATGGGACAAGAGGTCTGGGAAAGGAGAGCTGACTACAGGAAAGGAGACTATAGGAGGATAAGGGACTATCTGGGAGAAGTGCAGTGGGAGGAAGAAATTAGAGGAAAAACAGTCCAAGATATGATGGACCTAGTCATACAGAAATGCCAGGAGGCCGAAGAGGGATTTATGCCAGCAGTAAAGGTAAAAATAAGAAGGAATATAATAACCCATGGTTTAATAGACAGTGTCAGGAAGCAAAAATGGCCAGCAGGCGGGAGTGGAGGAAGTACAGAAGACAAAGAACAGAGGACAACAGAAGCAGATACAACAGAGCTAGGAACGATTACATTAACATAAGACGAACATCGGAAAGAGACTATGAGAACGATATTGCGATCAAAGCGAAAAAGCAACCAAAGTTACTACACAGCCATATAAGAAGAAAAATGTAAGTGAACGACCAAGTGACAAGACTAAGGAAAACAGAGGGGGGCACATACTGAAAGTGACAAGGAAATCTACGAGGCACTGAATGCCAGTTTCCATGGAGTATTCACTACCGAGCCTGAGCAGCTCCCATTGTTGGAAGGGATGAAAGACTATCAGATATAGAGGTGACAGCAGAGGAGGTAATGAAACAGTTGACATCTCTAGATGCATCTAAAGCAGTTGGACCAGACAAAGTATCACTGTGAATACTAAAAGAAGCAGCACAGGCCCTCAGCGTGCCTTTGGCAACGATCTTTAATGAGTCACTTATGTCGGGAGAATTGCCCAGTTGCTGGAAGAAGGCAAATGTCGTACCGATCTTCAAGAAAGGCGATAGGGAGGAGGCACTTAACTATAGACCTGTATCACTGACAAGCATCCCCTGTAAAATACTGGAAAGAATAATGCAACCACGACTGGTTGCACACCTGGAGAACGTTAGGATTGTGAACAAACATCAACATGGGTTCTGGACAGGGAAATCGTGCCTTACAAACCTTTTGGAATTCTATGACAAAATAACGAGGATAAGACAGGACAGAGATGGTTGGGCAGACTGCATATTTCGTGATTGCCAAAAAGCCTTTGATACCGTACCGCACATGAGACTGCTGTTCAAGCTCGAGAGGCAGGCGAAGGTGGGAGGATAGGTCCTAGCATGGAAATGGAACTACATAACAGGTAGAAGCCAAAGAATTATGGTAAGGGCGAGAAATCGGACTGGCGAACAGTAACGAGTGGAGTACCACAAGGATCGGTGCTGGGACCAATTCTATTTCTAGTATATGTTAACGACATGTTTACAGGCGTAGAGTCCTACATGTCGATGTTTGCGGATGACGCGAAGTTGATGAGAAGAGTTGTGACAGATGAGGATTGCAGGATCCCCCAAGAGGACCTGAACAGATTGCAGAGATGGTCAGAGAAATGGCTACTGGAGTTCAACACGAGCAAATGTAAAGTTATGGAAATGGGACTTGGTGATAGGAGACCAAAGGGACAGTACACAATGAAGGGGAACAGCCTACCAGTAACGACGCGAGAAAGAGACCTGGGCGTGGACGTAACACCTAATCTATCTCCTGAAGCAAATACAAAATAGGATAACGACAGCAGCGTACTCTACACTGGCAAAAGTTAGAACATCATTCAGAAACCCAAGTAAGGAGGCATTTAGGGCGCTTTACACTGCCTACATGAGGCCAGTCGTAGAGTATGCCACCTCATCATGGAGTCCCCATCTGAAGAAGCATATAAGGAAACTGGAAAAGGTTCAGAGGTTTGCAATGAGACTCGTTCCAGAGTTACGAGTGATGGGGTATGTGGAGCGCCTGTGGGAACTCTGCCTTACGACATTAGCAAGAGGAAGGGAGAGGGGGGACATGATAGGAACGTATAAAATACTCAGGGGAATTAACAGAGTAGACATAGACGAAATGTTCACGCGGAATAGTAACAGAACGAAGAGACATGGGTGGAAGCTGGAAACGCATATGAGTCACAGGGATGTTAGGAAGTTTTCTTTTAGTGTGAGAGTAGTGGGAAAATGGAATGCACTTAAGGAACAGGTTGTGGAAGCAAATACTATTCATAACTTTAAACTAGATATGATAGGGAGATAGGATCATAGTCATTGCTGTAAACAACCGATGCTCGAAAGGCGGGATCCAGGAGTCAATGCTCGATCCTGCAGACACAAATAGGTGAGTACAGGTAGGGTGTAAAACATCATACTTGGTACACAGTGGAGTGTAGAACATCATATCTTGTACATACGTGGGGTGAAGAACATTATACCTGCTACACAGGGGGGGGGGGTGTAGAGTATCATATCTGGTAGAGAGGTGGGATGAAGAACATCATATCTTGTACACAGGGGGTGTAGAACATTGTGTCTGGTAGACAGGTGGGGGAGGGGGGGCAGGGAGACAAAACATAGAGGGTACATATAGACAATGTATGTTACCTGAAGCATAAATGTGTAATAGTTCTAACTGTAGATTTGTGAACAGTAATTGCTTGGGAGTCTAAGGAGGTATTAGAAATTAGCTAATTAATATGTTGGCCGTCCCTGGATTAGTATGCGCCATCTTGCAATGCTGTTGCAATGCCTACTCAGCACATTTCAGAACAAGGCGCTTGTATGCTCGTCCGAGGTGCAGCCGAAGACCTCACTCCATACATAGATCAACGTGTGTCGGAAATCCGACACATAACATGTTAACATAGTAAGCATTATTGATGTAGTTAATTTTCTATAGCTAGCCATTAGCAGAAATTTAAAGAGAATGGGAGTTTTGTGACGTCATCACAATAAACACATTTATACTCATCACGTATCCTAAAAACACCTGTTTAAGCATTTAAATTAATAGAAATCTGTTATTTATGCTTCAACTTATTAAAAGATACCATACAGTGTAGCTTAGCTCCCTTAGTCCCTAAGAAAGAATATTGGGGAAAAATAGTATTGGAACACCGCCTCAGGGAAGGAAGGGAAGTCATGCTCTCGGGTTGACTGTAAACAAAACCAGAGAGGAGCTCCCTCTCAAAAATTGTTACAACACAGAACACTTTCCCACGAGCTTTGGCAAAGGATCCCCTACAATCCGACCATCCGAAGATCTCCCTAACAACGGGAAGAACAACATTCAGTATTTCTATTGCACGTATAGCAAGAGACTTCGAACTAGGCACCTCGCAGGGAAGTGTCCTCACTCCTACTTTATTTAATATCATAATAAACACGCTGTTAAACTCTGTACCGAGCAAACCCAACGTGCACATCATTAGCTATGCTGATGATATAATGATACACACCACTGGGTATGCTAACACGCTAAACACTCTTAACTCTGTATTAGACTCATGTCAGGACCTAGGTTTAGTCTTCTCAGCAGAGAAAGCAAAGATACTAAATCGGCGCCCACCCAGGCAGGGAGGAGCTGTTCGCAAGATGCAACTGTCTGATGGCTCCCAGCTTGACTATGTAAACAGATTCAAATACCTTGGCCTTGAGGTGCCACTGTATGGTACTGTTGTATTCAGACTGTCGTCAGTATAAGGAGAGGCTCCGAGCTCTCAAGGCTGTTGCAGGTTGTCACTCAGGCTATGGTGTCAATGTCAGAATTGTCAAAATGATGTACCTTGCATACATCAGATCTTTAGTGGATTATGCTGCACCTCTGCTTGTGGCCATTATTAGTGAAGGAAATTATCGTTAGAACGTAGGGGCTTAACCCCCCAAAAACGTAAATTTATCTTCATTACATCACACTACATTTCACGTGTCACACCTGTACTTTATATGTTAATTTAGCCATTATTAATGCTCGTTCTTTTACAGGTAAACTTGTGATCAGAAGATATTGGTTAAGCCTGATACCTATAACCTGTGATTTCCTTGCTTTGACTGCCCCAGCAGCTGCCTCACAGTGCCAGCTGACATTACATGGCACACCTAGACTACATATGCCACACCCTAATTTGATGTTTAAGGACAACATCTATCACACTGCCCAACAGGCTATAACTACCTACTCAGATAAGCTTACACAGTGTACTAATAGAATTATAATAACAGTAGTATTAACCTCATACTAATTACCATCATATGTGGAATAATTTATATGAAGAAAATAGTAAAGGTTTATAGCTTATTATATCACCACCAATTGTGGGATAAGCTGTGCACACATTTACCCCCACTATGTGCAGGTAAAAACTGGCAGGCTGAACTTACATACAGTCAACTTTTGAAGTAAATAAAAATACAAAATATATATTCATTAATTAAAAGCACATACTGCCTGCTAGGATTACTCCACAGCGTGAGCCTTCATCCTGCACACACACTCAACATAGCTCTTACGTAGCCCAGTAAATTATATATTTTGTTTAATAAACAAGGAAAGGCCACAGGTGTTTGTATTGTTTTCCTTTCCGCTATCAAGTATAAAAGTATAAAAGTAAAAAAGTATATACATTTATACTTCAAGTAAGTAAGTATAAAAGACTTCCTTCTGGACTCTCCTCATCTCCAGCAATTTTTTAGAGAGTCATGTCCCAGTTGTTAGTAAACATTGAGGGTCGTGGCTAGTTTTTTAGACGATATAATTGTATGTGGGGAGAATGAGGAAGAGCATGATGCTAGATTAGAAAAGGTATTGAATCTCCCACAAGAGCACAGTGTGAAGATTAATAAGGGTAAAACAACATTGAAGACCAAGGCCATTGAATACCTGGGCACCATATTTCAGGTAAGAGCTTTACTCCTTCTCACAAAGATGTAGAGGCAATAATAGATGCCCCAAACATCAGTTGGGGAAGTACAGTCTTTTGTTGGGATGGTTACATATTTTTGTAAGTTCGTGAAGAACTTTTCAGCAAAACTGGCACCCTTGTATGAATTGTTGAAGAAAGGGGCTAGATTTAAGTGGACAGCAAGAGAGGAGAATACCTTCAGGAATATTAAGCAAGAATTGCAAAATTTTCCTGTGCTCTCTAATTTCACTGGTAAACTCCCTTTAATACTTGAGGTAGATGCTTTCTCAGTAGTAGTGGGCTGTGTATTATTACAGGAAGTAGATGGTCAGGATAAAGTAGTATATTTTGCTAGCAAGAAATTATCTCCTGCCGAACACAATTAATCTCAATTAGACAAAAAAGCGTTAGCCTTGGTGTATGCTGTAAAAACTGAGGTATTTTTTCCTGGGTAAGAAATTTCTTGCTATTGCAGACCATAAACCCTTGCTTGGATTGTTTGGTTGAGGTAAATAAACTCCAGTTAATGCCAATGCTAGAATTCATCGATGGGCATTGTTGCTCTTACAGTTTGAGTATGATTTAGAGTTTAAGCCAGGCAAGGATAATGTAGCAGCTGATGCATTAAGTAGATTGCCTGTGACAGAAGAATTGAATTCCAGTATTCCAGTGGAATATGTTAACCTGGTGGAATCTATGTATTTTGAGGATATTTCATTCCAGACTATTAGGATGGCAACTGGTAGAGATTCCAAATTAAATATGTTGATGATATATGTCAAATATAATTGGAATGATAATATATTATTGTCAGAGTATGCTGCAGTGAAGGCTGACCTTAGTATTCACCAGGATGTACTCTTGTATAGGAATAGAGTGGTGGTGCCTGGGGAACTGAGATGTGAGATTTTGGAACAGCTGCATGTAGGCCATAATGGCATAAAGGCTATGCAAGTAGAAGCTAGAAGTAGGGTTTGGTGGCCAAAATGGACCAGGATATTGCTTAAGTAACTAAGAATTGTCACATTTGCCTTAAGAATTTTCAGAAACCCCAGGCCCCAGTACTTTCTTGGCCATGCACTGGGAAACCCTGGTCTAGACTTCACATAGATTATGCTGGACCTATGGATAACAAATATTACCTGGTGGTGGAGGATTAATACACAAAATTTCTGGATGTTCATGTGTGTGATTCCATCACATCATCTGTAGCTTGTGAACTGCTAAGGAAAACATTTTGTAGTTTTGGATTGCCAGACATGGTGGTATCAGATAATGCTCCTTAATTTTGTTTCTGGGGAAATGGAGGATTTTTTTAGAACAAATGGTATTAAACATGTAACACCTGCCCCATATAACCTTTCTTCAAATGGTCTAGCAGAGAGAGCAGTGAGATCCTTGAAAGAAGGATTAAAGCGGTTTACGGAAGGTGCTATTAATCAACCCGTTCTCGCAAATTTAATAAGTCAATATTGACTTATTAAATATGTGCATAGGTGACATACTTAACATAATAGATACCCTTAAAAAGATTCATAGAAAACACCGACCTTTCCTAACCTACTTAGTATGTTAAGATAAGCATCTTATTGCTTCGTAATTACAATTATTACCTAACCTATAACAGGTACAGGTTAAGTAATAATTGTAATTACGAAGCAATAAGATGCTTATCTTAAGATACTAACAAGGTTAGGTAAGGTCGGTGTTTTCTATGAATCTTTTTAAGGGTATCTATTATGTTTAGTATATCACCTATGCACATAGTTAATAAGTCAATATTGACTTTACGAATTTGCGAGAATGGGTTGTATTAATACAAAGCTTTGTAGATTTGTATATAATCAAAGGATAAACTGTTTATTCTACCACTGGTAAATCTCCTTTTGAATTACTGTTAAATGGACACTTTAAAGTGCACATGGAAACAGTCAAGACAGATCCAGATAAAGAGAAATTGGTAACTAGCTTGGCCAATCAGTTGGCTCTGGGTGAGGAATTGTTGTTTAACGAGGGGAATGCAGTATATGCAAGGAATATTGGAATTGGTAAGCCTTAGGTATTAGGGAAAATTAGGGAAGTCTTGGGCCGCAGGAACTTCACCGTGTAAGTGCAGTTTTGGGAACATTAATTGGAAAAGACATGCATGTCAACTCATGTCAGTGTTTTGAAGACCCTTCAGATAGGGGTGGGATAACTAGTGATACCCATCCTAATAATGAAGGGATAGCAGCACCTGCAGGAGAGAGGGAGGCAGAGCAAGGGGCAACAGAGGGGAATGTGGATACAGTTAACCTTATGGACTCTGCAGTTAGTTATTCAGAAGAAGGTTCCCCAGAAGTAACAGGTCGGGACTCCCAGTTGAGAAAATCAGGAAGAGTCATACGACCGCCTGATAACTTAACCTGTTCGTGTAGAGTTTGATTAAAAGAGAAGGAATGTTAGGATTAGGTATTGGGTAGGATGAAGTACTACAGAGGTTTGGAGTAGAATGTTTTGAGCAGATGCTCTTTTGTTTTTATGCACTGTAAATAGTCAATTATGTAACGTATACCAGAGATTGTTGTTGTTGTTGTTTATAGTAAAGCCAATAGTGGACAATGATTGTTTCTCTTCCGGCTTAAACGTTACAGTGATATTGGCTTTGCAAGAATGTAATACTTACTCATCAGTATATGTGCTTTCATAACCCTTTATACATTCTATAATATATTAAAAAATAAAAATATAAAACATAATTAAATATATGAATCACTCGACTTGTCAGGTTAAATATCGTCCCATTAGGCTAGCAGCTGTACTGGTGACCGTCTGAACAGTCCTGTCCTTGGCTTAGGCTCGAGACTTACTCTCCCCGACACTGGCATCATTTTGTAACTAGCGTCAAACATTGTTATTTGCTTAGCTAAACGAACTAGAGGGTTCAGTTCCTGAACCGATTATGTGCCTTTGTAATCCTTTACACCACCGCCCACGGGATGGGTATGGGGTGCATAATAAAGAAAGAAATTGAATTGGCATATCATTATTCCATCAAGTGTTCATGCAGAGATAACATAAATGTTATTTTATCATAGTTTATGGTTCTGTCTGGATGTAGAAAACGAATTATATCATAGAAAACAAATATACGCTGATTCTATGAGAGACTTATATATATATAAATATATTATATTATACTAGTAGTGGGTCAGGTGTGGATCGAACAATGGGATCAGGTGTAAACAAAGGGTATACATTGTGTAGACATGAAGAAGAAAAAGAAGCTAAGAATCAAAAGGTTAAATAGGGTACATACCAAGATTAATCAAGCGTAGTGGGCGCTGTTTGTGGAGCAGTGTCTTCTATGTGGGCATCTTGACGTGACGTATAATAATATACTGTATATTATATATATAATACACATGTATATATAAATATTATACATTTGCAGTAATTAGTTTGCATTAGTTACAAAGAATATACATATACTATTACAACTTCTCTGAATACTTTGTTGACACATTAACGTTACGAGTTGTGGATAGTATTACATTATTATATTCACATACACCAAGAAATCACATTATATTGTGATGTTTTCTGCTGACTATCATCTGAGTGTATCTCTCCTTATCCAAAAAATATTTCCCTGTTAATTTAGACGATGATTTATACAAAACAATCGAGGTCAACAATTACTAAGGAAAGAGTGCATCTTCAAGTGTGATCTCTGACGGCCACTTACTCTTAGTGGTACTCTAAGGGAAAATAGTCGTGTGTCGATGAGCATTACGATCATTTTTCCATTTATTGATGAGCAGCAGAAGGTTGCCCACACCAGCCAGCTGGCGGGGCAGTGTGTGACGGAGCGTAATTATTGCGAGGGGAATGGTCTTATTAACAGGTAGTTCTCTACCCGTCACGCAAACCTGTTTGACTTGCACCTTGTCCTCATATATATACATATCTCCAACATTTACCGAATAATTGTGATTCCTTATAGTCTTTAATGGCGCTCAGCTACTGCTATTTTAATCCGAGTCTGCAAGTGAACACAAACAGATCCGAGTATTTCTGTACGTACCAGTTTGTGTTGTGAAGGTTGCCGTAAACTGGCACTCATTGTTTAATGCTTCTTATATATTTCTGGGTATCAATGAACTCTATCTAGAAGGTCCTGTAGAGTTTCATTCGCTCGTTGCCGGATTACCTGATAACTCGCAGCAATAGTTCCGAGAGTAGGCAACACAGGCGACGTCTTATTGGCAATTACATAAGTCATTTTGTAATCAATGACAATGATGCTGATTATGTTCCTCTTCCGCTGTGGGTCTTAAGCCAGACCAGTCTGTGGTGTGGCGTGTCCTTCCCTTCATTATATATATAAATGGTTCCATATTAAATACTTTATTGCATCTGTTATATATTTAAATAATGAACTTTACTGTATTGTCAATCCTGACTTTAAAAGCTTCTTAGAAGGTTGTAACAGAACCCATGAGCATCACACCAGAAGCAAATACCTATTTGATATTCCAAGAGTACGACTTAATCAAACTAGAAATGCTGTACAAATCAAGGGACCCAGAATGTGGAATGACCTTCCCAACCATGTTAAAGACTGTACCTCTCCCAACTAAGGATAAAAACTAAGCCCTATCTAAGTAACTCCTTGTAACCTACCTAACCCCCTTAATGTCAACAATCTGTCTGCTATTTTAATCAATGTAATTTGTTGACCAAATTGTATATGTACTATTTTTCTGCCATGTTCCCACCTTTTTTATTTTTATATTTTCTCAACACAATTTATACTTTAATCTCAGTTATTATTAAGTTTTAGTCTTTAGTGTTTTTCCTGCCCGAAACGCTTTGCGTAATAGTGGCTATAGGCACTGTATGTACTAGCTCATCTATACATCCATCAATGTTTGTATCACACCTTGTATGTATGTACTTTACCTGAATATACTTTTGATTTTCTTTTAAATTTTAATTTGAACAGACTTCTCCGTTACTCAAGCTGTTACATGTTCGTATATGTACAATGTGTGTGTGCGTACTCACCTAATTGTGCTTGCAGGGGTTGAGCTTTGGCTCTTTGGTCCCGCCTCTTAACCGTCAATCAACTGGTGTACAGATTCCTGAAGAAGATACCTGTGTGTGTGTGTGTGTGTGTGTGTGTGTGTGTGTGTGTGTGTGTGTGTGTGTGTGTGTGTGTGTGTGTGTGTGTGTGTGTGTGTGTGTGTGTAGTTACCTAAGTGTAATTACCTAAGTGTAGTTACAGGATGAGAGCTACGCTCGTGTTGTCCTAGTCTTCCCAGCACTCTTTGTCATATAACGCTTTGAAACTACTGACGGTCTTGGCCTCCACCACCTTCTCACCTAACTTGTTCCAACCGTCTACCACTCTGTTTGCGAAAGTGAATTTTCTTATATTTCTTCGGCATCTGTGTTTAGCTAGTTTAAATCTATGACCTCTTGTTCTTAAAGTTCCAGGTCTCAGGAAATCTTCCCTATCGATTATATCAATTCCTGTTACTATTTTGTATGTAGTGATCATATCACCTCTTTTTCTTCTGTCTTCTAGTTTTGGCATATTTAATGCATCTAACCTCTCCTCGTAGCTTTTGCCCTTCAGTTCTGGGAGCCACTTACTAGCATGTCTTTGCACCTTTTCCAGTTTGTTGATGTGCTACTTAAGATATGGGCACCACACAATCGCTGCATATTCTAGCTTTGGCATAACAAAAGTCGTGAACAATTTCTTTAGTATATCGCCATCCATGTATTTAAAACCAATTCTGAAGTTAGAAAGCGTGGCATAGGCTCCTCGCACAATATTCTTTATGTGGTCTTTAGGTGATAGTTTTCTATCTAGAACCACCCCTAGATCTCTTTCTTTATCAGAAATTTATCAGAAATTTATCAGTGTGTGTGTGTGTCTGTACTCACCTAGTTGTACTCACCTAGTTGTGTTTGCGGGGGTTGAGCTCTGGCTCTTTGGTCCCGCCTCTCAACCGTCAATCAACAGGTGTACAGATTCCTGAGCCTATCGGGCTCTGTCATATCTACACTTGAAACTGTGTATGGAGTGAGCCTCCACCACATCACCCCCTAATGCATTCCATTTGTCAACCACTCTGACACTAAAAAAGTTCTTTCTAATATCTCTGTGGCTGATTTGGGCACTCAGTTTCCACCTGTGTCCCCTTGTGCGTGTTCCCCTTGTGTAAAATAGACTGTCTTTATCTACCCTATCAATCCCCTTCAGAATCTTGAATGTGGTGATCATGTCCCCCCTAACTCTTCTGTCTTCCAGCGAAGTGAGGTTTAATTCCCGTAGTCTCTCCTCGTAGCTCATACCTCTCAGCTCGGGTACTAGTCTGGTGGCAAACCTTTGAACCTTTTCCAGTTTAGTCTTATCCTTGACTAGATATGGACTCCATGCTGGGGCTGCATACTCCAGGATTGGCCTGACATATGTGGTATACAAAGTTCTGAATGATTCTTTACACTAGTTTCTGAATGCCGTTAGTATGTTGGCCAGCCTGGCATATGCCGCTGATGTTATCCTCTTGATGTGGGCTGCAGGAGACAGGGCTGGCGTGATATCAACCCCCCAAGTCTTTTCCTTTCTCTGACTCCTAAAGAATTTCCTCTCCCAGATGATACCTTGTATCTGGCCTCCTGCTCCCTACACCTATCTTCATTACATTACATTTGGTTGGGTTAAACTCTAACAACCATTTGTTCGACCATTCCTTCAGCTTGTCTAGGTCTTCTTGAAGCCTCAAACAGTCCTCTTCTGTTTTAATCCTTCTCATAATTTTAGCATCGTCCGCAAACATTGAGAGAAATGAATCGATACCCTCCGGGAGATCATTTACATATATCAGAAACAAGATAGGACCGAGTACAGAGCCCTGTGGGACTCCACTGGTGACTTCACGCCAATCGGAGGTCTCACCCCTCACCGTAACTCTCTGCTTCCTATCGCTTAGATACTCCCTTATCCACTGGAGCACCTTACCAGCTACACCTGCCTGTCTCTCCAGCTTATGTACCAGCCTCTTATGCGGTACTGTGTCAAAGGCTTTCCGACAATCCAAGAAAATGCAGTCCGCCCAGCCCTCTCTTTCTTGCTTAATCTGTGTCACCTGATCGTAGAATTCTATCAAGCCTGTAAGGCAAGATTTACCCTCCCTGAATCCATGTTGGCGATTTGTCACGAAGTCCCTTCTCTCCAGATGTGTTACCAGGTTTTTTCTCACGATCTTCTCCATCACCTTGCATGGTATACAAGTCAAGGACACTGGCCTGTAGTTCAGTGCCTCTTGTCTGTCGCCCTTTTTGTATATTGGGACCACATTCGCCGTCTTCCATATTTCTGGTAGGTCTCCCGTCTCTAGTGATTTACTATACACTATGGAGAGTGGCAAGCAAAGTGCCTCTGCACACTCTTTCAGTACCCATGGTGAGATCCCATCTGGACCAACCGCCTTTCTAACATCCAGATCCAGCAGGTGTCTCTTGACCTCCTCTCTCGTAATTTCGAACTCCTCCAAGGCCGCCTGGTTTACCTCCCTTTCTCCTAGCACAGTGACCTCACCCTGTTCTATTGTGAAGACCTCCTGGAACCTCTTGTTGAGTTCCTCACACACCTCTCTGTCATTCTCTGTATACCTGTCCTCGCCTGTTCTAAGTTTCAATACCTGTTCTTTCACTGTTGTTTTCCTTCTGATGTGACTGTGGAGTAGCTTTGGTTCGGTCTTGGCTTTGTTTGCTATATCATTTTCAAAATTTTTCTCTGCTTCTCTTCTCACCCTGACGTACTCATTCCTGGTTCTCTGGAATCTCTCCCTGCTTTCTGGTGTTCTGTTATTCCGGAAGTTCCTCCACGCCTTTTTGTTCAGTTTCTTCGCTTCCATACATGCCCTATTATACCATGGATTCTTCTGTTGCTTCTCGGATTTTTCCCTTTGGGCCGGGATGAACCTGTTTACTGCCTCCTGACACTTTTGGGTAACATAGTCCATCATACCCTGTACAGACTTGTCTCTGAGGTCTGTGTCCCAAGGTATTTCACTTAGGAAACTTCTCATCTGTTCATAATTCCCCTTTCGGTATGCCAGCCTTTTGATTCCTAGTTCTTTTTGGGGGGAGATAAGTCCTAGCTCTACCAGGTACTCAAAGTTCAATACACTGTGGTCACTCATTCCCAAGGGCGCTTCCATCTTAACTTCCCTTATATCCCATTCATTTAGGGTAAATATCAAATCAAGCATTGCTGGTTCATCTTCTCCTCTCATTCTTGTTGGCTCTTTGGTATGCTGGCTTAGAAAGTTTCTTGTTGCCACGTCCAGCAGCTTAGCTCTCCATGTTTCTGGTCCTCCATGCGGGTCTCTGTTCTTCCAATCTATCTTCCCATGGTTGAAGTCTCCCATAATTAGTAGTCCAGATCCATTCCTGCTAGCAACAGAAGCTGCTCTTTCTATTATGTTAATGGTGGCCATGTTGTTTCTATCATATTCCTGTCTAGGTCTTCTGTCATTTGGTGGTGGATTATATATGACTGCGACTATAATTTTTTTACCTCCATTTGTTACAGTACCTGCTATGTAGTCACTGAAACCTTCACAGCCCTGAATATCCATCTCCTCAAAATCCCAGCCTTTTCTTACCAGCAGAGCTACACCACCCCCACCTCTTCCTTCCCTCTCTTTCCGCATAACATAATAGTCCTGTGGAAACACTGCATTTGTTATTGTTTTCGTGATCTTTGTTTCTGTGAGGGCTATTATGTCTGGGTTTTCCTCTAGTACCAGTTCTCCAAGCTCATTTGCTTTATTTGTAATTCCGTCTATGTTAGTGTACATCGCTTTGAGGCTCACTTTCTTCTGTCCCTTCTCAAATCGCCTCCTTGGTGAGTGTTCTGCTGGTGGGGGAGGCTGTTCCATGGGTGTGAGGACCTGTGAGGTGGGTAACAGGATCTCAGAGGATACTGGAATGAGGGGCGGGGGATCCAGTGAAGGGGGAGGGACAGGGAGGGTATGGGGTGAAAGGGGAGGGAGGACGGGAAGGAAAGGGGGGGAGGGAGGACTCGGGAGGAGGGGAGGGGTAGAAGGGTGGGGATTGGGTGTGGGGGGAGGGAGATTTGGCTGAACTTTTGAGTGGGGGCAGGGAGGGTTTGGGGTAGGGGGGTTTTCTATGCAGAGGAGGGAGGCGGGGTTGTCCTCCCTTCTGGTGTTAATGGGTAGCTAGTTGTGGGTTCCCCCCTCGCCTCTGGGGGTGTTGTGTTGGGAGCTGTGACTTCCTGGTTTTCCCCTCTCGCCCTGCGCCTCTTCCTTGCTTCTGCCGCCACGGCTCTCTCCTCCCTTGTCATGTCTGTGTGTGTGTGTGTGTGTGTGTGTGTGTGTGTGTGTGTGTGTGTGTGTGTGTGTGTGTGTGTACTCACCACCTATATGTACTCACCTATATGTGCTTGCAGGATCGAGCATTGACTCTTGGATCCCGCCTTTCTAGCTATCGGTTGTTTACAGCAATGACTCCTGTCCCATTTCCCTATCATACCTAGTTTTAAAAGTATGAATAGTATTTGCTTCCACAACCTGTTCCCCAAGTGCATTCCATTTTTCTACTACTCTCACGCTAAAAGAAAACTTCCTAACATCTCTGTGACTCATCTGAGTTTCCAGTTTCCACCCATGTCCCCTCGTTCTGTTATTATTACGTGTGAACATTTCATCTATTTCCACTTTGTCAATTCCCCTGAGTATTTTATGTCCC
The DNA here is from genome assembly GCF_040958095.1 of Procambarus clarkii. Taxonomy (NCBI): domain Eukaryota; kingdom Metazoa; phylum Arthropoda; class Malacostraca; order Decapoda; family Cambaridae; genus Procambarus; species Procambarus clarkii. The sequence continues at coordinate 25,008,178 of NC_091191.1, read as the reverse complement.
TATCATATCTCCTCTCTCCCTTCTTTTCTCTAGTGTCGTAAGGTTCAGTTCCTTCAGCCGCTCTTCATATCCCATCCCTCGTAGCTCTGGGACAAGCCTCGTCGCAAACCTCTGAACCTTCTCCAGTTTCTTTATGTGTTTCTTCAGGTGGGGGCTCCATGATGGCGCGGCATACTCTAAGACGGGTCTCACGTAGGCAGTGTAAAGCGCCCTAAAAGCTTCCTCATTTAGGTTTCTGAATGAAGTTCTAATTTTCGCCAGTGTAGAGTACGCTGCTGTCGTTATCCTATTTATATGTGCCTCAGGAGTTAGATTAGGTGTCACATCCACTCCCAGGTCTCTTTCTCCAATCGTTACAGGTAGGCTGTTCCCGTTCATTGTGTACTGTCCCTTTGGTCTCCTGTCACCTGATCCCATTTCCATAACTTTACATTTACTGGTGTTAAACTCCAGTAGCCATTTCCCTGACCATCTCTGCAGCCTGTTTAAGTCCTCTTGGAGGATCCTACAATCCTCGTCTGTCACAACTCTTCTCATTAATTTTGCGTCATCTGCAACCGTCATCTGTGTGTGTGTGTGTGTGTGTGTGTGTGTGTGTGTGTGTGTGTGTGTGTGTGTGTGTGTGTGTGTGTGTGTGTGTGTGTGTGTGTGTGTGTGTGTGTGTGTGTGTGTGTGTGTGTGTGTGTGTGTGTGTGTACTCACCTATTTGTACTCACCTATTTGTGCTTGTGGGGGTTGAGCCCTGGCTCAATCAACTGGTGTACAGGTTTCTGAGCCTATTGGGCTCTATCATACCTACACTTGAAACTGTGTATGGGGTCAGCCTCCACCACATCACTTCCTAATGCATGCAATTTGTCTACTATTCTGATACTGAAAAAAATTCTTTCTAACGTCTCTAGGGCTCATTTGGGCACTCAGTTTCCACCTGTGTCCCCTAGTGCGTGTGCCCCTTGTGTTAAATAGTCTGTCTTTATCTGCCCTATCAGTTCCTCTGAGAATCTTGTATGTAGTGATTATGTCCCCGCTAATCCTTTTGTCTCCCAGTGACGTGAGGTTTAATTCCCGTAGTCTCTCCTCGTAACTCATACCCCTCAATTCGGGTACTAGCCTGGTGGCAAACCTTTGAACTTTTTCCAGTTTAGTCTTATGCTTGACTAGATATGGGCTGCATGCTGGAGCCATATACTCCAGGATTGGTCTGATATATGTGGTATACAATCTTCTGAAAGATTCCTTACACAAGTTTCTAAAGGCCGTTCTTATGTTAGCCAACCTGGCATATGCCGCTGATGTTATCCTCTTGATATGAACTTCAGGAGACAGGTCTGGCGTGATATCAACCCCCCAGGTCTTTCTCTCTCTGACTGTTGAAGTATTTCATTCCCAAAGAGTTCCTTGTATCTGGTCTTCTGCTCCCTACACCTATCTTCATTACATTACATTTGCTTGGGTTAAACTCGAACTACCATTTGTTCGACCATTGCTGCAGCTTGTCCAGGTCTTCTTGAATCCTCAAGCTGTCCTCCTCTGTCTTAATCCTTCTCATAATTTTGGCGTCGCCAACAAACATTGAGAGAATGTACACACACAGGTACACACATTGTGTGTGTGTGTGTGTATGTGTGTGTGTGTGTGTGTGTGTGCGCGCGCTCACCGAATTGTACTCACCTAGTTGTGCCTGCGGGGTTTGTGCTCTGACTCTTTGGTCCCGCCTTTCAACCGTCAATCAACTGGTGTACAGATTCCTGAGCCTACTGGGCTCTATCATATCTACACTTGAAACTGTGTATGGAGTCAGCTTCCACCACATCACTGCCTAATGCATTCCATTTACTAACTATTCTGACACAGAAAAAGTTCTTTCTAACAGAACTTTCTAACTCTTTCTAACGTCCCTGTGGCTCATTTGGGTATTCAATCTTCACATGTGTCCCCTTGTTTGCGTACCTCCGGTGTTCAACAATTTATCCTTATGTACCCAGTCAATTCCTCTGAGAATTTTGTAGGTAGTGATCATATCTCCCCTGACTCTTCTGTCATCCAATGTCATTAGGTGCATTTTACGCAGCCTTTCCTCATAACTCATGCTTCTTAGTTCTGGGACTAGCCTAGTGGTTCTACCCGTTTGGAAGGGAAGGGAACTCTGCCCATTTCTTTCCGCCGACACCTGAAATCGAACCTGTGCCAGCTTCTTTATGTAATATCTCTGATTAGCTCACCATTTTTCGTGAATATCAGGTCGAGCATGTTTTCGTTCCTAGTTGGTTCTGTAATCTGCTGACTGAGTGAGAACTTGTCACAGAATCTCAGAAGTTCTCTGACCTGTGGTTGGTTATTTCCAGGTTGATATCCTGCTATAATGTTATTGTTTACTGTTCTCCATTTTAAACTGGGTAGATTGTAGTCTCCGAAAAATATAATATCTGGTACTGAGTCTGCTAGGTTATCAAGAATAGTCTCTTTTTTGTGTATCTGTTCATTGAACTCTTCAACTGTTGCGTCTGGCGGTTTGTATATTGGTATAATAATTTGATTTATATTTTCTACCTTGATTCCAAGTACCTCTACCACCTCATTGGTCGAGTTCAGTACCTCTGTGCATGCCAATTCCTCTTTAATATACAGACCTACTCCTCCACTTGACCTAATTACTCTGTCACATCTATAAAGATTATAATTTGGGATCCAGATTTCAATATCCATATTGTCTTTCGCGTAGGTTTCTGTAACTGCACCAAATATTTAGTTTGATTCTATTAGAAGCCCATTTAAGAACTTAATTGTATTTCTTGATTTTGACTTTAAGCCTTGTAAGTTTGCAAATATGAAAGATTTCCCATATTGCGTGTCACTTCTGGTGGGCTTTGGTAGTTCTCCCCCCAGGTCCAGGGTGTGGTGTTGTGGTAGTGGTTCGTCCAGTGGTGGTAGTAGTGTGGGTGTTGTGTGGTGTAGTACCTGTTTGCTTGTTGATGAGGGTTTGTATTCCAGTCGTGAGGATATCTCCCCCCCCCCCCCCTTCCGTAATCAAGCAGTTGTTCCATCTGCCTGTTCCTCTCTCTTATATGTTCTACTCTGTTTCTGCCTTTCCCTAAAAAGATTCCAGTACTATCATATTGATCTTCCCATCTTTAACGCTGTGTACCTCTCACGTGGGATTCCAGGCACTGAAGATTGTTACTTTTTTTTCATTAACTGAAGATTGACATAGTTTAGGGTGGAAGTATCTGCACACTGTTCCAAAACGGCATGTACCCCTCACCAACATGTTCCTGCATTTTCCAGGATGCCAAAAAATGCATTTTATGCCATTTTCACATACTTGCAGATGCCTTATGTATAGAATTTGCAAATATTCTCAGTTTTTATTTTCTCCAGATTATTTTTACCTGTGCCTGTCTTGGCTGTCTCTATATTAAAGCCATCGCCGGTTTTCGTCCCAACTCCTTCGCTTATGCACTCTTTCTCACTGTTGCTTTCATTGTTTATATTACCTGGCTCTGCAATATTGCTGATGTTTTGTACCACAATACCGTTTCTTTCCACACTTCTGCTGTAGTTCTCTAAACTACTTGTTCCTTTGTTGTTTTCTCACAGTCCGCTGGTATCACTGGTAGGTTTTCTGTGAATGTTAATCTGTGTGACTCGAGTATGGCATTCAGCAGTTTGGTTATGTTTTCCCATATTAACCTCTCATTTTTGGAAACCCAGAATATTCCTTGTCTGTTTGTGCATCCTGTAGATAATGCTACACAGCTCAGATGAAATCTTGTGTTAGTGATGTAACACTTGCCTCCAACACTATGTCTTCCAAGTTCTTCAAAACACTGGTCACACACATCCAGTGACTGATGTATTGTATTTGTGCTTCACCGTATGTAGCCCTGGAATATTATATATGTTTATTTGTTCTACTTAATGGGCAGGTACTTATCGTATGGTGGAGGGTGACGGTCCCAGTGAGATGTACAGTTGACGCGCTGGTTCCCAGGTCGCTTGATGGATGCCACCTGTTGCCAGTTACTTCACTCATAACATTGATATATTAATTTTCCTGTATTACCATAAGAGATATTCTGCTTAATTTCCTGCTTGCAATGGTATTCATTTACTCTATTACTAGTTCCTAGATCCACTTTTCCCTATTACACTCGTTGGAAACAAGTGTAATAGGGGAAGGAAATTACTAGTTAGAAATTTCTTACTAGTGACTTCAAGGAAATTACTAGTAAGCCCACACATGCGATGGTAACGGGACGTGAGCCTACGCTCGGGATGGCCGACATTTACACAATTTTACAGTTGACACAATTGTTTACCAAGAGAGCTTAGTATTGTGGACAACTTGGATTGGTCATAGCAAACTCTTGTGACATTGAAGTATACATAAGGATTTTATTCAAGACGATTGCCATTACCAATGTTAATCTTCAGAATCATTAATATTCACCACCACCAATCACCCCCCCCCCCGCGGGCTCTACCTGCTGGAGGTTGGTTACATTCCCTTGTCTCTCCACCTCCAGTAACCATGTCCTCGCTAAAGAGGCAATGTACAGCAAGGCCGCAGCAATCGCGAGCAACCGATTTGTGTCTCTCCAAGGAGGTGGGGCGAGAGGAAGTAGCGGAGAAGGGAGAGGAGGAGGAGGAGGGATGAATCTGAGGCTCAACCACACAGGACAACCAGCGAAATTACGGGGTTAATTAGGTGATTCAGTGGAACCGTCGGGCGGGCCGCGTGCCAGGAATACGACTGGGGCTTCATTTCTTAATTAAATTAAAGCCAAAATACACCTGACGTCTCCACCTCCCCCCCCCCCTTCACACACATATGCTAAAAGTAGGAGTGTGTCGAGTTGCCTAGCTTTCAGTCATTCACTAAAAACAGCCCATTAACCTGATTATCTGCACCTTGGATGATTTTTATTTGCAGGGATATTCCTGCGCGGGCCCTAAGCCTCTGGCTGGCCCACTAAGTGTTGCTTGTTTCTGTTTTACTAGGGCGGAGTATGAGTATTTATGACTCGTATGGTCGCTTCAGTAAGATTTTGCCATATGTGTTTAACAGCTTCTTCTGCTCTTTTGACTCTAAGTTGAAATCTTATTGGTTTTGTAACTGTGCACTGTGTTAGATAATGTATAGTGGTCTGTCGACCTTGGACGATGTTATTGGAAGGTAACACGTTCCTTAAGTCTGTGAGCGAGTGAGGGCTTGGTGTTGGGGAGCTTCTCACGGCTATATCCTCGGGACCTCGGTATCTTCCAGGCTCTGCTTGTGGCTTATTTATGCAAGATTTAATGTACTTTAGTGAGTTAACTCCAGCTACAGGATCTCTGTATATGACCATGAGTATTGTTATAATTATTTTTACTGTGCATATTTTACCATTATAATTACTATTATAATTATTACATATTTGTAGGCCCAAGCTGTTGCCTCTGTTTTTACGAATAGCGCGCATGCCGGGCTGTTCATCCCTGGACACAGTAGTGTTCCGGGTTGAATAGCTTTTGTAGCATGTCGTGGTTCAGCGGGTATGATGCGCGTCTGACATTTTCCTTGACGCTGGTTCAATCCCATGCTTTACTCCAGTGATTTTTTCACTGTTATACACACATTGTTGTACTAAGTCTCTAGTTAACAACGACGCCTGACGGTCAGTAACTGACCCCCCCCCCCACCAGCAATTAAGGGTAAACATCCCACAGCAACACAAACCAAGCCAAGCGGATAATTCTGGGTAATCCCAGATGATACGAATCATCACGAAGGATAATACTAACATTTCCATTATATACGGCAGAGTTCAACAGCTAAATGCGACCTTATGACCTTCTGCATAAAGGTCATGAGAGACTCAGTCATTCCAATAGTATATTGGAATAAATAATCTTTTAATTTTAGCCGGCCACCAGTCTGTATGCGAACTGGCTTAAAAGAAATTCTGCAAATCTTATCAAACTGCGTATCGTAGTTATATGGTCTGGTCGTACTGCAGCTGTGGTCGTACTGCAGCTCTGGTCGTACTGCAGCTCTGGTCGTACTGCAGCTCTGGTCGTACTGCAGCTGTGGTCGTACTGCAGCTCTGGTCGTACTGCAGCTCTGGTCGTACTTTAGAATTACTGCAATACATTAGACAAAGCACAAATAGTAAAGGCAAAAATACTCCATCCTTTTTCTCATAGGTCATTGCGGGTAATGTTGTGTAAGTTCAACAGACACAGTCCACACACTGACCACTAGTGTTCACTTACAGTCACCAACACTCTCGCTCTCTTATTTTTTAGCTTGCAAAATATAGCAAGGCTCTCCTAATGCCACAGAGTTCAATATCCTTTGTGTGGATATCGTGTCAACAGTATTACACACATCACGATGACACAGACAAGGCAGTTAAAGCTGCGTGGCATGGAACAATATCTGCGGTTAAAGCCACACTTCCCTATGACAGTAGATATTGCTGGAAGTTGATCACAAACACTCAGCAGAAGGCACTCGTGTTAAGACGGGAAGGGTAACTATCAGGAGAAAACGCCAAGCAATTACGACTATATGTTACTGGGTAGGGATCAGGGGTAAGGATTTAACGGGGGGTGTAAGGAATGGTGCCCAACCACTTGGACGGTCAGGGACTGAACGACGACCTGCATAAAGCGGGACCTTCGCTCTACCGTCCAGCTCAGGTGGTGTTGAGATCTACGACCTGTTTATAAATAAGAACTAATATATAGGGACTGATGAAGGCATCCACAAGTTAGTGAGACGCTGTCGTGTCCAGCATTACCTGTGGTAGATAACTAACCTAACCCTGCCAGTTCTAGTTGTAAGCCAGCCAACTAAAGTGACCTCGCCTATCCTACTAGGAGAACCCAAAACAGAAAACGAGACCGTATATCAGTTTCGCGAGCCGCAAACATTTTCTAGAACGACGATTTTTGAGACTACGTAAAGCATGCGTCAAAAGGCGACGCTCTATTAGGATGAAATTTTTTATAATAAACATAAATAAACAGTGGGACACAGTCCTCCACATACAATTTGTGAAGTCATGTTAATTATTTTTAACCCGAAGTTTGCTAGTAGACTGGACTCGCTTCGCATGTATAAGAAACTTGCTATTTTTGTATTAATTAACTTCAAAAACCCTACAAATAGATTAGAGTAGCAGCTCAGTGTTGCGTACCAAAGTTTGCTAACAATAATACCAAATATTTTAAATTGTTGATATTCTAAATTTTTATTATTTTCAATGTAAATATTTTTCCAATGTCAATATTTTCAATTATACTTGTTTAAACTGATAATATGTTTATGATTAATATTTTCAAGAGCAAATATCTCGAAATTTCATTTTTTTTACAGAAATACGAGACAGTTGACAAATAGGTTCAGAGAGAGAAATACAGACATACAGAGACAGACATAAACATCAAAAGAGACATCAGTGAAATGGGTAGAGAGACAGCAAGGGACAGAGAGAGACAAATACATTGCGATGAATACAGACGGACACAGAGAAAGGCAGAAACAAAGAGACGCAGAGACACAATCAACGAAAGATAGAGAAAAGGACAGACACACATACACGGAGCAGCAAAAACAGACAGAAATAGAGAGACGGAGACAGACATACAAAGAAAGGTACACAGAAAAAGAGAGATACACAAACAGAAAGACATAGAGAGATAGATTAACAGTATACAGACAAATGCATATATTCAGATAGAAAGTCAAAGTCAAATGTAGAAAATGAGAGATAGTCAGACAGACAAAGCGACAAATACAGACTTACAGAGGAACAGATCTTAGAGTAAGTTTTTTATTATTATTATTTTCGTACATGTGGAAGCTTATAATGTGCACATTGTATACCAAGTGTTCTCCAGTGTTTATGTAGGACACAATAAGACATGCTTTAGTATCTTAACTCGTTTTTCTTTTACAAAACATGTCGTCGCTCTATAATTCTTAAACTGTAAGTAAAAAAACTTATTCATTTACACTTAAACTTTAAATGAATAAATTTTGTTATTAAATTTATAAACAATAATAAGATATATAATTTGTATTTTGTGCCCCCCGTCGTCTCCCCGTCATAATCCACAGCCATCCTCTAATTGCATAAGAACATAAGAACATAAGCACTTAGTAACATATACATATATTAATATACTCAACCCCTCCAGCACTGAGCTGCGTCAATTCTAGTAAGTCCGCTCCCTGGAGACAGTTCACACACTGAGGAAATAGGCTCTCCTAATATTTGCTGTAAACCAATCGTAGCATTTTCCTTAACTATGTCCAATCACAATATTTCAAAACTGTTGGCCTCGCTCGTCCACTATTTTTTACACATGTGGAACGATTTGTTATACAGAACTGTGCATGATTGTTCTCAATACTCATATAATCTTCATGAAAGATTTTAAATAAGTAACAGGGCTGCTTAAAACACAGTCGAGGCTGTGTAGGAGGAACTCTTCTTACACAGTTCCGAATGAAGGTCAGAAAGATTATCGCATCATAAAAAGATTAAGGAGTCGACATAAACCCCAATCTAAAACCAGAGGCACATATCAGCTCAATAATATTGTCAGAAAATACCAAACTGGCTAACGTTCGGAAAATTTACAGAAAATTGGATAAAGGCGCATTCTGAGAGCTGTATATAAAAGTTTTAGACTCATTTTTGAGCTTGAGGGACTAAGATGTGCAGAAGATTGAGGGAACTGGACCTCACCACTTGTGGACAGAAAGAATAAAGCAGACACAATGATGTCATTAAAGATTCTAAGGGGAATTGAGCGAGTACTAAGCAACGTACGTAGAGAAGCAACGTACGTAGAGAAGCAACGCACGTAGAGAAGCAACGTACGTAGAGAAGCAACGTACGTAGAGAAGCAACGTACGTAGAGAAGCAACGTACGTAGAGAAGCAACGTACGTAGAGAAGCAACGTACGTAGAGAAGCAACGTACGTAGAGAAGCAACGTACGTAGAGAAGCAACGCACGTAGAGAAGCAACGTACGTAGAGTAGCAACGTACGTAGAGAAGCAACGTACGTAGAGAAGCAACGTACGTAGAGAAACAACGTACGTAGAGAAGCAACGCACGTAGAGAAGCAACGTACGTAGAGAAGCAACGTACGTAGAGTAGCAACGTACGTAGAGAAGCAACGTACGTAGAGAAGCAACGTACGTAGAGAAGCAACGTACTAAGTAAAGAACACTAGAATGATTCTTCAGTGTGAAAATGGAAAATAAATGCAATGGTTATATCAGTTACAAGGACAATTCTACTGGATGTTTAATACACAAATATGATGTGATACAAATATCTGTCGCAAAGATATTTCTGTAGAAATAAGATACAAATATCTGTCGAAAAGAGTCATTGCAATGAATTACTGATATGCATTCATACATTCGTATACACACATACACATACATAAATACATATCAGAAAAGAACCGTAAAGTGGCCACCATTCACGAAGAGAGATATGGTGACTCCTTGACAGCACTATCACAAACTTTTGGCAGAGAGTTGCGGCTATCTCTCTCTCTCTCTCTCTCTCTCTCTCTCTCTCTCTCTCTCTCTCTCTCTCTCTCTCTCTCTCTCTCTCTCTCTCTCTCTCTCTCTCTCTCTCTCTCTCTCTCTCTCTCTTTCTCTCATTCTTGTTTTCCACATAATATTCTGCATAACTTAAAATATTCTGTTCAGGTCCTCTCAGTCCAACAAATTCCGAGCAATTAGCTAATTGCTTACAATGGAAAAGTGAGAATTATAAAAGGAGTACCCGGCTGCTCTTGGGCCTCTTCTCCCTCTATCCAACCATTCCTCTCTTTCCCACTCTCCCCTCCTTCGTCCCTATCCCCTTGGTCACTCTTTTTCGCTCCCCTCGTCCTCCCCCTTCCCCTTACATTGTATATTAACAGAGGAGGTGGGTGTGCCTCTCGGCATATCTCTCTCCCAAGTCATCCTCCTGTATTGATGGTGCTTTTGTGCAGCTGTGTGATCTATTCTACAGATACATATTCTAACATAAAAGTGGCTTGCTGAAGCCCCAGCAAGCCACTTTTTGTACATTTTTATAGAGTGGGGAAAACTAACACCTAAACTTCAAAATTCCTAGGCCTAATGTAGCAAATATGTACTTCATTATGACTTAAATAGCGTGTATTAGGCCTAGGATGGTTAGGTTAGGGTTATAATATATATAAATATAAAACCTCACAAGTTTGTCTAAATACAGTAATACAAATGCCCACCTTCTGGTGGTCCGACATATAATATTCGTATGTTCGACCACATGGTTACAGTAGGTACTTTCACTCCAAGAGGATGGCCTGCTGTATCGTCAGTCTGTATATTTGAGGATACATTTGGTCTCTCAAGTTTACAATATATAATTTATAACATATAATCTCTCCATATACCTATTGTTGTCTGTAATATATTGTGTTATGGTAAGTTTAACATTAGCTTTTTGTTTGATGATTTATTATTGGTATTTGTTTATTATATAATATTGTTTATTATATAATAAATATTTTATTTATTTATTGGTTTTTGATAATATATTAGGAAATTAATTTCTTGTAACTATCTCTGGCTTACTACATAAATTCTATTTGTCAATATTTTGTAGTCACTGAACCTATACATCGACGGAAAGTGAGAGCCAATGACACACAGAGAGAGAGAGAGAGAGAGAGAGAGAGAGAGAGAGAGAGAGAGAGAGAGAGAGAGAGAGAGAGAGAGAGAGAGAGAGAGAGAGAGAGAGAGAGAGAGAGAGAGAGAGAGAGAGAGAGAGAGAGACAGAGAGAGAGAGAGCAAGAGAGAGAGAGAGAGAGAGAGAGAGAGGATCAGCAATAAGTAAGAAGAGTTCACAAACATAATAACATGAAAGTGATGGTGAATCAGACCCAACACAGCAGAGAGACAATGTCGACGAGAGAGGCAGATGTTAAAAATGTTAGCGTAGTGCACTTGTTGTGTGATCTTCCTCTCCAGTTAATTTAGGGGTACAATTTTGTTAGCGTGAACTGCAGTTATTACCAAAATGTAATTACTGATGCACATACCGAAAAATAACGTAATAATGTGATGATTATGCTTACATGCATTGTTTGTGTTCATAAAATGCAATAAATCATTAGGGGTTTACCCCATAATTGGCACAGAGGTTGATATATGCGTGTCAGTTGAATACTAATGTGTTTGTTTGTGTGTGTGTGTGTGTGTGTGTGTGTGTGTGTGTGTGTGTGTGTGTGTGTACTCACCTAGTTGTACTCACCTATTTGTGCTTGCGGGGGTTGAGCTTTGGCTCTTTGGTCCCGCCTCTCAACTGTCAATCAACTGGTGTACAGATTCCTGAGCCTATTGGGCTCTATCATATCTAGATATGAAACTGTGTATGGAGTCAGCCTCCACCACATCACTGCCTAATGCATTCCATCCATTAACTACTCTGACACTGAAAAAGTTCCTTCTAATGTCTTAGTGGCTCATGTGGGTACTCAGTTTAAACCTGTGTCCCCTTGTTCGCGTCCCACCAGTGTTGAATAGTTTATCCTTGTTTACCCGGTCGATTCCTCTGAGGATTTTGTAGGTTGTGATCATGTCTCCCCTTACTCTTCTGTCTTCCAGTGTGGTAAGGTGCCTTTCCCGCAGCCTTTCCTCGTAACTCATGCCTCTTGGTTCTGGGACTAGTCTAGTGGCATACCTTTGGACTTTTTCCAGCTTCGTCTTGTGTTTGACAAGGTATGGGCTTCATGCTGGGGCCGCATTCACCAGGATTGGTCTTACATATGTGGTGTACAAGATTCTGAATGATTCCTTACATAGGTTCCTGAAGGCTGTTCTGATGTTAGCCAGCCTCGCATATGCCACAGATGTTATTCTTTTCATGTGGGCTTCAGGAGACAGGTTTGGTGTGATATCAACTCCTAGATCTTTCTCTCTGTCCGTTTCATTAAGTACTTCATCTCCTGTTCTGTATCCTGTGTCTGGCCTCCTGTTTCCACTGCCTAGTTTCATTACTTTGCATTTACTCGGGTTGAACTTCAACAGCCATTTGTTGGACCATTCACTCAGTCTGTCTAGGTCATCTTGTAGCCTCCTTCTATCGTCCTCAGTTTCAATCCTCCTCATAATTTTGGCATCATCGGCAAACATTGAGAGAAACGATTCTATTCCCTCTAGGAGATCATTTACATATATCAGAAACAGTATAGGTCCAAGGACTGACCCCTGCGGGACTCCACTCGTAACGTCTCGCCAATCTGAGACCTCACCCCTCACACTGACTCGTTGTCTCCTGTTGCTTAGGTACTCCTGTATCTAACGGAGTACCTTCCCTTTCACTCCAGCCTGCATCTCCAGCTTTTTCATTGGCCTCTTGTGTGGCACTGTATCAAAGGCTTTCTGCCAGTCCACAAATATGCAGTCTGCCCACCCTTCTCTTTTTTGCCTTATTTTTGTTGTCTGGTCGTAGAATTCAAGTAACCCTGTGAGGCAGGACCTGCCATCCCTGAATCCATGTTGATGCTGTGTTACAAAATTGTAGTGTGCTGTGTACAAAGGTGCTGTGTACAAAGTTACAATGTTGCATGTAGTTGTGTGTGTGTGTGTGTGTGTGTGTGTGTGTGTGTGTGTGTGTGTGTGTGTGTGTGTGTGTGTGTGTGTGTGTGTGTGTGTGTGTGTGTGTGTGTGTGTGTGTGTGTGTAATTAAGTGTAGTTACAGGATGAGAGCTACGCTCGTGGTGTCCCGTCTTCCCAGCACTCTTTGTCATATAACGCTTTGAAACTACTGACGGTCTTGGCCTCCACCACCTTCTCACCTAACTTGTTCCAACTTTCTTCCACTCTGTTTGCGAAAGTAAATTTTCTAATATTTCTTCGGCATCTGTGTTTAGCTAATTTAAATCTATGACCTCTTATTCTTAAAGTTCCAGGTCTCAGGAAATCTTCCCTATCGATTTTATCAATTTCTGTTACTATTTTGTATGTAGTGATCATATCACCTCTTTTTCTTCTGTCTTCTAGTTTTGCCAAATTTTATGCCTCTAACCTCTCCTCGTAGCTCTTGCCCTTCAGTTCTGGGAGCCACTTAGTAGCATGTCTTTGCACCTTTTTCAGTTTGTTGATGTGCTTCTTAATTAAGATATGGGCACTACACAATCGCTGCATATTCTAGCTTTGGCATAACAAAAGTCGTGAACAATTTCTTTAGTATATCGCAATCCATGTATAGTGTGTGTGTGTGTGTGTGTGTGTGTGTGTGTGTGTGTGTGTGTGTGTGTGTGTGTGTGTGTGTGTGTGTGTGTGTGTGTGTGTGTGTGTGTGTGTGTCTGTTTGTCTGTGTGTGTGTCTGTGTGTGTTTGTGTCTGTCTGTTTATAGATGTAGTTTTTTGCGTGAGAGTGTATTTATTTACAATTATGAAATTAAAATTAAATAATTTACATGTATCTCTATCGTTTACAAATTCATATGTCTGCAGGAATTATGGTCACAAATTCTGTTCACTTTCCTTATTTATTTGAAAATAAATGATAACAAAAATACTTATAGCATTATTCACGAAACAGGACTCCCTATCTAAGACCTCCTTGCTTAACATCTTGTAACACTGTAAAAGTGTTTGAGTTAGTTTATTTAAAATATATATAGAGTACATGAGTCACAGACAAGGATCTGAGAGGCGCCAGTTGTCTGCCTGAGATCTCACACCTCAAAGCGTTAATGACCTCAAGTGACCTGAGGTCAGATCATGACAATTTCACCTTGCTTCCGCTAAGCTTATAATTGTAGTCTGGTAGCCTTCAAACATGCCGACGTTTAAGGAGTGGCTTGGTAGTGCCGGAGGCTATCTACTTGTGGGCGGAGTTAGCTACTAGGTTCCCCAATATAAACTCGGAGAGCTATCCAGCAGAAAGCATTAACAGACAGAGCAGCAGACGAGAGAGAGACGACGTCCCTACCAGGGAGGCTGTCGGCCGGCAGGGGCGAGACAGTCTCTGTCAAGCTACAGACCCCCCCCCCCCCCCCTCTCTATTCAACTTAGACTCAGTACTCGGTGAGTGAACATTAAGGTGACTTGTCGTGTTTTACAAGTGTTGTGTGATGATCAGGGGCAGTCAAGTTGTAGGGTTCTCGAATTCTTGGATGATGACTCACTTTGCATATTAAACTGGAACATTTTAATTGAATTGCTAAATTATGATACTTCATGTGAAATATAATTATGAATTTATTATTTAAATTGTGTTTAACTTTGTTCCCTAGAGCTTTGAGTTGAGGATTTGAGAAAGCCTCTGTGATTATTGGTTACATGATTTAATGAGTACATGGTTTAGAATGATACATGGTACAGAGGGAACATACTAATAATGAACTCATGGTAATAACATCTTTTGAGAATAGTTTGTGATACAGGCAAGTTCCATTCCTTGTCTTGTATGTAATGATCATGAATGGATGGTGGCAGCATTTCGTCTTCTACTATCTACTCTTCTACCTCTACTATCTACTTTTCTACATCTACCTATCTACACCTCTCCCTCCGCCCTTCTCTAAACTCTCACTTTCAGCTAATGGCCCTCCTCGCTCCTCCCACCTCCCTACCTCTTACCCCAAACCCTCACTAATTACTTCACTATTCATTTCTTTCCTTTCGTTTTCTCTTATACGTTTGTGGCAATGACTCTGTATTCTAGAGTTCTCTCTAGAGTTTCGGGTAACTGATCAAGTGACGGCGCCTTGTAGTCTTAGCACCTAGGTAGTCGAATACCTAGGTTACAAGGTGTTGAACCAGAGAGGTTGCCTTAGGAACTCTGGGAGTGCTCTAGAATAGTTAGCTAACTGGGGACGGGATAACGGACTAGAGAGAGCTGTTTCCCCCGGCCTCGTTAGTTAACTGGGGGGTGGAATAATGGACAAGATAGAGCTATTTCCCCCACCCCCCGTTACAATGTTGGCAGCGGTGTTGAACAATGTTTAAGGTATTGGTGTTCTTTTAACATTGTTCAGTCCCACGTGTCTTTTTGCCGCTCAGGCGCTATCAGGGAGATCTTGACAGGTGTTTTACTTTCGCGATTTAGCGAGTTTTCAGGTTAGGAGATTGTGATTCTCTGGTGTTGTGTTTAGTGATTTTGTGAGTTTTGTGAAGTTCAGGGAATGTTCACCAGAACTTGCGTGTGTAGTGATTAATGTTAGTGATAAGATTTGGTGATTTTGGAACTTAGCGGTGTTGGTAGTGCAGGTCAGCTGAGTGTGACAGGTGACCTCGCATGTCCCACGGGGACACCCAGCCACCGCTGGTCTCCAGGTCAGTGGGGAGTGGCAGGTGTAGTTCTTAAGTAGTTTAAGTGTGGTTCTGCTCAGATTATTGCGATCGACTGTTTTACTCCATTTGAACGCAATAACCCGAGGTGTACTGGTATTGTACAGCATGCTAGGGGGAGCCTTAGTATGTCAGTAGACTTCACGTTGGGGACGCTCGACGTTAGATAGTCTGGTCACAGGGGTGGCAACAGTTTGGGGTTGTTGACCGGCGGAGAAGCTAGGGAGACACTCTGGGTCACGTAGGTGGCTGTAGGTTAAGGGTGGGAGTAATGGTTAATTATGTACTTAAGATTAGGAACGGTACAGTTAAGTTTAGGCTAGTGTTTTGTCTATTAGTTTTGATTTTTTTTTTGTGACAAGTTAAAAGTAGTGATGACCTTATTCTCTCTTCTCTAACTTTACTCTGTTACTGTTTTATGTTCCACCAAGTCAATATCATTCAGAGTTAATTGAATTATTAAAAATTGAAGTGTAGTTGTTGCCAGGAGGAGAGCGTTATGATATGACTGTGTAACCCTATACAAACTACAGGGTCACACAAATATCTTGGGAGCACGATATTGTCGCCTTTCTGTTCATCCACAGGTGGGAGCCAGAAGAGAGGAGAGACGCACATACAAAAGAGGGAGACGGCTGCTATGTACCACACTCAGGGGCGTTTATCACCACCACCACGACCAGCCCACTACCTGGAGGTCATGGCTCCACCACCACCACCACCCCAGGGGACCCCAAGATGCAGCCCTCTCGGTCGGTCAACATTGGTCTACCCAGTGGACCCCAGGACGGACGGACCCCAGGGGACCCCAAGACTTACGGACCCCAGTGGACCCCAGGTCGTTCTGCAGACGACCCCAGACGACCCAGTAATGATGGAAGAGGAGCAACAACGACTCCAGTCTGTCCCACCAACATCGGTCTACCCAGGATGGACCCCAGGACGGACAGACCCCCAATGGACCCCAGGTCGCTTGTCTAAGACCCATGGGAGGAGGAAGAGAGAAGAAAGAAGAGAGAAGAAAGAAGAGAGAAGAAGGAAGAGAGAAGAAAGAAGAGAGAAGAAAGAAGATAAGACAAGCTGAGTGAGACACGATACCTAGTGTCCCTTGCTGGTGTCAGCATCATTGCATGGAGCGTAATTGCAAGACAGGATCGTTTGCCTTAACTGGCCGCCCCTCCTACAAGCATGTTGCTCTGTTGAGTGATTCTTCCTGTGTCATGCGGACTTGATGTGGCTGTCAGAAGTAGCTCTCTGAAGGAGGCGTGCTGGAGCAACAGGGAGGAAGAAGAGTAGGATGGGATTTCTACTGTTGGCAACTATATGAAGGTCTCGAAACTTGTAGTCCCTATAGCTGTGAAGAACCCCAATATACGTCTCTCATGGTGACTGACGTAGGGCCAATTACAGATCAGCTGGGACAACCGAATTCCACGGTCCTGTGCTCAGTTCAAGTAGTAACGGCTTTCGGGTTGACCAAGTGTTGTTGTGCGTTAACGACGGAGAAGCGACGGAGGCAGTTGTGTTGAAGAAATGTGGTACAGGATTATCTACAAGACCAAGCAGTGACGTCGCCCAGCCAGAGACAATGGACGTCTGTCTATATATTTCATTTTTTAGAGTAGGATGATGTATATTTGTTTAGCTAGGATGTATTCTTTTCGTTAATAAAGTTGTCGCACACGGCTAGCTTGCTTTAGCAGTGTTGCAAAAACTTTATTTTCGGGGAGAAGGGGAGATGTAACACTGTAAAAGTGTTTGAGTTAGTTTATTTAAAATATATATAGAGTACATGAGTCACAGACAAGGATCTGAGAGGCGCCAGTTGTCTGCCTGAGATCTCACACCTCAAAGCGTTAATGACCTCAAGTGACCTGAGGTCAGATCATGACAATTTCACCTTGCTTCCGCTAAGCTTATAATTGTAGTCTGGTAGCCTTCAAACATGCCGACGTTTAAGGAGTGGCTTGGTAGTGCCGGAGGCTATCTACTTGTGGGCGGAGTTAGCTACTAGGTTCCCCAATATAAACTCGGAGAGCTATCCAGCAGAAAGCATTAACAGACAGAGCAGCAGACGAGAGAGAGACGACGTCCCTACCAGGGAGGCTGTCGGCCGGCAGGGGCGAGACAGTCTCTGTCAAGCTACAGACCCCCCCCCCCCCCCTCTCTATTCAACTTAGACTCAGTACTCGGTGAGTGAACATTAAGGTGACTTGTCGTGTTTTACAAGTGTTGTGTGATGATCAGGGGCAGTCAAGTTGTAGGGTTCTCGAATTCTTGGATGATGACTCACTTTGCATATTAAACTGGAACATTTTAATTGAATTGCTAAATTATGATACTTCATGTGAAATATAATTATGAATTTATTATTTAAATTGTGTTTAACTTTGTTCCCTAGAGCTTTGAGTTGAGGATTTGAGAAAGCCTCTGTGATTATTGGTTACATGATTTAATGAGTACATGGTTTAGAATGATACATGGTACAGAGGGAACATACTAATAATGAACTCATGGTAATAACATCTTTTGAGAATAGTTTGTGATACAGGCAAGTTCCATTCCTTGTCTTGTATGTAATGATCATGAATGGATGGTGGCAGCATTTCGTCTTCTACTATCTACTCTTCTACCTCTACTATCTACTTTTCTACATCTACCTATCTACACCTCTCCCTCCGCCCTTCTCTAAACTCTCACTTTCAGCTAATGGCCCTCCTCGCTCCTCCCACCTCCCTACCTCTTACCCCAAACCCTCACTAATTACTTCACTATTCATTTCTTTCCTTTCGTTTTCTCTTATACGTTTGTGGCAATGACTCTGTATTCTAGAGTTCTCTCAAGAGTTTTCGGGTAACTGATCAAGTGACGGCGCCTTGTAGTCTTGGAACCTAGGTATTCCAATACCTAGGTTACAAGGTGTTGAACGAGAGAGGTTGCCTTAGGAACTCTGGAGGGTGATCTAGAATAGTTAGCTAACTGGGGACGGGATAACGGACTAGAGAGAGCTGTTTCCCCCGGTCTCGTTAGTTAACTGGGGGGGGGTGGAATAATGGACAAGATAGAGCCATTTCCCCCACCCCCCGTTACAATCTACCAATCTAAGACGCCATTGTCACCTCCTACAGCCCGTCTTTGCTTGTCTCAGCAAGTTTTTTTTAATTTCAACTGTCCGTCGTACAGCTGGGTGCTTCCATGGCCAATTCTTATCCGGAGGAATTCATTCAAGCATTTGGTCTCTAATTTCCATCTGTTCCGTCTGGTTGCAGTGTTAAACTAGGCATAACAAGAGGACATATGCCAAGTAGACCATATCAAGGACATATCCTGCCCGAAACGCTTTGCGTAATAGTGGCTTTAGGCATTGTATGTACTAGCTCTATCTATAAAGCCAACAAACTTTGTAAAATCTCTTTATGTATGTACCTTTACCTAAATAAATATTATTATTATTATTATTATTATTATTATTATTATTATTATAAGTATAATTGTAAATACATGTCAGGTATAACATGAAGATGCATGTCCTGTAGAAAACGAAATTGCATGCACAGCATAACACAAAGATGCATGCTCAGCATAACACAAAGATGCATGCTCAGCATAACACAAAGATGCATGCACAGCATAACACAAAGATGCATGCTCAGCATAACACAAAGATGCATGCTCAGCATAACACAAAGATGCATGCACAGCATAACACAAAGATGCATGCTCAGCATAACACAAAGATGCATGCTCAGCATAACACGAAGATGCATTCTCAGCATAACACGATGATGAATGCCCATCAGGCACAGCACGATGACATAATAGCGAGTATAACATGAAGATGATTTTAATCATAACACAATGATGATGTTAATCACATCACAAAGTTGTATGTCAATAATAACACGACTATTACATGTTTTAGCTTAACTCAAATTCGCATGCCAATATGTTTTTTTTTTTAAGTTTAAAAAATTAGTTTTGAGCTTAAAAAACGTTTTTTTTAACCTTTTTTAAGCCTAAACAAAGTTTAGGCTTAAAAAAGTGTCTATAAGCTAAACAACACTCTGAAGTGTTTTAAGTGTTTCATGCTGCTCCGCCATTTTATTTATGATTTTTTATGCAGATTTATTTCTTTTATTGCAATTACGACTATTGCTAAAACTAATATAACATTAAAATGCCAACTTTCTTTTCAAACAAAATTAAATTTAGGAAAAAATCGTTTTACGCCCTTAGATTTTCGAGAGCCTGCGAACGCATCGTGTTAATTCTATAAAATGTAAATATTAATTAATATCTAATTCTTGTTCCAGCACCGAACTTAATTAGTTTATAACGACACCATTAATTCTGTGATTTTATGATTTTATGCTCGATAAATTGTTTTAGCTTATCGAATACGGAGGGATTAACTGAGAGCAAATTGTGGCTGATTATCTTTAAAATCAATCTCACGATGAATAGGGAATAGTGTTGTTGAAATATTGAGAATAGGGTTGATAATTTATGAAAACAAATTACCAGGTATTTTACGATCTCTCCCCTTCAGTTCCCGCCCCCCTCTTCCTTCTCTCTTACCCTCTACCCTCTCTCAACTCACTCCTACCTTTCTCCTCTCTCCTCCCCTGTCTCTCACAACATCTCCATCTCCTCTTTCCTCCTCTATCACAATTTCCCCTTCTCTCCTCACTCATTCCCTCTCCACCCAGTGTCCCAATCTATTCCCCCCATCTCGCAGCTCTCCCCCAATCACTCATTCTCTCCTTTCTCCTCCTTTTCGCCAATCCCTACTTCCCTCTCCCTCCAAGACTTTATCTCTCTTCCCATATAAAAGGCTATGAAGTCTTTAAACTCTTCTTATCAGCAAGGTAGTATGCCATTATTCCAAAGCATTAACAATGTATATCTAATGTAAAGAAATATAAAATAACTGTTTCAACTGATGAACTATGTCATTTAACAATCAC
The DNA here is from genome assembly GCF_040958095.1 of Procambarus clarkii. NCBI lineage: Eukaryota > Metazoa > Arthropoda > Malacostraca > Decapoda > Cambaridae > Procambarus > Procambarus clarkii. The sequence continues at coordinate 24,987,864 of NC_091191.1, read as the reverse complement.
CACAGCTCACACATTTTGATGAGGAAGCACTCCACTATTACTATGTAGTCACAGAACATTTCAAATGTTGGGCTCAACTATTTCTGAATACTATCAAATTCTTCAACTGCCTCAGCTTGTTTAGAGTGCAACTTAAATGTAGGTTGCAGTGTTCTGCGACATGTGAAACCAAAGCATCACTGACTTCAGCATAAATATAACTGTCGTGACTGTGAACTTTGGTAACTAATGATCCTTTACTTACTGTTCGTGAGCTGAGCTGTGTCTTGTCTGGAGAATCCGGATACTGAGGTTTGTTTACTTACCGTTCGTAAGCTGCTCGCCGAGAGGTATCAACAGGGGTACCAACACGTTCACCGCCATCTTCGCACTGTTAACACGACGGCTCCCGCACGGCAAGGTTGGTAGGTCTAAAACAAATAAAAAAGGGGTTATTTTTTTATTGTGAGTAACATTTATGAGGAATAATGAGAAGGAAATAATAATCCAAATACAAATTTTTACTTCAAAACATTGATGGTAATTATATAAAGTGTTTTGTTTATCATTTATATTATCAAACTTGTTATTAAAAAGCGTTTAGATCAGGAGTGTTATGGTTAAAGTGTTTTTATTTGCCCCTTTTATTTATATAACAGGTCTAGAGTATAATGTATAATGCAGTGAAGTGCATGTGCGCTTGCATACATAATGGCCGTCAAGGTCAGGTCAGATTAGGTTATTATATATATATATATATATATATATATATATATATATATATGTCGTACCTAGTAGCCAGAACGCACTTCTCAGCCTACTATGCAGGGCCCGATTTGCCTAATAAGCCAAGTTTTCCTGAATTAATATATTTTCTCTAATTTTTTTCTTTTGAAATGATAAAGCTACCCATTTCATTATGTATGAGGTCAATTTTTTTTTATTGGAGTTAAAATTAATGTTGATATATGACCGAACCTAACCAACCCTACCTAACCTAACCTAACCTATCTTTATAGGTTAGGTTAGGTAGCCGAAAAAGTTTGGTTAGGTTAGGTAGGTTAGGTAGTCGAAAAACAATTAATTCATGAAAACTTGGCTTATTAGGCTAATCGGGCCTTGCATAGTAGGCTGAGAAGTGCGTTCTGGCTACTAGGTACGACATATATATATATATATATATATATATATATATATATATATATATATATATATATATATATATATATATATATATATATATATATATATATATATATATATATATATATATATATATATATTATTAAATATGACCGAAAAAGTAAGATTAATAATTCTAACACGAATTTTCTCAATCTTTCGTACATTACGCTTCACTGTTGGAGGTAAATCAAAAATCACTTCTCCAAAATTCATTTTTATTTCTAGTCTGACGCGACACGGGCGCGTTTCGTAAAACTTATTACATTTTCAAAGACTTCACAAATACACAACTGATTAGAACGTATCTCTGATTTTATATCAACATTTGAGTGAGGTGGGAAGGGTGATGTGGCATTAACACAAGACAGAACAGGAGGGGATATTAATAGGGTATTAAAAGTATCAACACAAGACAGAACAGAAACAATGGGTATTGAATAGAAGTGTTTGTAGAAAGCCTATTGGTCCATATTTCTTGATGCTTCTATATTGGAGCGGAGTCTTGAGGTGGGTAGAATATAGTTGTGCAATAATTGGCTGTTGATTGCTGGTGTTGACTTCTTGATGTGTAGTGCCTCGCAAACGTCAAGCCGCCTGCTATCGCTGTATCTATCGATGATTTCTGTGTTGTTTACTAGGATTTCTCTGGCGATGGTTTGGTTATGGGAAGAGATTATATGTTCCTTAATGGAGCCCTGTTGTTTATGCATCGTTAAACGCCTAGAAAGAGATGTTGTTGTCTTGCCTATATACTGGGTTTTTTGGAGCTTACAGTCCCCAAGTGGGCATTTGAAGGCATAGACTAATGTCGTCTATGCCTTCAAATGCCCACTTGGGGACTGTAAGCTCCAAAAAACCCAGTATATAGGCAAGACAACAACATCTCTTTCTAGGCGTTTAACGATGCATAAACAACAGGGCTCCATTAAGGAACATATAATCTCTTCCCATAACCAAACCATCGCCAGAGAAATCCTAGTAAACAACACAGAAATCATCGATAGATACAGCGATAGCAGGCGGCTTGACGTTTGCGAGGCACTACACATCAAGAAGTCAACACCAGCAATCAACAGCCAATTATTGCACAACTATATTCTACCCACCTCAAGACTCCGCTCCAATATAGAAGCATCAAGAAATATGGACCAATAGGCTTTCTACAAACACTTCTATTCAATACCCATTGTTTCTGTTCTGTCTTGTGTTGATACTTTTAATACCCTATTAATATCCCCTCCTGTTCTGTCTTGTGTTAATGCCACATCACCCTTCCCACCTCACTCAAATGTAGATATAAAATCAGAGATACGTTCTAATCAGTTGTGTATTTGTGAAGTCTTTGAAAATGTAATAAGTTTTACGAAACGCGCCCGTGTCGCGTCAGACTAGAAATAAAAATGAATTTTGGAGAAGTGATTTTTGATTTACCTCCAACAGTGAAGCGTAATGTACGAAAGATTGAGAAAATTCGTGTTAGAATTATTAATCTTACTTTTTCGGTCATATTTAATAATATATGTCTACAGGAAAGACTGCTACCAAAATATACTAATATATATATATATATATATATATATATATATATATATATATATATATATATATATATATATATATATATATATATATATATATATATATATATATATATATATATATATATATTATTAAATATGACCGAAAAAGTAAGATTAATAATTCTAACACGAATTTTCTCTATCTTTCGTACATTTCTTTTCACTGTTGGTGGTAATTCAAAAATCAATTCTCAAAAATTCATTTTTATTTCTAGTCTGACGCGACACTTGAGCGTGTTTCGTAAAACTTATTACATTTTCAAAGACTTTAGTTTACACATACACAACTGAATAGAACTTACACATCTCCGATTTGTTTATATCTACATTTGAGTGAGGTGGATGGGGTGAGGTGGCATTAATAGGGTATTAATTTCATCAACACAAGACAGAACACGAAACAATGGGTATTGAATGGAAGTGATTGTAGAAAGCCTATTGGTCCATATTTCTTGATGCTTCTGATTGGTGATGCTTCACCAACGTACCTGTGGACGAGACAATCGGGATGATAGCCGACAGAGTGTATCGTGATCCAGCCTGTACTCCTCTTGACATACCAGAAAATATTCTAAGGAAACTACTCCAAGCTTGTACTAAAGAGGCACCCTTCTTGAGCCCGGATGGGCACATGTATAAGCAAGTAGATGGGGTCGCCATGGGTTCTCCCCTAGGTGTCCTGTTTGCAAACTTCTACATGGGTACCATCGAGCAAAAAGTCCTAGTCCACATGAACTTGAAACCGGCCATATACTGCAGGTATGTTGACGACATTTTTACACAGGTACATGATTTCAGACATCTGCAGGAGCTGAAGGAGGCGTTTGAGCAGAGTTCCGTGCTGCGTTTCACTTACGAGATGGAAAAGGATGGGAAGCTGCCCTTTCTAGATGTAACAGTCATGGAAAAGAGCGGAGGTTTCCACACTGCAGTCTACACTAAGGAAACGAACATAGGAATGTGCCTAAATGCCAACAGCGACTGCCCAGACAGGTACAAGAGGAGTGTTGTTAACGCATATGTCGACCGTGCTCTCAGCCACAGCTCAGAATGGAAGCAAGTCGACGAAGAACTCTGTAGGGTAAGGCAGGTCCTAGTCAACAACGGCTTCTCCAATGGTTTCGTCAAAGACATCATAAGAAGGAAAGTGAAACGCCATGCAACCTCTGAAGAGACAACTAACACAACACCTATACCCCCTATTAGACTATTTTACAGGAACTTCTTTTCCACAGCTCATAAAACGGAGGAAAGGGTCCTGAAAGATATTGTTAATAGAAACGTCATCCCTACAGACAAAAATCAGAGGATACAACTGACGATTTACTATAAAACCAGAAAAACGGCCAGCCTACTCATGAGAAACTCTCCAGACACAAAGCAGAACGCTTTAAAAGAGACCAACGTCGTCTATGCCTTCAAATGCCCACTTGGGGACTGTAAGCTCCAAAAAAACCAGTATATAGGCAAGACAACAACATCTCTTTCTAGGCGTTTAACGATGCATAAGCAACAGGGCTCCATTAAGGAACATATAATCTCTTCCAACAACCAAACCATCGCCAGAGAAATCCTAGTAAACAACACAGAAATCATCGATAGATACAGCGATAGCAGGCGGCTTGACGTTTACGAGGCACTGCACATTAAAAAGTCAACACCAGCGATCAACAGCCAATTAATGCACAACTATATTCTACCCACCTCAAGACTCCGCTCCAATATAGAAGCATCAAGAAATATGGACCAATAGGCTTTCTACAATCACTTCCATTCAATACCCATTGTTTCGTGTTCTGTCTAGTGTTGATGAAATTAATATCCTATTAATGCCACCTCACCCCATCCACCTCACTCAAATGTAGATATAAACAAATCGGAGATGTGTAAGTTCTATTCAGTTGTGTATGTGTAAACTAAAGTCTTTGAAAATGTAATAAGTTTTACGAAACGCGCTCAAGTGTCGCGTCAGACTAGAAATAAAAATGAATTTTGGAGAATTGATTTTTGAATTACCACCAACAGTGAATAGAAATGCACGAAAGATAGAGAAAATTCGTGTTAGAATTATTAATCTTATTTTTTCGGTCATATTTAATAATATATGTCTACAGGAAAGACTGCTACCAAAATATACTTATATATATATATATATATATATATATATATATATATATATATATATATATATATATATATATATATATATAAATATATATATATATATATATATATATATATATATATATATATATATATATATATATATATATATATATATATATATATATATATATTAGAAAGCACTCCTCCTGTGAAAGGTTCAGATCTTAGAGTGATAGGAGGCAATGAAACCCCTCGACATCCAGTACTCTGACTAAATTACCACTACACTATTAAAAGTCATTAGTAACCGAAGCTATCCCCCCCCCCCCCCCCAATGACCCAATAGCTCTCGGTAGTCACAGACCAGAAGTTCGTTTTCATTGACAGAATTCACTTACATGAGACAACACGAGCCGCCATTGTGTAAATAACGTGAAGAAACACGCAAGCCAATTATATCACAAAAGGACTTATTAAGAAAGGTTGTACTTATGAATGTGTACAATGGTTGTGTTTATGAACGACTGTGTCCAATGGTTGTGTTTGTGAATGAGTGTGTACAATGGTTGTGTTTGTGAATGAGTGTGTACAATGGTTGTGTTTGTGAATGAGTGTGTACAATGGTTGTGTTTATGAACGACTGTGTCCAATGGTTGTGTTTGTGAATGAGTGTGTACAATGGTTGTGTTTGTGAATGAGTGTGTACAATGGTTGTGTTTATGAACGAGTGTGTACAATGGTTGTGTTTGTGAATGAGTGTGTACAATGGTTGTGTTTATGAATGAGTGTGTACAATGGTTGTGTTTGTGAATGAGTGTGTCCAATGGTTGTGTTTGTGAATGAGTGTGTACAATGGTTGTGTTTATGAATGAGTGTGTACAATGGTTGTGTTTATGAACGAGTGTGTCCAATGGTTGTGTTTGTGAATGAGTGTGTCCAATGGTTGTGTTTGTGAATGAGTGTGTACAATGGTTGTGTTTGTGAATGAGTGTGTACAATGGTTGTGTTTGTGAATGAGTGTGTACAATGGTTGTGTTTGTGAATGAGTGTGTACAATGGTTGTGTTTGTGAGTGAGTGTGTACAACGGTTGTGTTTGTGAATGAGTGTGTACAATGGTTGTGTTTGTGAATGAGTGTGTACAATGGTTGTGTTTGTGAATGAGTGTGTACAATGGTTGTGTTTATGAACGACTGTGTCCAATGGTTGTGTTTGTGAATGAGTGTGTACAATGGTTGTGTTTGTGAATGAGTGTGTACAATGGTTGTGTTTATGAACGAGTGTGTACAATGGTTGTGTTTGTGAATGAGTGTGTACAATGGTTGTGTTTATGAATGAGTGTGTACAATGGTTGTGTTTGTGAATGAGTGTGTCCAATGGTTGTGTTTGTGAATGAGTGTGTACAATGGTTGTGTTTATGAATGAGTGTGTACAATGGTTGTGTTTATGAACGAGTGTGTCCAATGGTTGTGTTTGTGAATGAGTGTGTCCAATGGTTGTGTTTGTGAATGAGTGTGTACAATGGTTGTGTTTGTGAATGAGTGTGTACAATGGTTGTGTTTGTGAATGAGTGTGTACAATGGTTGTGTTTGTGAATGAGTGTGTACAATGGTTGTGTTTGTGAATGAGTGTGTACAATGGTTGTGTTTGTGAATGAGTGTGTACAATGGTTGTGTTTGTGAATGAGTGTGTACAATGGTTGTGTTTATGAACGAGTGTGTACAATGGTTGTGTTGTGAATGAGTGTGTACAATGGTTGTGTTTGTGAATGAGTGTGTACAATGGTTGTGTTTGTGAATGAGTGTGTACAATGGTTGTGTTTATGAACGAGTGTGTACAATGGTTGTGTTTGTGAATGAGTGTGTACAATGGTTGTGTTTATGAATGAGTGTGTACAATGGTTGTGTTTATGAACGAGTGTGTACAATGGTTGTGTTTGTGAATGAGTGTGTACAATGGTTGTGTTTGTGAATAAGTGTGTACAATGGTTGTGTTTGTGAATGAGTGTGTACAATGGTTGTGTTTGTGAATGAGTGTGTACAATGGTTGTGTTTGTGAATGAGTGTGTACAATGGTTGTGTTTGTGAATGAGTGTGTATAATGGTTGTGTTTATGAACGAGTGTGTACAATGGTTGTGTTTGTGAATGAGTGTGTCCAATGGTTGTGTTTGTGAATGAGTGTGTACAATGGTTGTGTTTGTGAATGAGTGTGTACAATGGTTGTGTTTGTGAATGAGTGTGTACAATGGTTGTGTTTGTGAATGAGTGTGTACAATGGTTGTGTTTGTGAATGAGTGTGTCCAATGGTTGTGTTTGTGAATGAGTGTGTACAATGGTTGGGTTTGTGAACGACTGTGCAATTACTAAGTTAAAAAACGACAATGCAGAGAGTGAGTAATTCAGTAACCGTGACCAATTTATTTTTTGAGCGACTGTGCAATAGTTTAGTTTACAAACGAAAATAGATTGAATTAGTTTATGAATTACATTACAACGAATATTTGTAAATAGTTTTTACCGACTACATTTTCAATTGTATAAAATATAAGAATGATTCATTGTACAGAGGGACTTAATGAGTTAAGAAATTGTTGTGAGATTGTCTGGAATTTAATCAGAAACTGTTAAGATAATTTTTTAAATATTTCAGAAAAAGCGAAATGGAAAATTTTTCCGACTTTCCACCATGACAGGTAAAACCTCGCCGTTGTTAACAGCATTTTAATTCAATAATACTTTTTTTGGCTAAGGATTTGTGGAGTGAGGGGGGAGGCTCACCCGTGTGTCGTGAGCAGAACTGTGTGTGTTTATATTCACCTAGTTGTGCTTACAGGGTTGGACTTTGCTCTATCGACCCGTCTCGCAACCGTCAATCAACTGGTGTACAGATTCCTGAGCCTGCTGGGCTCTATTATACCTATATTTGAAACTATGTATGGAGTCAGCCTCCACCACATCACTTTCTAATGCATTTACTAACATTTCATTTACTAACTACTCTGACACTGAAAAAAATCTTTCTAATGTCTTTGTGGCTCATTTGGGTACTAAGTTTCTACCTGTGTCCCCTTGTTCGTGTTCCACCCGTGCTGAAGTGTTTGTCTTTGTCCACCCCTGTCAATTCCCTTGAGAATTTTGTAGGTGGTTATCATGTCTCCCCTTACTCTTCTGTTTTCCAGGGACGTGAGGTTCAGCTCCATTAGCCTTTCCTCGTAGCTCATACTTCTCAGTTTTGGGACAAGTCTGGTGGCATACCGCTGAATCTTTTCTAACATTGTCTTGTGTTTAACTTGGTATGGACTCCAGGCTGGAGCTCCATATTCCAAGATTAGTCTGAAATAAGTGCAAACAGAGTCCTAGAAGATTCCTTACATAAGTTTCTAGAGGCAGCTCTTTTGTTGACCAACCTAGCATATGCCGCTGATGATATCCTTGAGATGTGGGCCTTTGGGGACAGGTTCGGTGTCATATCGACCCACCAGATCTTTCTCTCTATTTGACTCTTGCAGGATTTCACCTCCCCAGATGGTATCTTGTGTTCTGCCTTCTGCTCCCTACGCCTAATTTCATTACTTTACACTTTCCATGGTTTAACATTAGTAGCCATTTTCTAGACCATTCCTCCAGTTTGTCCAGGTCATCCTGTATTCTCTGTTCATCTTCATCTGTCTTGATTCTTCTCATAATTTTTGCATCATCAGCAAACATTGAGAGGAATGAGTCTATACCCTCCGGAAGATCGTTTACATATATTAGAAACAGGATGGGTCCAAGTACAGAGTCCTGTGGGACTCCTCTGGTGACATCTCGCCACTCTGATGCCTTCCCCTCACAGTTACTCGGTGTTTCTTTTTCCTTAGATACTCCCTTAACCACTGGAGCACCTTCCCTTTTACTCCTGCCTGTTGCTCAAACTTTTGTAACTTTTGTACTCACCTATTTGTACTCACCTATTTGTGCTTGAGGGGGTTGAGCTTTGGCTCTTTGGTCCCGCCTCTCAACTGTCAATCAACTGGTGTACAGATTTTTGAGCCTACTGGGCTCTATCATATCTACATTTGAAACTGTGTATGGAGTCAGCTTCCACCACATCATTGCCTAATGCATTCCATCCGTTAACTACTCTGACACTGAAAAAGTTCCTTCTAACGTCTCTGTGGCTCATGTGGGTACTCAGCTTCCACCTGTGTCCCCTTGTTCGCGTCCCACCAGTGTTGAATAGTTAATCCTTGTTTACCCGGTCGATTCTTCTGAGGACTTTGTAGGTTGTGATCATGTCTCCCCTTACTCTTCTGAATCACACACACACACACACACTTCTCTTTGTGTGTGTGTGTGTGTGTGTGTGTGTGTGTGTGTGTGTGTGTGTGTGTGTGTGTGTGTGTGTGTGTGTGTGTGTGTGTGTGTGTACACTCACCTATTTGAACTCACCTATTTGTGCATGCTGGGTTGACCTTTGGCTCTTTGGTCCCGCCTCTCAACGGTCAATCAACGAATGTACAGGTTCCTGAGCCTTCTGGGCTCAATCATATCTACACTGAAAGCTGTGTATGGAGTCAGCCTCCACCACATCACTTTCTTATGCATTCCATTTGTCTACTACTCTGACAAAATTCTTTCTAACGTCTCTATGGCACATTTGGGCATTCAATTTCCACCTGTGTCCCCAAGTGCGTGTGCCCCTTGTGTTAAAAATTCTACCTTTTCTTTTTGTAGTCTTTATCTACCTTATCAATTCCTTTTAAATCTTGTATGTGGTGATCATGTCCCCTCTAACTTTTCTGTCTCCCAGTGACGTGAGGTTTAATTCCCGTAGTCTCTCCTCGTAGCTCATACCCCTCAGTTCGGGTACTACTCTGGTGGCAAACCTTTGAAACTTTTGCAGTTTAACCTTATGCTTGACTAGATATGGACTCCATGCTGGGGCCGCATACTCCAGGATTCGTCTGACATATGTGGTATATACTGTTCTGAAAGATTCCTTACACAAGTTTCTTTAGGCCGTTCTTATGTTAGCCAACCTGGCATATGCCACTGATGTTATTTTCTTGATATGAGCTTCAGGGGACAGGTCTGGCGTGATATCAACGCCCAGGTCTTTCTCTCTCTCTTACTCTTGGAGAATTTCATCTTCCAAATGATACCTTGTATCTGGTCTCCTGCGCCCTACACCTATCTTCATTACAATACATTTGTTTGGGTTAAACTCCAATAACCATTTGTTCGACCATTACTGCAGCTTGTCCAGGTATTCTTGAAGCCTCAAGCTGTCCTCCTCTGTCTTAATCCTTCTCATAATTTTGGCGTCGTCAACAAACATTGAGAGGAATGAGTCAATACCCTCCAGGATATCATTTACATATATCAGAAACAAGATAGGTCCGAGTACAGAGCCCTGTGGGACTCCACTTTTGACTTCACGCCAATCTGACGTCTCACCCCTCACTGTAACTCTCTGCTTCCTATTGCTTAGGTACTCCCTTATCCATTGGAGCGCCCTACCAGTTACTCCTGCCTGTTTCTCCAGCTTATGCATGAGCCTTTTATGGGGTACTGTGTCAAAGGCTTTCCGACAGTCCAAAAAAATGCAGTCTGCCCATCCTTCTCTTTCTTGCTTAATCTTTGTCACCTGATCGTAGAATTCTATCAAGCCTGTAAGGCAAGATTTACCCTCACAGAACCCATGTTGATTGGTTGTCACGAAGTCTCTTCTCTCCAGATGTGTTACTAGGTTTTTTCTCACAATCTTCTCCATCACCTTGCATGGTGTAGAAGTTAAGGACACTGGCCTGTAGTTCAGTGCCTCTTGTCTCACTCATTTTGAATATTGGTACTACATTCGCCGTTTTCCATTTTTCTGGTAGGTCTCCCGTTTCCAGTTACCTACTATACACTATGGAGAGTGGCAAGCAAAGTGCTCCTGCACACTCTTTCAATACCCATGGTGAGACTCTTTTCGGCCCAACAGCCTTTCTCACGTCCAGCTCCAATAGGTGCCTCTTGACATCATCTCTTGTAATTTCGAACCCTTCCAAGGTCGCGTTGTTTGTTGCCACCTCTCCTAGCGCCGTGACCTCTCCTTGTTCTATTGTAAAGACCTCCTGGAACCTCTTGTTGAGTTCTTCACACACCTCTTTGTCACTCTGTGTACCTGTCCTCACTGTTCTAAATTTCATCACCTCTTCCTTCACTGTTGGTTTCCTCCTGATGTGACTGTGCAGTAGCTTTGACTCGGTCTTGGCTTTATTAGCTATATCATTTCCATACCTTTTCTCAGCTGCTCTTCTCACAGTTCTGTTTCTGTGTGTGTGTGTGTGTGTGTGTGTGTGTGTGTGTGTGTGTGTGTGTGTGTGTGTGTGTGTGTGTTTGTGTGTGTGTGTGTGTGTGTGTGTGTGTGTGTGTGTACTCACCTAATTGTGCTTGCGGGGGTTGAGCTCTGGCTCTTTGGTCCCGCCTCTCGTCCGTCAATCAACAGGTGAACAGGTTCCTGAGCCTATTGGGCTCTATCATATCAACACTTGAAACTGTGTTTGGAGTCAGCCTCCACCACATCACTTCCTAATGCATTCCATTTGTCAACCACTCTGACACTAAAAAAGTTCTTTCTAATATCTCTGTGGCTCATTTGGGCACTCAGTTTCCACCTGTGTCCCCTTGTGCGTGTTCCCCTTGTGTTAAATAGACTGTCTTTATCTACCCTATCAATTCCTTTCAGAATCTTGAATGTGGTGATCATGTCCCCCCTAACTCTTCTGTCTTCCAGCGAAGTGAGGTTTAATTCCTGTAGTCTCTCCTCGTAGCTCATACCTCTCAGCTCGGGTACTAGTCTGGTGGCAAACCTTTGAACCTTTTCCAGTTTAGTCTTATCCTTGACTAGATATGGACTCCATGCTGGGGCTGCATTCTCCAGGATTGGCCTGACATATGTGGTATACAAAGTTCTGAATGATTCTTTACACAAGTTTCTGAATGCCGTTCGTATGTTAGCCAGCCTGGCATATGCCGCTGATGTTATCCGCTTGATATGAGCTGCAGGAGACAGGTCTGACGTGATTTCAACCCCAAGTCTTTTTCCTTCTCTGACTCCTGAAGAATTTCCTCTCCCAGATGATACCTTGTATCTGGCCTCCTGCTCCCTACACCTATCTTCATTACATTACATTTGGTTGGGTTAAACTCTAACAACCATTTGTTCGACCATTCCTTCAGCTTGTCTAGGTCTTCTTGAAGCCTCAAACAGTCCTCTTCTGTTTTAATCCTTCTCATAATTTTGGCATCGTCCGCAAACATTGAGAGAAATGAATCGATACCCTCCGGGAGATCATTTACATATATCAGAAGCAAGATAGGACCGAGTACAGAGCCCTGTGGGACTCCACTGGTGACTTGACACGCCAATCGCAGGTCTCACCCCTCACCGTAACTCTCTGCTTCCTATTGCTTAGATACTCCCTTCTCCACTGGAGCACCTTACCAGCTACACCTGCCTGTCTCTCCAGCTTATATACCAGCCTCTTATGCGGTACTGTCTCAAAGTCTTTCAGACAATCCAAGAAAATGCAGTCCGCCCAGCCCTCTCTTTCTTGCTTAATCTTTGTCACCTGATCGTAGAATTCTATCAAGCCTGTAGTGCAAGATTTACCCTCCCTGAACCCATGTTGGCGATTTGTCACGAAGTCCCTTCTCTCCAGATGTGTTACCAGGTTTTTTCACACGATCTTCTCCATCACCTTGCATGGTATACAAGTCAAGGACATTGGCCTGTAGTTCAGTGCCTCTTGCCTGTCGCCCTTTTTGTATATTGGGACCACATTCGCCGTCTTCAATATTTCTGGTAGGACTCCCGTCTCCAATGACTTACTATACACTATGGAGAGTGGCAAGCAAAGTGCCTCTGCACACTCTTTCAGTATCCATGGTGAGATCCCATCTGGACCATCAGCCTTTCTAACATCCAGATCCAGCAGGTGTCTCTTGACCTCCTCTCTCATAATTTCGAACTCTTCCAAGGCCGCCTGGTTTACCTCCCTTTCTCTTAGCACAGTGACCTCACCTTGTTCTATTGTGAAGACCTCCTGGAACCTCTTGTTGAGTTCTTCACACACCTCTCTGTCATTCTCTGTATACCTGTCCTCGCCTGTCCGAAGTTTCAATACCTGTTCTTTCACTGTTTTCCTTCTGATGTGACTGTGGAGTAGCTTTGGTTCGGTCTTGGCTTTGTTTGCTATATCATTTTCAAAACTTTTCCCTGCTTCTCTTCTCACCCTGACGTACTCATTCCTGGTTCTCTGGTATCTCTCTCTGCTTTCTGGTGTTCTGTTATTCCGGAAGTTCCTCCACGCCCTTTTGTTCAGTTTCTTCGCTTCCATACATGCCCTATTATACCATGGATTCTTCTGTTGCTTCTCGGATTTTTCCCTTTGGGCCGGGATGAACCTGTTTACTGCCTCCTGACACTTTTGGGTAACATAGTCCATCATACCCTATACAGACTTATCTCTGAGGTCTGTGTCCCAAGGTATTTCACTTAGGAAACTTCTCATCTGTTCATAATTCCCCTTTCGGTATGCCAGCCCTTTGATTCCTAGTTCTTTTTTGGGGGAGATAAGTCCTAGCTCTACCAGGTACTCAAAGTTCAATACACTGTGGTCACTCATTCCCATGGGCGCTTCCATCTTAACTTCCCTTATATCCCACTCATTTAGGGTAAATATCAAATCAAGCATTGCTGGTTCATCTTCTCTCATTCTTGTCGGTTCTTTGATGTGCTGGCTTAGAAAGTTTCTTGTTGCCACGTCCAGCAGCTTAGCTCTCCATGTTTCTGGTCCTCCATGCGGGTCTCTGTTCTTCCAATCTATCTTCCCGTGTGTGTGTGTGTGTGTGTGTGTGTGTGTGTGTGTGTGTGTGTGTGTGTGTGTGTGTATGTGTGTGTGTGTGTGTGTGTGTGTGTGTGTGTGTGTGTGTGTGTGTGTGTGTGTGTGTGTGTGTGTGTGTGTGTGTGTGTGTGTGTGTGTGTGTACTCACCTATTTGTGCCTGCAGGATCGAACATTGACTCTTGGATCCCGCCTTTCGAGCCATCGGTTGTTTCAGCAATGACTCCGCTCCAATTTCTCTATCATATCTAGTTTAAAATGATGAACAGAATTGGCTTCCACAACCTGCTCCATAAGTGGCCATTTTTCATACCATTTCATACAATACCATTAAGCATACCATTTTTCGTCTACTCTCACGCAAAAAGAAAACTTTTTAACATCTCTGTGTCCTCTCGTTTCGTTACTATTCCGTGTGAACATTTCGTCTATTTCCACTCTGTCAATTCTCCTGTCTGTTTTATACGTTCCTGTCATATGCCCCCTCGCCCTTCTTTTTTCTAGTTTCGTAAGGCTTAGTTCCTTCAGGCGCTCTTCATACCCCATCACTCGTAACGCTGGGACGAGTCTCGTTGCAAACTTCTGAAACTTTTCCAGTTACCTTATATGTTTCTTCAGGTGGGAACTCCATGATGGGGCGGCATACTCTTAGACTGGCCTCTCGTAGGCAGTGTAAAGCGCCCTAAATGCCTCCTTACTTAGGTTTCTGAATAACGTCCTAACTTTTGCCAGTGTAGAGTACGCTGCTGTTGATATTCTATTTATATGTGAATCTGGAGTTAGATTAGGTGTTACGTCCACGCCCAGGTCTCTTTCTCGAGTCGTCACAGGTAAGCCGTTCCCTTTCTTGTGTACTATCCCTTTGGCCTCCTATCTCCTAATCCCTTTTCCTTAACTTTAATTTTTTTCGCGTTTAACTCAGAAACTCCAGTAATCATATCACTCTGACCATCTCTACATCTGTTCAGGTCTTCTTGGAGGATCGTACAATCCTCATCTGCCACAACTATTCACATCAACTTTATGTCTTCCGCGAACATCGACATGTAGCATTCTACTCTTGTAAAGATGACATTAACATATATTAGAAATAGAATTGGTCCCAGCACCAATCCTTTAGGTACTCCACTCGTTACTGTTCGCCAGTCCGACTTCTCGCTAATATAAAGTTAAGGAAATGGGATTACGTGATATGAGACTAAAGAGACAGTACACAATGAAGGGGAACTGCCTACCTGTGACGACTCGAGAAAGAGACCTGGGCGTGGACGTCACACCTAATCTAACTCCAGATTCACATATAAATAGAATATCAACAGCAGCGTACTCTACGCTGGCAAAAGTTAGGACATCATTCAGAAACCTAAGTAAGGAGGCATTTAGGGCGCTTTATACTGCATACGTGAGGCCAGTCTTAGAGTATGCTGTCCCATCATGGAGTCCCCACCTGAAGAAAAATATAAGGAAACTGGAAAAGGCTCAGAAGTTTGCAACGAGACTCGTCTCAGCGTTAAGAGGAATGGTGTAAGAAGAGCGCCATACGGAATTGAGCCTTATAACACTAGAAAAAAGAAGGGAGAGGGGGGGGGGATATGATAGGAACGTATAAAATACTCAGGGGGGGGGGGGATTGACAGAGTGGAAATATACGAAATGATCACACGGAATAGTAACAGAACGAGGGAACATGGGTGAAAGCTGAAAATTCAGATGAGACACAGATTTTAGGAAGTTTTCTTTTAGTGTGAGAGTAGTGGAGAGTAATTAATGGGCTTAATTAAGGAACAGGTTGTGGAAGCAAATTCTATTCATTATTTTAAAACTAGATATGAGAGGGGAAATGGGTCGGGAGTCACTGCTGTAAACAACCGATGGCTCGAAGATCCAAGAGTCAATGATCGATCCTGCAGGCACAAATAGGTGAGCACAAATAGGTGTGTATACACACTCACACACAGGGGCACACAACCCTGAACCCATACACATGGGTTCAGGGATGGCAGGTCCTGCCTCACATTGTTAACTGAATTTTACGACCAGGCAAGAAGGAGAGGGATGGGCAGACTGCATATTTTTGGATTGCCAGAAAGCATTTGATACAGTACCACAGAAGAGGCTAGTGAAAAAGCTGGAGATGCAGGCTGGAGTAAAAGGGAAGGTACTCCATTGGATGGAGGAGTACCTAAGCAACAGGAGACAACGAGTCATTGTGAGGGGTGAGGTCTCAGATTGGTGAGACGTTACAAGTTGAGTCCCGCAGGGGGTCAGTCCTTGGACCTATACTGTTTCTGATATATGCAAATGATCTCCCAGAGGGTATAAACTCGTTTCTCTCGATGTTTGCTGATGATACAAAAATTATGAGGAGGACTGAAACAGAGGATGATAGTAGGAGGCTACAAGATGACCTAGACAGACTGAGTGAATGGTCCAACAAATGACTGTTGAAGTTCAACCCGAGTAAATGCAAAGTAATGAAACTAGGCAGTGGAAACAGGAGGCCCGACACAGGATAAAGAGTAGGAGATGAAGAATTTAATGAATCGGACAGAGAGGAAGATCTAGGAGTTGATATCACACCAAACCTGTCTCCTGAAGCCCACATAAAAAGAACAACGTCTACGGCATATGCGAGGCTGGCTAACATCAGAACAGCGTTCAGGAACCTGTGTAAGGAATCATTCAGAATCTTGTACACCACATATGTACCACATAAGACCAATCCTGGAGTATGCGGCCCCAGCATGGAGCCCGTACCTTGTCAAGCACAAGAAGAAGCTGGAAAAAGTCCAAAGTTAAGCCACTAGAATAGTCCCAGAACTAAGAGGCATGAGTTACGAGAAGAGGCGGCGGGAAATGCACCTTACGACACTGGAAGACAGAAGAGTAAGGGGAGACATGATCACAACCTACAAAATCCTCAGGGGAATCGACCAGGTAAACAAGGATAAACTATTCAACACTGGTGGTACTCAAACAAGGGGACACAGGTGGAAACTGAGTACCCACATGAGCCACAGAGACGTTAGAAAGAACTTTTTCAGTGTCAGAGTAGTTAACAGGTGGAATGCATTAGGCAGTGATGTGGTGGAGGCTGACTCCATACACAGTTTCAAATGTAGATATGATAGAGCCCAGTAGGCTCAGGAATCTGTACACCTGTTGATTGACGTTTAAGAGGTTGGTCCAGTGAGCCAAAACTCAACCCCCACGAACACAACTAGGTGAGTATAAATAGGTGAGCACACGTGACATATCACACCTATGAACACAAACCCCCAACACAAACAACCAACTTATCCGTCATAAACTATAAACCCCTATCTTCCCCATCCCCCTGCTGCCACACACACTTCACAAACACCCCCTGCTGCCACACACACTTCACAAACACGTCCTCCAACTACACACACTTCACAAACACCTCCTCCAACTACACACACTTCACAAACACCTCCTCCAACTACACACACTTCACAAACACCTCCTCCTACCACACACACTTCACAAACGCACCTCCTACCTCACACACTTCACAAACACCTCCTCCTACCACACACACTTCACAAACGCACCTCCTACCACACACACTTCAAACGCACCTCCTACCACACACACTTCACAAACACCCCCTGCTGCCACACACACTTCACAAACGCACCTCCTACCACACACACTTCACAAACGCACCTCCTACCACACACACTTCACAAACGCACCTCCTACCACACACACTTCACAAACACCCCCTGCTGCCACACACACTTCACAAACACGTCCTCCAACTACACACACTTCACAAACACCTCCTCCAACTACACACACTTCACAAACACCTCCTCCAACTACACACACTTCACAAACACCTCCTCCTACCACAAACACTTCACAAACGCACCTCCTACCTCACACACTTCACAAACACCTCCTCCTACCACACACACTTCACAAACGCACCTCCTACCACACACACTTCACAAACGCACCTCCTACCACACACACTTCACAAACGCACCTCCTACCACACACACTTCACAAACACCCCCTGCTGCCACACACACTTCACAAACGCACCTCCTACCACACACACTTCACAAACGCACCTCCTACCACACACACTTCACAAACGCACCTCCTACCACACACACTTCACAAACACCCCCTGCTGCCACACACAATTCACAAACACGTCCTCCAACTACACACACTTCACAAACACCTCCTCCAACTACACACACTTCACAAACACCTCCTCCAACTACACACACTTCACAAACACCTCCTCCTACCACACACACTTCACAAACGCACCTCCTACCTCACACACTTCACAAACACCTCCTCCTACCACACACACTTCACAAACGCACCTCCTACCTCACACACTTCACAAACACCTCCTCCTACCACACACACTTCACAAACACCTCCTCCTACCACACACACTTCACAAACGCACCTCCTACCACACACACTTCACAAACACCTCCTCCAACTACACACACTTCACAAACACACCTCCTACCACACACACTTCTCAAACACCTCCTCCTACCACACACACTTCACAAACACCTCCTCCTACCACACACTTCACAAACACCTCCTCCTACCACACACACTTCACAAACGCACCTCCTACCACACACACTTCACAAACGCACCTCCTACCACACACACTTCACAAACGCACCTCCTACCACACACACTTCACAAACACCTCCTCCTACCACACACACTTCACAAACGCACCTCCTACCACACACACTTCACAAACGCACCTCCTACCACACACACTTCACAAACGCACCTCCTACCACACACACTTCACAAACACCCCCTGCTGCCACACACACTTCACAAACGCACCTCTGTTACGGCCCTCTCGGGACGCAACGGGGTTCTTACTCTGATGTCGTTAGAGGAAGATATATATCCGACCCCAAGCCAGTAGAGGCTTTCAAGGGATGCGATCCGTGACGCAAGTAACTTAAAGGGAGTATGGAAAGAAAGTTAAGAACTTAATATTATATAATGTTCACCATCACCATTTAAATATATAAAAGTAAAACGTACACAAAGGGGGAGGGGTATTAACACTTTACAAAGGGGATCAACACTGTAGTCTTCTGCTGGAGACTATGGATCCTCGAAGCTAGGTGCTGAGTCCGCGGTGCTTTCTTCGTGGCCTCAAGACGTGTCCTCTGAGAACGCCGAGCCTACCCTGGCCACAGGTCAGCCACAACACAGGTCCACTGGGGGCACCGTCGTGGAGGCCGTCAACCACACGTCCAGCTGGTCTGCTGGCAGGTACTGAGCCACCAAGGCTGGTACGGCCACTCCACGAACGATAAAAGGGGTACGCCCTAGACAGGAGTCTCGTGTGATATCACCAATCACCCTCCTGTCCTCAATACCCCAGTGGATTATCGTCTCCAACCGTCGGTCCCGGGTAAATCCTTCCACTGCCACTCCACTGGCAGGCTTAACACACCACAGTGTTCTTCCGGGGGGACGACGTCACAACAGCTGCAGCAAACTTCACAGTATGGAGACTGGCTGCCTCGGGTAGACTGACTCCACCTTCAACACAGTGGTCCCAGGTCGGCTCTGTAAGCAGACACGTCATTAATAACCGGGACACTAATACTCCTCACTTACGGTGGCGGGCGCAAACACCTGACGTATCCAGTCCATAGATGGCGCTGTCGTCGGAGCACCACCTCACCAGAGGTCAGGAGCGGCGGTGTTGAGCGCTGAACCAGACTGGAAACTGGTCCTCGAGGCCAGTACACGCTGTCCTCACTAGGTGTCGTCGTTCGTTTGGCGGGGGTTTCGGGAGCTGACCCACAGATGGCGTGTTTGTCACTGCTCCAGGCTCGGACGCTGGGTCCGGGTTCGTAACAACCTCCTACCACACACACTTCACAAACGCACCTCCTACCACACACACTTCACAAACGCACCTCCTACCACACACACTTCACAAACACCCCCTGCTGCCACACACAATTCACAAACACGTCCTCCAACTACACACACTTCACAAACACCTCCTCCAACTACACACACTTCACAAACACCTCCTCCAACTATACACACTTCACAAACACCTCCTCCTACCACACACACTTCACAAACGCACCTCCTACCTCACACACTTCACAAACACCTCCTCCTACCACACACACTTCACAAACGCACCTCCTACCTCACACACTTCACAAACACCTCCTCCTACCACACACACTTCACAAACACCTCCTCCTACCACACACACTTCACAAACGTACCTCCTACCACACACACCTCACAAACACCTCCTCCATCTACACACACTTCACAAACACACCTCCTACCACACACACTTCTCAAACACCTCCTCCTACCACACACACTTCACAAACACCTCCTCCTACCACACACACTTCACAAACACCTCCTCCTACCACACACACTTCACAAACGCACCTCCTACCACACACACTTCACAAACGCACCTCCTACCACACACACTTCACAAACACCTCCTCCTACCACACACACTTCACAAACACCTCCTCCTACCACACACACTTCACAAACACCTCCTCCTACCACACACACTTCACAAACACCTCCTCCTACCACACACACTTCACAAACGCACCTCCTACCACACACACTTCACAAACGCACCTCCTACCACACACACTTCACAAACACCTCCTCCTACCACACACACTTCACTAACACCTCCTCCTACCACACACACTTCACAAACACCTCCTCCTACCACACACACTTCACAAACGCACCTCCTACCACACACACTTCACAAACGCACCTCCTACCACACACACTTCACAAACACCTCCTCCAACTACACACACTTCACAAACACACCTCCTACCACACACACTTCTCAAACACCTCCTCCTACCACACACACTTCACAAACACCTCCTCCTACCACACACACTTCACAAACACCTCCTCCTACCACACACACTTCACAAACACCTCCTCCTACCACACACACTTCACAAACACCTCCTCCTACCACACACACTTCACAAACACCTCCTCCTACCACACACACTTCACAAACACCTCCTCCTACCACACACACTTCACAAACACCTCCTCCTACCACACACACTTCACAAACACCTCCTCCTACCACACACACTTCACAAACACCTCCTCCTACCACACACACTTCACAAACACCTCCTCCTACCACACACACTTCACAAACGCACCTCCTACCACACACACTTCACAAACACCTCCTCCAACTACACACACTTCACAAACACACCTCCTACCACACACACTTCTCAAACACCTCCTCCTACCACACACACTTCACAAACACCTCCTCCTACCACACACACTTCACAAACACCTCCTCCTACCACACACACTTCTCAAACACCTCCTCCTACCACACACACTTCACAAACACCTCCTCCTACCACACACACTTCACAAACACCTCCTCCTACCACACACACTTCACAAACACCTCCTCCTACCACACACACTTCACAAACACCTCCTCCTACCACACACACTTCACAAACACCTCCTCCTACCACACACACTTCACAAACACCTCCTCCTACCACACACACTTCACAAACGCACCTCCTACCACACACACTTCACAAACCCCTCCTCCAACTACACACACTTCACAAACACACCTCCTACCACACACCCTTCTCAAACACCTCCTCCTACCACACACACTTCACAAACACCTCCTCCTACCACACACACTTCACAAACACCTCCTCCTACCACACACACTTCTCAAACACCTCCTCCTACCACACACACTTCACAAACACCTCCTCCTACCACACACACTTCACAAACACCTCCTCCTACCACACACACTTCACAAACACCTCCTCCTACCACACACACTTCACAAACACCTCCTCCTACCACACACACTTCACAAACACCTCCTCCTACCACACACATTTCACAAACACCTCCTCCTACCACACACACTTCACAAACACCTCCTCCTACCACACACACTTCACAAACACCTCCTCCTACCACACACACTTCACAAACACCTCCTCCAACCACTCACACTACACAAAAACAACTCCCTCCCCTCCCACTACAACCACCACATTCCACACACACATTCTGTCCGACTTAAACATATTTTAAATATTTCCTGCGAATGTATCGCAATTTCCGAGCACTGGAAGCCTGGAGTTCACGCTCTCTACGATGCGCGCACCTCACACAATGTGCTGAAATTTTAAAACTTTAAACTTTTCGTGCTGAGTCTTGTAAGAAGTTGTCATGGGACGCCCTGATTGTCGATATAAGACATGCAACCATCAGCGTTCCTTAGTTGTAACAATTCTGAAAATCCGTCTCAGGTTTAATAATGAAGGGAAGGGAACTATCAGGGAAACGCACCAAGCTATTACGTTTATATAATACTGGCCAGGGGTTATGATAAGGATACGGGATGAGACGGGGGAGAAAAGGAATGGTGTCCAACCACTTGGATGGTCGGGGATTGAACGCCGACCTGCATGAAGCGAGACCATCGGTCTACCGTGCAGCCCAATTGGATGGACCGTCCAGCCCAACAGGTTGGGTATTTAATGAATTATTCATAATTTTTCTGGCATAATCATTGTTAGATATCTCAGTTTTATGAGATGTTTTATCATATATTTTATGAGACGTGATGGTGTTTGATGCTCACGTCATCAAGACGTCCTGGCGTCTCCCGGGATCATCTTACCAAACGGCTTCTTAAAGTCAAATGTTGAGAATACATCAAAGAAATGCTTACTACTGTGTCGTCTATAGCAATTCATCTCATTCCCCCGACTCGCTTCAGATATAAATAAGATGCATTCCTTTTTTTTAGAACTCTTAGTTAATGGATCATTGTGAGGCCTAGTGGACAGGCTTCATAGTCTACCCGGCTTGGCGCCTTCTCCTCATAATTACTTATTTACTTACAAAATGTCCTGGATATGTCCAGGATTCTGAAGTACGTGTGTGTGGAGGAGCTCGAGTGAGGCAAGGAGAATTATCAGGGGAAAGCACCAAGCTGTTACTACCATAAGGCACTTTCTCAGGATTGGGATTTGGTACGGGACGGGGAAAAAGGAATGGAGTCTAACCACTTGGACGGTCGGGGCTTGAACGCGGACCTGCATGAAGTGAGACCGTCGTTCTACTGTCCCTCCCTCGAGTGAGAACAACAGTAGTATGAAATATGCAATGTCAGCTTCATCTACACTGCCGCACAACTGTTCACTACACGCAGAACTGTGACAACTCTTACGACCATTGATTCTGATTCTGTGAGAAAGTAAAGTCAGAATAATATAGAGACGACAGGACCTCGTGGCTCACCCGAGGTAGGGGATGAAGAGGCACCAGTTAAACATCACTAACATCAACGATACATCTGGCATTATTCCCGTACTGGATCTATCATTAACCAAGCGATAAGGCTGTTATTCACCCAGCGATAGATCTATCATCATCCCAGCGATAGACCAATCATTAACCCAACGATTGATCTATCATTCACCCTGCGATAGATCTATCATTAATCAAGCGATAGATCAATCAGTAACCCACTGTTAAATCTATCATTAACAAAGGATACTGATCAGTTATTGTCCCATTGAGAGACCTATCATTATCCCAGTGGTAGGTCTAACATTATCCCAGTCATAGGTCTAACATAATCCCAGTGATTGAGTTTATTTTATCCCAGGGATTGAGCTCTTTTTTATCCCAGTGATAGATTTATCATTATCGCAAGGATAGCTCTAACATTATCCCAGTGATAGATCTATCACTATCTCAGTGATAGATCTATCACTATCTCAATGATATAACTATCACTATCCCAGTGATTGACATGATTTTTATCAATCACCTCCCAGCTATCTTGAGCTATGGTTATAACCTATTAGATCTCAACTAAATAAACAGTATGAAGAATATGCCAGTGCTGGATTACATATCCAACAGTCAATATTTTGAGGTCTATCCTTCTTTGAATAATGTTCTCTGAGGGCAGGAAATACTAACTGATGATGAGAACTACTGACTGAAGATAGGAATACTATCTGACGGCAGGAAATATTAACTGATGATACGAAATACTTAGGCTAGAAAATACTTAATAAGGGGTAGGAACTCTTAACCCAGGGTAGGAAATACTACCACATGGCTGGGAATATTAACTGAGAGTAGGAAACATTACCAACCGACAGGATATACTTTCGTATGAAACATAATATATATGTTGGGCAGGAAATACTTTCTTACTTTAGATACCACTTTCGTGATGAAGGGGAATACTTTCTTACCACAGGTAATACTTTATAACTGCAGGTAATACTTACGACCAGGCGTGGAAAAAGGGTTCACTTATCCCTGCCATGATAAACATGTCGTACAGAGTCCCGTAACAATATTTCCTCGTAATGTTCAGGCTTATTTTTATACCAGTAATGTAAGCAGAGGGATGTGTGTGTGTGTGTGTGTGTGTGTGTGTGTGTGTGTGTGTGTGTGTGTGTGTGTGTGTGTGTGTGTGTGTGTGTGTGTGTGTGTGTGTGTGTGTGTGTGTGTGTACTCACCTATTTGTGCTTGCGGGAGTTGAGCTTTGGCGCTTTGGTCCCGCCTCTCAACTGTCAATCAACTGGTGAACAGATTCCTGAGCCTATTGGGCTCTATCATACCTACATTTAAAACTGTGTAAGGAGTCAGCCTCCACCACATCACTTCCTAGTGCATTCCATCCGTTAGCTACTCTGACACTGAAAAAGTTCCTTCTAACGTCTCTGTGGCTCATGTGGGTACTCAGTTTCCAACTGTGTCCCCTTGTTCGCGTCCCACCAGTGTTGAATAGTTTATCCTTGTTTACCCGGTCGATTCCTCTGAGGATTTTGTAGGTTGTGATCATGTCTCCCCTTACTCTTCTGTCTTCCAGTGTCGTAAGGTGCATTTCCCGCAGCCTTTCCTCGTAACTCATGCCTCTTAGTTCTGGGACTAGTCTAGTGGCATACCTTTGGACTTTTTCCAGCTTCGTCTCCTGCTTGACAAGGTACGGGCTCCATGCTGGGGCCGCATACTCCAGGATTGGTCTTACATATGTGGTGTACAAGATTCTGAATGATTCCTTACACAGGTTCCTGAACGCTGTTCTGATGTAAACCAGCCTCGTATATGCCGCAGACGTTATTCTTTTTATGTGGGCTTCAGGAGACAGGTTTGGTGTGATATCAACTCCTAGATCTTTCTCTCTGTTCGTTTCTTTAAGTACTTCATCTCCTATTCTGTATCCTGTGTCTGGCCTCCTATTTCCACTGCCTAGTTTCATTACTTTGCATTTACTCCGGTTGAACTTCAACAGCCATTTGTTGGACCATTCACTCAGTCTGTCTAGGTCATCTTGTAGCCTCCTACTATCGTCCTCAGTTTCAATCCTCCTCATAATTTTTGCATCATCGGCAAACATTGAGAGGAACGAATCTATACCCTCTGGAAGATCATTTACATATATCAGAAACAGTATAGGTCCAAGGACTGACCCCTGCGGGACTCCACTCGTAACGTCTCGCCAATCTGAGACCTCACCCCTCACACTGACTCGTTGTCTCCTGTTACTTAGGAACTCCTGTATCCAACGGAGTACCTTCCCTTTCACTCCAGCCTGCATCTCCAGTTTTTTCACTAGCCTCTTGTGTGGCACTGTATCAAAGGCTTTCTGACAATCCAAAAATATGCAGTCTGCCCACCCTTCTCTTTCTTGCCTTATTTTTGTTGCCTGGTCGTAGAATTCAAGTAACCCTGTGAGGCAGGACCTGCCATCCCTGAATCCATGTTGATGCTGTGTTACAAAGTTCTTTAGCTCCAGGTGCTCCATTAGCTTTCTTCGCACAATCTTCTCCATCAGCTTGCATGGTATGCAGGTTAGGGACACTGGCCTGTAATTCAGTGCCTCCTGTCTATCCCCTTTCTTGTATATCGGGACTACGTTAGCTGCTTTCCAAATTTCTGGCAGTTCCCCTGTTGCCAGTGATTTGTTATAAACTATGGAGAGTGGTAGGCACAGTTCTTCTGGTCCTTCCTTTAGTATCCAAGGGGAGATTCCATCTGGGCCTATAGCCTTTGTCACATCCAACTCTAGTAAACACTTCCTTACTTCCCCACTGGTAATCTCAAACTCTTCCAGTGGTTCCTGGTTAGCTATTCCCTCTCTTATCTCTGGGATTTCTCCTTGCTCTAAGGTGAAGACCTCTTGGAATTTCTTATTCAATTCCTCACACACTTCCTTGTCATTTGTAGTGAATCCTTCTGCCCCTATCCTTAATTTCATAACCTGTTCCTTTACTGTTGTTTTTCTCCTAATGTGGCTATGCAACAATTTAGGCTGAGTCTTTGCCTTGCTTGCGATGTCATTTTCGTATTGTCTTTCTACCTCTCTTCTCATCCTGACATATTCATTCCTGGCATTCTTGTATCTTTCTCTGCTCTCCAGTGTTCTGTTATTCCTATAGTTTCTCCATGCCCTTTTACTTTGCTGCTTAGCTAGCCTACATCTCTGATTAAACCATGGGTTTCTCATCTTCATTTCACTGTTTTCCAAGTGCGTTCCATTTTTCCACTACTCTCACGCTAAAAGAAAACTTCCTAACATCTCTGTTACTCATCTGAGTTTCCAGTTTCCCCCCATGTCCTTTCGTTCTGTTATTATTAAGTGTGAACATTTCATCTATTTCCAATTTGTCAATTCCCCTAAGTATTTGGTATGTCCCTATCATATCTCCTCTCTCCCTTCTTTTCTCTAGTGTCGTAAGGTTCAGTTCCTCAGACGGTCTTCATATCTCATCCCTAGTAACTCTGGGACAAGCATCGTCGCAAACTTCTGAACCTTCTCCAGTTTCCTTATGTGTTTCTTCAGGTGGGGGCTCCATGATGGCGCTTCATACTCTAAGACTGGTCTCACGTAGGCAGTGCAAAGCGCCCTAAAAGCCTCCTCACTTAGGTTTCTGAATGAAGTTGTAATTTTCGCCAGTGTAGAGTACGCTGCTGTCGTTATCCTATTTATATGTGCCTCAGGAGTTAGATTAGGTGTCACATCCACTCCCAGGTCTCTTTCTCGAATCGTTACAGGTAGGCAGTTCCCCTTCATTGTGTACTGTCCCTTTGGTCGCCTATCACCTGATCCCATTTCCATAACTTTAAATTTACTGGTGTTGAACTCCAGTATCCATTTCCCTGACCATCTCTGCAACATGTTTAAGTCCTCTTGGAGGATCCTACAATCCTCATCTGTCACAACTCTTCTCGTTAATTTCGCGTCATCCGCAAACATTGACATGTATGATTTCACTCCTGTAAACATACCATTTACGTAAATTAGAAAGAGGATTGGTCCCAGCACCGATCCTTGAGGTACTCCACTTGTTACTGTTCGCCAGTTCAATTTCTCGCCCCTTACCATTACCCTCTGGTTCCTTCCTGTTAGGTAGTTCCTCACCCATGCTAGGGCCTTTCCGCTTACTCCTGCCTGCCTCTCAAGTTTGTATTGCAGTCTCATGTGCGGTACTGTATCAAAAGGCCTTTTGGCAGTCAAGAAATATGCAGTCTGCCCAGCCTTCTCTGTCATGCCTTATCCTTCTTACTTTTCATAGAATTCTAAAAGGTTTGTTGGGCATGATTTCCCTGTCCAGGACCCATGTTGGTACTTGTTTACAAACCCAGTGCTCTCCAGGTGTTCAACAAGTCTTAGCCTAATTATGCTTTCAAGTATTTTGCAGGGGATGCATGTCAGTGATACGGGTCTGTAGTTAAGTGCCTCCTCCCTATCACCATTCTTGAAAATCGGTACGACATTTGCCTCCTTCCAGCAACTGGGCAATTCTCCCGACATAAGTTACTCATTAAAGATCATTGCCAGAGGCACGCTGAGAGCCTGTGCTGCCTCTTTAAGTATCCACGGTGATACTTTGTCTGGTCCAACCGCTTTAGTTGCATCCAGTGTTGTCAACTGTTTCATTACCTCCTCTGCTGTCACCTCTATATCTGATAGTCTTTCATCTAGGGTAATCTCTTCTAACAATGGGAGCTGCTTAGGCTCGGTAGTGAACACTCCATGGAAACTAGCATTCAGTGCCTCGCAGATTTCCTTGTCGCTTTCTGTATATGCCCCCTCTGTCTTCCTTAGTCTTGTCACTTGGTCATTTACCGACATCTTCCTTCTTATATGGCTCTGTAGTAATTTAGGTGTCTTTTTCGCTTTGATTGCAATATCATTCTCATAATTTCTTTCCGACACTCGTCTTATGTTAATGTAATCGTTCCTAGCTCTGCTAAATCTAATCCTGTTGTCCTCTGTTCTTTATCTTCTGTACTTCCTCCACTCCCTCCTGCTTCTCACCTTTGCTTCCTGACACTGTCTATTAAACCATGGTTTATTATATTCCCTCCTGCTTTTTTCCTTTATTGTTGGAATAAATCTATCTTCAGCCTCCTTGCATTTCAATATGACTTGGTTCATCATACCTTGCACTGTTTTTCCTCCTTTTCCTGTGTGTACGTGCGCGCGCGCGCGCGCGTGTGTGTGTGTGTGTGTGTGCGTGTGTGTGTGTGTGTGTGTGTGTGTGTGTGTGTGTGTGTGTGTGTGTGTGTGTGTGTGTGTGTGTGTGTTTGTGTGTATTCACCTAGTTGTATTCACCTAGTTGTGCATGCGGGAGTTGAGCTCTGCTTTCTGCGCGGCTCTTTCCCGCCTCTCAACTGTCAATCGACTGACATACAGGTTCCTGAGCCTATTGGGCTCTATCATATCTACACTTGAAACTGTGTATGTAGTCAGCCTCCACCACAATACTTACTAATGCATTCCATTTGTCAACTACTATGACACTAAAAAAGTTCTTTCTAATATCTCTGTGGCTCATTTGGGCACTCAATTTCCACCTGTGTCCCCTTGTGTTAAATAGCCTGTCTTTATCTACCCTATCAATTCCTTTGAGAATCTTGTATATGGTGTTAATGTCCCCCCTAACTCTTCTGTCGTCTAGCGACGTGAGGTTTAATTCCCGTAGTCTCTCCTCGTAGTTCATACCTTTTAGTTCAGGTACTAGTCTGGTGACAAACTTTAGAATCTTTTCTAGCTTAGTTTTATACTTGACAAAATGTAGACTCCATGCTGGATCTGCATACTCCAGGATTGGTCGGACATATGTGGTATACAAAGTTCTGAATGATTTCTTACACAAGTTTCTGAAGATCGTTCTTATGTTGGCCAACCTGGTATATGCCGCTGATATTATCCTCTTAAAATGGGCTTCAGGGGACAGGTCTGGCGTGATATCAACCCCCAGGTCTTTCTCTCTCTCTGACTCTTGAAGAATTTCTTCTCGCAAATGATACATTGAATCGGGCCTCCTGCTCCGTACACCTATCTTCATTACATTACATTTGCTTGGGTTAAACTCTAACAACCATTTGTACGACCATACTTTCAGCTTGTCCAGGTCTTCTTGAAGACTCAAGCTGTCCTCCTCTCTCTTAATCCTTCTCATAATTTTGGCATCGTCAGCAAACAATGAGAGGAATGAGTCTATACCTTCTAGGAGATCTTTAACGTATATCAGAGACAGGATAGTTCAGAGTACCGAGTCCCGTGGGACTCCATTAATGACTTCACGTCAGTTTGAAGTCTCACCCCTCACTGAATATCTCTGCTTCCTATTGCTTCGGTACTCCGTTTCCCACTGGAGCACCTTACCAGTTACTCCTGCCTGTCTCTCCAACTTATGTACAAGCCTCTTATGGCGTACTGTGTCTAAGGTTTTCCGACAGTCCTAGAAATTGCAGTCCGCCCTGCCTTCTATTTCTTGCTAAATTTTTGTCAGTCGTAGAATCCTATTAAACCCGTAAGGCAAGATTTACCCTCCCTGAACCCATGTTGCGATTTGTCACGAAGACACTTTCTCTCCAGATGTGTTACTAAGTTTTTTCTCACGATCTTCTCCATCACCTTACATGGTATACAAGTTAAGGACACTGGCCTGTAGTTCAGTGCTTCTTGTCTGCCACCCTTTTTGTATATTGGGACTACATTTGCCGTCTTCCATATTTCTGGTAGGTCTCTCATCTCCAGTGACCTATACTCTATGGAGAGTGGCAAGCAAAGTACCTCTGCACACTCTTTCAATACCCATGGTGAGATTTCGTCTGGACCAAAAGCGTTTCTCACATCCAGATCCAACAGGTGTCTCTTGACCTCAGCTCCTGTAGTTTCGAACCTTTCCCCTTCTTGTAATTTCGTAATTTCTTCCCTGGCCGCCTGGTTTACTTCCTCTCCTAGCACTCTCCTAACGTAGTGACCTCACCTCGTTCTGTTTTGAAGTCCTCCTGGAACCTCTTGTTGGTTCTTCACACTCCTCTTACAGTCATTCTCTGTATACCTGTTGTTATGGTAATCTCCTGCTTAAGCAGAAGATCTGCCTGTACCCCTTTTCCGCCTGTTCACCAATGTATCTGCAAGCTCCAACATAAGGAATCAACAACAACAATAGGTGCTCAGTGCCCATACAGACACCACCCCCTCTACAGCCTCTAGGAACCAAGACACCTGGACACCTGCTGCCTGTGCAGAGACTCAGCGCCACTCACTAACTACTTGTTTAATTGCCGGCTGAGTGTTACTCACAAGATCAGCACCATCTATGCTGATGTGGCCCGCATATTAAAGGAGCTCATTGACGTGCAGTCCTCAGAATTCACTCCGTGCTCGCAGCAGTAACATACACTGTCGCCTTCCTAGGAGACAGTAGATGCGTGCAGCGTTTGCATAAAGTACAAATTAGCACCTTTATTTTGCTTAACGTAACGACTCACTTGTGTTAATATTACTTTTATATTATATATTGTGTGTTCGCCAAGTGGATAAAGGGCTTTTGTTTGTTTTTAAAGTCATTTTGGTATATTAAATGTTTTATGTGTTTATTCTCTTTGTTTTACCAGCAGCTGTCACGCAGTAGAGGTCACATGCAGTCTATTTTACTTTATTTTACTTTTTTTTATTTAAAGTGAGTGGCACAACTCCGGCCAGAATAGCCACTGCTCTATTTTCACATTAACGTCACACTGTCCTCACCCATTTTAAGTTTCATCCCCATTTTTTCACTGTTGTTTTCCGCCTGATGTGACTGTGGAGTAGCTTTGGTTCGGTTTTGGCTTTGTTTCCTATATCATTTTCATAGTTTTTCTCTCCTTCTCTTCTCACACTAACATACTCATTA
Organism: Procambarus clarkii; assembly: GCF_040958095.1. NCBI lineage: Eukaryota > Metazoa > Arthropoda > Malacostraca > Decapoda > Cambaridae > Procambarus > Procambarus clarkii. Next base: position 24,956,830 of record NC_091191.1, on the reverse strand, counting down.
ATAGTTCTCTGGTATCTCTCTCTGCTTTCTGGTGTTCTGTTATTTCGGAAGTTCCTCCACGCCCTTCTGTTCAGTTCCTTTGCTTCCATTCATGCCCTATTATACCATGGATTCTTGTTTTGCTTCTTGGATTTTTCATTTTGGGCCGGGATGAACCTGCTTACTGCCTCCTGACACTTTTGGCTGATATAGTCCATCATGTCTTGTACAGACTTAGCTCTGAGTTCTGTGTCCCATGGAACATTCCTTAGGAAACTTCTCATCTCCTTATAATTCCCCTTTCGGTACGCCAGCCTTTTGTTTCCTAGTTCTTTTTCGGGGGAGATAAATCCTAGCTCTATCAATTACTCAAAGATCAATACACCGTGATTACTCATTCCCAAGGGTGCTTCCAACTTAACTTTCCTTATATCCGATTCATTTAGAGTAAATATGAACCATGACTGGTTCATCTTCTCTCATTCTTGTCGGTTCCTTGGTGTGTTGACTTAGAACGTTTCTTGTTGCCACGTCCAGCAGCTAAGCTTTTCATGTGTCTTGTCCTCAATGTGGCTCTATGTGTGTGTGTGTGTGTGTGTGTGTGTGTGTGTGTGTGTGTGTGTGTACTCACCTAGTTGTACTCACCTAGTTGTGTTTGCGGGGGTTGAGCTCTGGCTCTTTGGTCCCGCCTCTCAACCGTCAATCAACAGGTGTACAGATTCCTGAGCCTATCGGGCTCTATCATATCTACACTTGAAACTGTGTATGGAGTCAGCCTCCACCACATCTCTTCCTAATGCATTCCATTTGTCCACCACTCTTACACTAAAAAAGTTCTTTCTAATATCTCTGTGGCTCATTTGGGCACTCAGTTTCCACCTGTGTCCCCTTGTACGTGTTCCCCTTGTGTTAAATAGACTGTCTTTATCTACCCTATCAATTCCCTTCAGAATCTTGAATGTGGTGATCATGTCCCCCCTAACTCTTCTGTCTTCCAGCGAAGATAGGTTTAATTCCCGTAGTCTCTCCTCGTAGTTCATACCTCTAAGCTCGGGTACTAGTCTGGTGGCAAACCTTTGAACCTTTTCCAGTTTAGTCTTATCCTTGACTAGATATGGACTCCATGCTGGGGCTGCATACTCCAGGATTGGCCTGACATGTGGTATACAAAGTTCTGAATGATTCTTTACACAAGTTTCTGAATGCCGTTCGTATGTTGGCCAGCCTGGCATATGCCGCTGATGTTATCCGCTTGATATGTGCTGCAGGAGACAGGTCTGGCGTGATATCAAGCCCCAAGTCTTTTTCCTTCTCTGACTCCTGAAGAATTTCCTCTCCCAGATGATACCTTGTATATGGCCTCCTGCTCCCTACACCTATCTTCATTACATTACATGTGGTTGGGTTAAACTCTAACAACCATTTGTTCGACCATTCCTTCAGCTTGTCTAGGTCTTCTTGAAGCCTCAAACAGTCCTCTTCTGTTTTAATCCTTCTCATAATTTTAGCATCGTCCGCAAACATTGAGAGAAATGAATCGATACCCTCTGGGAGATCATTTACATATATTAGAAACAAGATAGGACCGAGTACAGAGCCCTGTGGGACTCCACTGGTGACTTCACGCCAATCGGAGGTCTCACCCCTCACCGTAACTCTCTGCTTCCTATTGCTTAGATACTCCCTTATCCACTGGAGCACCTTACCAGCTACACCTGCCTGTCTCTCCAGCTTATGTACCAGCCTCTTATGCGGTACTGTGTCGAAGGCTTTCCGACAATCCAAGAAAATGCAGTCCGCCCAGCCCTCTCTTTCTTGCTTAATCTTTGTCACCTGATCGTAGAATTCTATCAAGCCTGTAAGGCAAGATTTACCCTCCCTGAACCCATGTTGGCGATTTGTCACGAAGTCCCTTCTCTCCAGATGTGTTACCAGGTTTTTTCTCACGATCTTCTCCATCACCTTGCATGGTATACAAATCAAGGACACTGGCCTGTAGTTCAGTGCCTCTTGCCTGTCGCCCTTTTTGTATATTGGGACCACATTCGCCGTCTTCCATATTTCTGGTAGGTCTCCCGTCTCCAGTGACTTACTATACACTATGGAGAGTGGCAAGCAAAGTGCCTCTGCACACTCTTTCAGTATCCATGGTGAGATCCCATCTGGACCAACAGCCTTTCTAACATCCAGATCCAGCAGGTGTCTCTTGACCTCCACTCTCGTAATTTCGAACTCTTCCAAGGCCGCCTGGTTTACCTCCCTTTCTCCTAGCACAGTGACCTCACCTTGTTCTATTGTGAAGACCTCCTGGAACCTCTTGTTGAGTTCTTCACACACCTTTCTGTCATTCTATGTATACCTGTCCTCGCCTGTTCGAAGTTTCAATACCTGTTCTTTCACTGTTGTTTTCCTTCTGATGTGACTGCGGAGTAGCTTTGGTTCGGTCTTGGCTTTGTTTGCTATATCATTTTCAAAACTTTTCTCTGCTTCTCTTCTCACCCGGACGTACTCATTCCTGGTTCTTTGGTATCTCTCTCTGCTTTCTGGTGTTCTGTTATTCCGGAAGTTCCTCCACGCCCTTTTGTTCAGTTTCTTCGCTTCCATACATGCCCTATTATACCATGGATTCTTCTGTTGCTTCTCGGATTTTTCCCTTTGGGCCGGGATGAACCTGTTTACTGCCTCCTGACACTTTTGGGTAACATAGTCCATCATACCCTGTACAGACTTATCTCTGAGGTCTGTGCCCCAAGGTATTTCACTTAGGAAACTTCTCATCTGTTCATAATTTCCCTTTCGGTATGCCAGCCTTTTGATTCCTAGTTCTTTTTTGGGGGAGATAAGTCCTAGCTCTACCAGGTGCTCAAAGTTCAATACACTGTGGTCACTCATTCCCAAGGGCACTTCCATCTTAACTTCTCTTATATCCCACTCATTTAGGGTAAATATCAAATCAAGCATTGCTGGTTCATCTTCTCCTCTCATTCTTGTTGGTTCTTTGATGTGCTGGCTTAGAAAGTTTCTTGTTGCCACGTCCAGCAGCTTAGCTCTCCATGTTTCTGGTCCTCCATGCGGGTCTCTGTTCTTCCAATCTATCTTCCCATGGTTGAAGTCTCTCATAATTAGTAGTCCAGATCCATTCTTGCTAGCAACAGAAGCTGCTCTTTCTATTATGTTAATGGTGGCCATGTTGTTTCTCTCATATTCCTGTCTAGGTCTTCTGTCATTTGGTGGTGGATTATATATGACTACGACTATAATTTTTTTCCCTCCATTTGTTACGGTACCTGATATGTAGTCACTGAAACCTTCACAGCCCTGAATATCCATCTCCTCAAAATCCCAGCCTTTTCTTACCAGCAGAGCTACACCACCCCCACCTCTTCCTTCCCTCTCTTTCCTCATAACATAATAGTCCTGTGGGAACACTGCATTTGTTATCGTTTTCGTGATCTTTGTTTCTGTGAGGGCTATTATGTCTGGGTTTTCCTCTAGTACCCATTCTCCAAGCTCATTTGCTTTATTTATAATTCCATCTATGTTAGTGTACATCGCTTTGAGGCTCACTTTCTTCTGTCCCTTCTCAAATCGTCTCCTTGGTGAGTGTTCTGCTGGTGGGGGAGGCTGTTCCATGGGTGTGAGGACCTGTGAGGTGGATAACAGGGTCTCAGAGGATACTGGGATGAGGGGCGGGGGATCCACTGAAGGGGGAGGGACAGGGAGGGTATGGGGTGAAAGGGGAGGGAGGACGGGAAGGAAAGGGGGGGAGGGAGGACTCGGGAGGAGGGGAGGGGTAGAAGGGTGGGGATTGGGTGTGGGGGGAGGGAGATTTGGCTGAACATTTGTGTGGGGGCAGGGAGGGTTTGGGGTATGGGGGTTTTCTATGCAGAGGAGGGAGGCGGGGTTGTCCCCCCTTCTGGTGTTACTGGGTAGCTGGTTGTGGGTTCCCCCCTCGCTTCTGGGGGTGTTGTGTTGGGAGCTGTGACTTCCTGGTTTTCCCCTCTCGCCATGCACCTCTTCCTTGCTTCTGCCGCCACGGCTCTCTCCTCCCTTGTCATGTCTCTTTGGAGGAATACATTTTTTAATTTTCCCACGTTTTTCAGGGAGCTCTTCCTTGATAGGATCTTCTCCTTTGTGCTCTCGTTTGCAAACACTATCTTTATCATTCGGTCTCGGTCTTTGTTGTACCAACCTAGCCTGAAAACCTTCTCAATGCTATGCTCAGCCTCTTCCATGTCTAGTGCCTTTAGTACTTCATTCACTGCTGCTTTGTCCTTGTCATTCCACTCTGTCCTATTAGAGCCTTCCTGCTCTTTAATACCCACCGCAACCACTGATCTGTTCCTTTCCAGCAGTTAGCTAGTGGAGCGTGCCGCCTCCTGTGAGGTGGCTGCTTTCATGGCCACCTCCATCACTGCAGTCATTACTTCAGAGTTATTTTTTTTTAGTATTTCTGCAAATGTTGCTTTTATTGTGGCATTCTCATCCAAAAAACTATTACCACCTTCTCCCTGGATGGTTTTCTGATTCTCAGCCTCGATACCATTCTCTTTGAGGGCTCTAATCTCCTCCTTTGCTGCTGTCAGCTCTCTTTTCAGGTTGCTTATTTCGTTCTTCATTTCCTGCATCATTTCTTGCATCTCACTCTTGATGTCCTCCAGAAACTGGGCGAACATTTCCTTCATTTCATCACCTTGGCTCTTCCCTGTTCCCCTGGTACCTCTGGCTGCCATGCTTGACCCTGTTCCTATAGTTGTGCCATGATAGGATTTGTCAGGAGGGCAGAGCGGGATAGGGGAGGGAGAGAGAGAGAGGAAGAGAGAGAGAAAGAGAGAGAGAAAGAGAGAGAGAGAGAGAGAGAAGGGAGTGATAAAGGGAGAGATAAATGGGTGGTGGGGGGGATCCGACCCTTCCACTGAAGTGAGAAGAAAGTAGAAGGGGGAGGGGGGGGGAGGAGATGGAGAGAGAGGCGGGAGGGAGAGAGGGAGAGAGAGGAGAGGGAGATAGATGGAGAGGGAGAGAGCGGGTGAGGGAGAGAACGGGTGAGGGAGAGAGGGGGGGAGGTGTGTGTGTGTATGTGTGTAGATGTGTGTGTGTGTGTGTGTCTGTGTGTGTGTGTGTGTGTGTTGGCAGAGAGGAAGAGGGAAGGAAAGAGAGGGAGAGAGGGAGAGAGAAAGAGAAAGAGAAAAAGAGAGAGAGAGAGAGAGAGAGAGAGAGAGAGAGAGAGAGAGAGAGAGAGAGAGAGAGAGAGAGAGAGAGAGAGAGAGAGAGAGAGAGAGAGAGCAGGAGAGAGATAGTGGGAGAGATAGAGAGTGGGAGAGAGAGAGAGTGGGAGAGAGGGAGTGGGAGAGGGAGAGAGTGGGGAGGGGAAGAGTGTGTGTATGGGCGATGCGGGGGACTAGGGGTGGGGGGGGCGGAGATGGCTACCAGGTCAGGTCAGGTCAGATGGGTGGGTCAAGAGGGGGGGATAGTACGGTCCTGATCCCAGGTGTTAATGCCTTTTCCCCTGACTGATTGATTGTGTGTGTGTGTGCGTGCGTGTGTGCGTGTGTGTGTGTGTGTTGTGTGTTTGTGTGTGTGTGTGTGTGTGTGTTGTGTGTGTGTGTGCGTGTGTGCGTGTGTGTGTGTGTCTGTTTTTAGCATGTGCACACTTGTGTGCGTGTATACGTATGTGGGCGGGCGTGCGTGTATGTGTCAAGATATCCCTTATGCGTTACCTCTGCCTAAATGAGCCACCCTGAGATTTTTAAATATATATGATATCCTGAACAAGAATTTGATAATATTTTACCTCAATCTGTACACCTGATTAATTGACCAGAGAGGGGGTACATACCAGTCTCCTCCCGCTCACACAACCAGATGAGTAAGGACGATGTATGATGACGATGGTTATCCGTCGCTGTCTCCCACTAGGTGATTCACTAAGTGCTGGTAGATTGATGAGGTCGGTTCTTCTCTGTCTACACAAAGCTCTGGAGTCAGTCACTGTATCGTTGTGTGACAGTTCATTAATTCACTGTACCACTGATCACAGTTCCACTCAACAACACAGTCAGGTAGTTCCGCGGCTGGGTGTCCCACCCGGTCAGGTCGCACACTTACATGCACCGGTGAAGCCACTAGCTCCACTTTGGTTTCTTCGCCAAATCTTCACACTATCGCTAGCGATATGCCTATGCTATGTTGCACCCTGCTAGCTACACACTGCGAGAGGCCAAATACTATGATCTAGCCTCTGTACTCCTTCAATGTCCCGAGAAATTGACGAATTTCCGCGGACCTCACTAATCGTGTGTCTCCCCTACCATCTCCCGGCCAATGTGTGTGTGTGTGTGTGTGTGTGTGTGTGTGTGTGTGTGTGTGTGTGTGTGTGTGTGTGTGTGTGTGTGTGTGTGTGTGTGTGTGTGTGTGCGCGGTGTGTGTGTGTGTGTGTGTGTGTGTGAGTGTGTGTGTGTGTGTGGCCACCAAGGAGGAGTATCTCCACTTAGACTCCATACTTTATGTTGCTGGATATCTTAATCAATGAGTTCCAGACGCATGTTTATGATAGCATACCTGCTTTAATAGCTCCGAATACTATTTTTTATGACTGTGAATGTATTTAATGAGTTTGTGTTCTTGTGTAGGTATGCAATGTGTTTGTGAATGTATGCAGTGTGTTTGTTTACGGATTTAGTGTGCTTGTGTATTTTCTTCAGTCCCATGACCCGGCACTTATAGAACCGTGAGATATTTAATTAATATCAATAATTATGCATCGAGATCGACCCTGTGCTCGGCACGACCCTGCATCATTCCACAGAAGAAAATCCAAATAAAATGTTGAGGACGATAATTAACGATGCAAATGCGGCATCCCAATGTATATTACCACATGTCCTCTGTCTGTCTGTGTCTCACTCACTTTCTCTCTCTTTCTCTTTCGCAGTGTTCCCCCAAGTGTACAATGTAATAGAGAGAAGGGAAAGAGAGGGAAGGGAAGTACCCCAAATTCAGGTTCAAGGACGTTTACTGAGACAATAAGATATATCTAAAAATAATAGCGTTGCTTAGACTATCTCTACCCTACGAGCAGTAACCCCTGCTGGTTAGAAAAGACTGGAGTTTCATGGAGATGGATATGCCGGGTTGTGAAGGGCTCAGAGGCCGCATAACTGGTAGCATGAGAATGGGAGGAACAACAGTAAAATATATAACTATCCAATAAATGACAGAAAACACAGACAGAAGAATGGCAAACTGTGCATGATAATTATTGTAATTATTATTATTATTATTATTATTATTATTATTATTATTATAATTACCATGACAAGCAACATGGTAATTATTATTATAATAGAATGAATAGCCTCTGTCGCCCATGGGAATAGATTTCGACTTTTAATCATGGGAGACATCAACCATAGAAAGATAGACCAGGAAAACAAAGAACCACAAGGGGGTCACAGAAATATAGAGAGTTAAACTATTGGACATGAGAACAAGAAACTTTTTAAACCAACATGTCAGGGGAAATGAGACGTAAAGACGAACTAGCTGGACTTGTCCTGGTATTCATTCTTCATGAATGAGACATGAGGGTAATCAATTTGGAAGCCTCCATGGGAATGAGTGACCACAGTGCATTGATGTTTTAGTATCTGGTGGAAGCAGGGATAACTTTTTCAAGGAAAAGGACCAGAGAGAAAAAAGCAGACGTTCTAAAGAGGAAACTACTAGGAGATAAACAGATTTCTAATAAAAATATCGTAAGTAATAGAATTTGAAGAAAAAGCTGCACGAGACATGATGAACTACATCTCCCAGAAGTGTCATTGGTAAGACTGTCCTGACGCATAGGGAAAAAATAAATTCAAAGCATGAACCCATGGTTTAATCAGCCTCATACATAGGGAAATAACTGTGAAGGTACATGTAATGATACAGAGAAATGACACAAGCAGGCTAACTGAGAATATTAAGATGTGCGTGGAACTTAACAAGAGATTTCAGGAGGTCTTCACAATAGACCAAGGAGAAGTTGCTGAACTAAGAGAGAAAGGAACATTATTGGAGGATTCTGTAATTACTAGTGGTTGAGGAAAGGAAGCATGCAATGGAACTGAAAGTGATAAAGGTTGTTGGTCTACATGGAATCTCAACATGAATACTAAAGGTGGGACAAAAAACACTCTGCTTGCCACTGTAATGTATAATAGGTCACTGGTAGTCGGAGTACTGCCATAATGCTTGAAGACAGCTGATGTAGAACCCATATACAAGAACGGAGTGAGAGACAGGAGGTAATGAACCATAGACCAGTGTTCCTAACATGCATACCAAGCAAGGCGATGTAGAATATTTTGGAAAACTAAATAGAATATCTGAAGAGATGGAACGGTGTAGCCCCTCACCAGCACCGGTTCAGTGTTAGTAATCTGGCTTCACATGCTTAATAAAATTATATGACCTTGCGATGTAATTAGACAAGAGAGAAGTGGGGACAGACCGCATATTTCTGAATTCCCAGAAAGTGTGAATTTACTATTATGTATTTACTATTTGAATCTGCAGAATCAAGCTATTTAGCTCTTGGGCCCCGCCTTTCTAGCCAATCTATTTTTCCTCTATTATATATCTACTACACATATTTCTCTCTAACATACAGGCACACATACACACACACCCAGGAAGCAGTTCGTTGTGGCTGTCTAACTCCCAGGTAACAATTTACTTCTAGGTGAACAGGCCCAAGATTTGGGGATTTGTTCATTGATGCATTATGTTATTGTGGATTCTGAGTGTAATGAAGGATGGGCGAAGAGGGAGAATGGCCTATTGACACAGCTCGAGTGCAGGGGGGAGTTGTGTAAAACCCAGGTTTGTGTCTCGGAGAAGCTGCAGGATCCACTAAGTTCAGAAGAACTTCGGATTCAACTCTTTTAACCATGTCGTAGCTCAGTCGATTAAGGCAGCGGCTGGGATGTTCACAGACGTAGGTTCGAATCCTCGTCACGGCCCTTGTGGCTTTGTTCATTGATGCATCACGTTATTGTGATTTCTCTGTGTGTAATTCCTTACACAAGTTTCTAAAGGCCGTTCTTATGTTAGCCAGCCTGGCATATGCCACTGATGTTATCCTCTTGATATGGGCTTCAGGGGACAGGTCTGGCGTGATATCAACCTCTAGGTCTGAGTACTCACCTATTTGTGTTGCGAGGGGGTATAGCTCTGGCTCTTTAGTTTCGCCTCTCAACTGTCAATCAACTGGTGTATAGGGTCCTGAGCCTACTGGGCTCTATCAAATCTACACTTGAAACTGTATATGGAGTCAGCCTCCACCATATCACTTCCTAATGCATTCCATTTGTCAACCCCTCTGACACTAAAAAAGTTCTTACTGATATCTATGAAGCTCATTTGGGCACTCAATTTCTACCTGTGTTCCCTGGTCCGTGTGCCCTTGGGGTTATATAGCATGTCATTACCTACTCAATCAATTCCTTTGAGAATCATGTATGTAGTGATCATGTAACCCCAAACTCTTCTGTCTTCCAGCGACGTGAGGTTTAACTCCCGTAGTCTCTCCTCGTAGCTCATATTTCTCAGCTCGGGTACTAGTCTGGTGGCAAACCTTTGAACCTTCTCGAGATTAGTCTTTTGCTTGACTAGATATGGACTACATGCTGGGGCTGCATACTCCAGGATTGGTCTGACATATGTGGTATACAAAGTTCTGAATGATTACTTACACAAGTTTCTAAAGGCCGTTCTTATGTTGGCCAACACGGTGTATGCCGTTGATGTTATCCTCTTGACATGGGCTTCAGGGGACAGGTCTGGCGTGATTCTAACCCCCAGGTCTTTCTCTCTCTCTGACTCTTGAGGAATTTCATCTCCTAAATGATATCTTGTATCTGGTCTCCTGTTCCCTACACCTATTTTCATTACATTACATTTGCTTGGATTAAACTCCAACAGCCACTTGTTCGACCACTTCTTCAGTTTGTCTAGGTCTTCTTGGAACCTCAAGCAGTCCTCCTCTGTCTTAATCTTTCTCATTATTTTGGCGTCGTCAGCAAACATTGAGAGAAATGAGTCTATATCCTCCGGTAGATCAATTACGTATATCAGAAAAGGGAAAGGACCGAGTACAGAGCCCTGTGGGACTCCACTGGTGACTTCACGCCAATCAGAGATCTCACTACTCACTGTAACTCTCTGCTTCCTATTGCTTAGGTACTCCCTTATCCACTGGAAAACCTTTACCAGTCACTCCTGCCTGTCTCTCCAGCTTATGCACCAACCTCTTATGGGGGTACTGTGTCAAAGGCTTTCCGTCAGTCCAAGAAAATGCAGTTCGCCCAGCCTTTTCCTTCTTAATCTTTGTCACCTGGCCGTAGAACTCTATTAAGACTGTAAGGCAAAATTTACCCTCCCTGAACCCATGTTGGCGATTTGTCACGAATTCCCTTCTCTTTAGATACTAGGTTTTACTGTTTTTTTTCTCACGATCTTCTCCATCACCTTGCATGGTTTACAAGTCAAGGACACTGGTCTGTAGTTCAGTGCCTCTTCTCTGTCACCATTTTTATATATTGGGACTAAATTAGCCGGTCTTCACATATTTCTGGTAGGTCTCCCGTCTCCAGTAATCCACTATGGAGAGTGGCAAGCATAGCGCCTCAACACACTCTTTCAATATCCCGGCTGGACTAACAGCTTCTCTCACATCCAGATCCAACAGTTGTCAATTGAGCTCATCTCTCGTAATTTCGAACATTTCCTAGGCCGCCTGGTTTACTGCCCTCTCTCCTAGCACAGTGTCCTCACCTTGTTCTATTGTGAAGACCTCCTGGAACCTCTTGTTGAATTCTTCACACACCTCTTTGTCATTCTCTGTATACCTGTCCTCGCCTGTTCTAAGTGTCATTACCCGTTCTTTCACTGTTGTTTTCCTCCTGATGTGACTGTGGAGTAGCTTTGGTTTGGTCTTGGATTTACTTGCTATATCATTTTCATAATTTTTCTCTGCTTCTCTTCTCACACTAACATACTCATTCCTGGTTCTCAGGTATCTCTCTCTACTTTCTGATGTCCTGTTATTTCGGAAGTTCCTCCACACCCTTGTGTTCATTTCCTATGCTTCCAGACACGCCCTACTGAACCATGGATTCTTCTTTTGGATCTCGGATTTTTCTTTTCTTAGGCCGGGATGAACCTGTTTACTGCCTCCTGGCACCTTTGTGGTGACATAGTCCATCATGTCTTGTCAAGCCCTAGCTCTGAGGTCTGTGTCCCATGATATATATCCCTAAGGAAACTTCTCATCTCCTCATAATTTCCCTTTCGGTGTGCCAGCCATACCGAAAGTGTGTGTACTCACCTATTTGTACTCACCTTTCTGTGCTTGCGGGGGTTGAGCTTTGGCTCCTTGATCCCGCCTCTCAACTGTCAATCAACTGGTATACAGATTCCTGAGCCTACTGGGGTCTATTATACCTACTTTTGAAACTGTGTATGGAGTCAACCTCCAACACATCACTTCCTAATGCATTCCTAATGCATTCCATCCGTTAACTACTCTGACACTGAAAAAGTTCCTTCTAACGTCTCTGTGGCTCATGTGGGTACTCAGTTTCCACCTGTGTCCCCTTGTTTGCGTCCCACCAGTGTTGAATAGTTTATCCTTGTTTACCCGGTCGATTCCTCTGAGGATTTTGTAGGTCGTGATCATGTCTCCCCGTGCTCTTCTGTCTTCCAGTCTCGTAAGGTGCATTTCCCGCAGGCTTTTCCTCGTAAATCATGCCTCTTAGTTCTGGGACTAGTCTAGTGGCATACCTTTGGACTTTTTCCAGCTTCGTTTTGTGCTTGACAATGTGTGTGTGTGTGTGTGTGTGTGTGTGTGTGTGTGTGTGTGTGTGTGTGTGTGTGTGTGTGTGTGTGTGTGTGTGTGTACTCACCTAGTTGTACTCACCTAGTTGTGTTTGCGGGGGTTGAGCTCTGGCTCTTTGGTCCCGCCTCTCAACCGTCAATCAACAGGTGTACAGATTCCTGAGCCTATCGGGCTCTGTCATATCTACACTTGAAACTGTGTATGGAGTCAGCCTCCACCACATCACTTCCTAATGCATTCCATTTGTCAACCACTCTGACACTAAAAAAGTTCTTTCTAATATCTCTGTGGCTCATTTGGGCACTCAGTTTCCACCTGTGTCCCCTAGTACGTGTGCCCCTTGTGTTAAATAGACTGTCTTTATCTACCCTATCAATCCCCTTCAGAATCTTGAATGTGGTGATCATGTCCCCCCTAACTCTTCTGTCTTCCAGCGAAGTGAGGTTTAATTCCCGTAGTCTCTCCTCGTAGCTCATACCTCTCAGCTCGGGTACTAGTCTGGTGGCAAACCTTTGAACCTTTTCCAGTTTAGTCTTATCCTTGACTAGGTATGGACTCCATGCTGGGGCATGGAGTGTGTGTGTGTGTGTGTGTGTGTGTGTGTGTGTATGTGTGTGTGTGTTTGAATGTGTGTTTACGAAGCTGACGTGGTGTGAGAGTGTGGCACGTGAATGTGTATGCGTGTATATGTACTGAGTACATGGTGGAGCTGTCAGGCCAGCAATAGTGCCCTCCTGCCACCCACTGCTCCTGTCTCCTGTCCCAAAAATGCAACAGTCCTGGGATGTGAACCTGCTTCCTGTTTCTGTTAAATTGTAAAGCATTTCCATCCCTTCAACCGTCCCACCTCTTCTCCTGAGGCAAAAGCTTGAACGCTAGAGCCAATTTTCAATAAAGTTGACAAGCTCCGCCTCCAGCTGTCAATAAATCTTGCTGCTAAATAAAGCAAGCAAAAAAGGTCTATTCATCGTTTGATTCGTTCTCTGTTCCTGTCAGCTGAGCGAGCCCAAAGGAACTGAAAGAAAGGGTAAACACGTAGCCAAAAAAAGATATACATACTTGCAGGAAAGTCAAATATTTTCGTATATCCCACCCTAACCGGCCCATTCCCATCGCTTCTCGGTCTTTTATTCTATTCACTTTCAGGCAAGTGAGAAATCTGTGAGCCATATGTGTGCATGACTTCTCTTCCCCCAGGACGTCTGCTCACAGGTATTGATGGGCTATTACCCCTTATCCCTCCTCCAGCCTCTCTTCTCTACCTCTTAGCCCTTCTCCTTCCTTCAACCTCACCACGGGTTCTAGCCCTGAGTCCCTTCTGTCCTCTTCCATGCAGCCACTATAGCCTCCGTTGCCCCCGCCCACCCTCCAGTCTCATAAACCCATTCCACAAGCCCCTCCCTTTCTTCAGCCCGCTTTTCCACCGCCTAACCCTTCCGTACAGATCCCCTGCCTCTTCCACAAGTCCCTTCCTCCCGTCCCTCAGGGTGTCGCCCTCCTGGACTACGCCTCTGAGCTCTCTACATCCAAGAGTTTCAATCTTCATGACTGTTTTCCTCGCTTGTGTTCCCGCATATTTACTCCCGACGTAAAAACACGTATGTATACAGCTTTCGTGCTCTCTAGGCACAACCTTCCGACGTGGCCTAGTCGGACAGGACCACCTCGCCTGATATAGCAGAATTTAAGTTCTTTTTCTGT